>NW_017731493.1:293843-359305 GCF_001890085.2 Hipposideros armiger | reverse complement strand
AGCAACTTGTCTGTTCCCCATCCCCAATTCCCCAATGCTGTTCCCTCCCCCAATTCCCCAATAAAATCTTAAAAAAAAAATACTATGTGGAAACTTTGAGAGGATTCACATAAAGAAAAAAATGTCTAAGAATTATTCTGGATAATTTGAATTATTCTATTTAAAAAAAGGAAAAATGCACTTATAAAGATTCCTTAGAGAATCTAAATAATATCTTAAGAATTATGTATAAAGACATTCATCAGCACACAATTTTAATGCCAAAGTAAATTAGTACAAATACTCCATAGATGAAACTGAATTATGAAATATCCCTTTATTGGAATATAATGCAATCATTAAAAGTAGTCTTGATGAAAGTATGTCACAGGATGAATTATGCTTATGAGACTATGGTAAGATGAAAAAACTTATACTTCAAAATTAAATACATAGAATGATTACTATTGTTTTATCAAATCAGATGAAGAGACGCAAGACTGGGATGACATATTCAAAAATACTACCAGCACCTGTGTTTACGTGTAAGAGTCTTGATACTGATTTTGGTTTTCCTTTTCTATATTTTTCAATTTTTAATGAGCAGATATTACTGGATTATAAAAATATTATTTTACATAGAGAGGGCAACAGTGATTAATTCATGGCTAGTTTCTAAAGAGGGATACGTTTAAAGAAAAACGGGATAAAGAGGAAACCACAATGGGAGCAAAGGAAAATTCTTAAAATTGAGATGAACTCTAACATGAACTAGTATTTCGTGGCAAGCCCTTGATTTCAACAATCCTTTCACCCTACAGGACCAGCACCTACCGGTCCTACTACCTTTTCACTGCCTCCCTGCAAGCCTTCTCTTCCTCTACTCACAGTTTAAATGACAAGAAGTCATAATCACCTCCCTGCGTGCCCCCTTAACTCTCTAAATCCTCTCCAACTTTCTCCCACTAACTAGTGGAACCATACCTTGGTGAAACCCAACACAGCACCTATTTGTCTTAATCCAGAAAACTGCTTGTAGGTGATGAAAAGCACACAAACTAACCCCAGGTGGGTTCTTAAATTAACGTTATCAGGCAACCTTACTTAAGGCCCTTAGCACATACACCTTCTTCTCCTTTCTTGTTGAATCTCTAACAACCTTCTCTGGTCTCATTTTTAGCTGAGGGTCTTATTTCAAACATTCATTCATTCATTCATTCATTCATTCATTTAGCTGAGCCATCCTGCCACCTGTTGGCAGCTCAGCTTGGGCCAGGACTTGAACTGCTGTTGCTCAGAGCTCGCACTCTTGAGCGAGCTCTTAGCCAACTGAGCCACTCAGTTGGCCCCTCAAACTTTATTAAGGTATTTTAAAAATAAGCAATCAGAGAGAACTCCCACCTGTTCCCACCAACACATCTCTTGAACTATCTGTATTTGCACCCACATACTTGGATTTCTTTCCTGTTGCTGTGGATGTGCTGTAGGTGCTGCCAGCCAAGTCTCCCCTTCCACATGCATGCAGCTCCCATTCCTGCTGACCTACTCAAAGAAAACACATCAAAATGCTCCTCCATCTTTCCTGCATTACAAGTGCATTCCCCTCTATTGCATCTTTCCCATAAGCATAAAAACATGCTGATACTTTTGACATCTTAAACAAAAAGTCAACCAAACCTGTCTTCACCTTGCTTCACTTTCTAACGCCCACCCCATTTCCCCCTTCCCTTCACAGCAAAAGAGACACACACACAAAAATACCTTCCCTCTTTATCCAAGAATACTTTCTTCCTCTCTCTCTTACACCCTGCAATCATTTTTGCCCACACCCCACTCCACCAGAAATGCTCTTGTTAAGGTCACCTATGACCTCCTGTAGCCAAATTCAATGGTAAATTATTATTCCTCATCTTACCTGATCTATGGACATCATGCAGTAGAGCTCATCATCCCCTTTTCCTTGAAACAGTAAGATCATATCACTCAGGTCATATCACTCATCCATATTCAAAACCTTGCAATGACTTCTCAACCAAGTAAGAGCCAATCAGATGCCTATATGGCCCTATTTTATAACATCTGGCCCCATTACCTGTCTGAGGTCTCTCGCCTTCCTCACATGACTCTAGCCTTACTGGACACACTGACCTTACTTGCTGTCCCTGGAACACACGGGTCCCATTCCTGCCTCAGGGCCTTTGTGCTTGCTGTTTTTCCTTTCCCTAGATATCTATGGCAACTTCCTCAGCATCTTAGATATTTACTAAAATATTACCTCATTAATGAGGACTTCCCTGCCCTCCCAATTTAAAAATGAATAACTCAACACACACTCCTTGTTGATTTCTCTGCCTTATTTTTTCTATATACCACTTACAACAGCTAATCTGCAATATATATGACTCATTTATGCTGTTGTGTCCTATTTTCACCACACTAGAATGCAAGATCCATAAGGGTACAGAGTTATGATTTCTTTGTCTATTTTGTTCATTCTTGTATCCCCAGAACTAGAACAGTTTCTAGTACATAGTAGGTGCTCAGTAAGTAATTATAGAGTGGATGTTGAATGACTTTTATTTCTCCTTGAAAATTTAGAGGGAAACTAACTGGATTAACAGACCAAAAGTTATCCAACAAATCTGTGGAACTCTTGAAGGTTTTCTAGGTAGTTTGCAAATCTATTGCAAATCTGGCACCTAGGTAGTTTGCATGAATGGCTACCTTTAGGGAAATGCCAGCCACAGTGCAAAGCTTTGGAAAGACTAACCAAAAAGTGACATTTAAATTCCACTATCTATTAGTTCTAGACCAACGTGAGTGTCTGCCTGCAAATATGAGATGGGATAAAGAGACAGAGAAAGAGATAGAGGGGGATGGAGATGGGGATGGGGAGGGGGAGGGGGATGGGGATGGAGATGAAGATGGACCAATTCAGGACAGTATATGAGACTCTGATTTCTATCCTTCTACCTTCTAATGTATACTATAATCAATGCTATATTAGAGGATTAAAGTGGCTCATTGTGAGTAGATCAATCACAAATATTTTTATTTTCCTAAATTACCTTCAAATTCATACACATGAAAGCTAGTAAATGTCTAAATTCTTTAGTCTACACATAGCCTAAAAACTCATTCTGTGAAGACTTGAATAGCTCACTCCTAACCCAGCTTGGTTAGTAATGTCAAGCATTTATTTTTTTTCAAGTTCACAGAGACAGTCACGTTAAGCGGCACTCTAAATAAGCCCCAACTGACTTTAATAAATAAACTCTTATCTTGACTGAGGCCAGTCTTCTGTATCTTAAAGTGACTTAGTAGTAAAAGAAGGACATCTAGGATATGGAATAACTATAAATAAGTGGTACTTTAAAGATAGAAAGATAATTATCCAAGTGACCAGGTTTAAGGTGGTAAAAAAATAAATCATGGTCTTTTATATGTTTATTAGAATATATGTATACAATAACATTTTTGTCTGCTGAATATCAAAGATAATTACAGTGACATCAAACGAAATGTTTAATTTTAAACAGTTTTCCTCTTAGCTTCCACTATTCAAAGCACTTTTATCTTACTATTTCAATTATTATTTAGCATTTGTAAAAGATTTAAAGCCCAAGATTAATAAATTGTTACTGGGTCTTGACATTAAATACAATTTTTTTCTTAGTACAAATTTTGCCGGGCTGACGAATATCAGAGTCAAGGCATAACAAATAAACATTCCTCTCTGTTGATTCTTTCCTTCAAAAAGGGACTGGCTGTGTCTTTTTGCATACCCACAGCCTGCACAGATAATTCCAAAGCATAAAAACTCTGCAGCAGCTCATGGGTTCAAAACAGCAACAAAGCCAAGACCTGTTCGCTTTTGTCAAACCAAAAAGAATGAAAGGGTTTCCATCATAAGTTCTTTTCCTAGTATTAACCCACTGTTTCGTTTTTGAGAGCCTGTCTGTGAACTGTTAATGACAGAAGGATCAGGAGACATATTCCTATCACTTTTCCTGTTAAAAATTTTCAATTTGACATTCACAAGAAGAACAAATATTACTCCCAATAACGTTTGCTTTTTTTTGCGTGTGAAAATATAGTCTTCCTTTGAAAAACACAGCTGGTCCTATGTACACAAAGTCTACAAACAAGAAAGGGTACTAAAAATTCAGAAAACAAAGCACCAATCTTTTAGGAATGGCCTGCTGACCTTTCTGTCACACCAGCTGTGCTAGTCTGAACATTCTTTCTTCGTGGACATTTTATTCATACCTGCAAATGACTCACAGCAATACAGCACCTACTGTATCACTCAGGATCCAGTAAGGAAAATAGAAACCATATGAGGTCTTGTAAGCAAAGGGGGGCAGAAGGCTGAAAGAACAAAAAAGCAGAATGTGAACTAACCTAGATACTGATATCTGAAGGAAGCAGCTACCCCCAGAGCCACAGAAACAAAAGGGAGGAGGTGGTGGTAGAACCCAGGAGCCCACCTTCCACTGTATTTCTGGGGTGCCTCAAGAGGTCCTGGAACACCAAACAGGGGCCCCTATGTCAGACTTGGTCCTGGATGAGGTGCCGTGCAGTATAGGTGCTTGCACAGCTGGGATGAGGTTTGCATACACCAGTTGGGCAACACAGCTGGGACCTACAGAAGGGGTGCTGAAACTACTGAGCGGTACCCCTCACTGGAGCCCCAACTCCCAAAGGGCTGTGCTTCCAGGTGCTGATATAGGCAAAGGGGGCTCCACTTGACAGGTGCTAGGATATCTGAGGAGGTGCTGGGGCTGGAACCAAGGCCGAATTCTGTACTATGGCGACTGGAATGGCCGGAAGATGCTGGAGTTCATAGCTTCTTGCTGCTGTATATGGAGGCCGAGGAGCTGAAAACAGGAAGTGAGTCACTTTCCCCTCCTGCATTTTTCAGTCTCTTGCCAGGACCTCCCATTAGCAAGACCATACTGGAAACTTGCTGATTATAAAAAGCTGAAATGTAATCTCTGAGGTATCGGAAATCTACAATACATACAAGAGCACAAGACAGAAATGAAGGCTAAGGGCGAACGCAAATGGCTGCCATATCTCCGACCTTCTCTGCCATTTTTTCTGTAGTGTTTTTTTAACATGACTCAATTTGCTAATGAGAATTCGCATCTCATTTTTGTCATCTTACTAAAGAAATAAAATAGAAGATGAGGATATAATATATAATACAATATGCACAGAGGGTGCCAAAAAAAAATGTATACACATTTTAAAAAAGGAAAACTATTAAAATTGTAATACTCAATATATACCAATAACAAAAGATGAATACAAGACATATTTGACTTCTGCAATTACAAGAGGTGCTCAGAGTGGTTGCCATCAGTGTCCATCTGCTTACGGCAAACTACTGCTTGAGCAACGTTGACCAAAGTGTCCACTTGTATACATTTTTTTGGCACCCATGGTATATGTAGTATAAAACTGTAAACTACATGTGACCTTATTTAAGCCTACTATTGAATTATGATTTTTCAACTTTAATAAAGGTACATTTAGTAGATTTATGCAAGTTACTAAATGAAATCTTTCTTACTGTCATAAAGCCATGTTAATGTTCTACTTAAACCTTTATAGTTCTGTTGAAATTTCAATATGTGATGTTGAACAGATAATTTATGCAAAAAGTATACAATCAAGAAAAATTTATGAGCCTGTGGTATATTAAAGATGACCTCTAATTCAATTCTTAGCTATCCTGTCATTGAGATCCCCTGTGAATCTAGATCAGCCTTGGTTATTTGCTTGACAATAGAACGCAGGAAAAGCAACGTGCTGGGGTTTCCAAGTCTTCATAAAATGTCTTGTAGTCTCTGCCTAGGTCTCTGAGAAAACTTGCTTTAGGGGGAAACCAGCTGCCATGTGAGTCTGACTGCCCTGAGGCCGCCATGCTGGAGAGACTGCCCATAAGTGCTGTGGTTGACAGTCCCACCTGAGCCCCTACTTCTATCCATCCCCTGCAAAGTGCCAGATATGAGTGTGAAACCAGCTTGACCCCTCCAGCCAGCCCATCTGCAAGCTGAGAGCCACAGTCCGTATCATGGTGAGCAGAGAACCACCCAGCCAATCCCTAACTAAATCTCTCAGCTACCAAAATGCTTGCTTTGAGCCATTGTTTTGGGGTAGTTTGTTATGTAGCAAGAGATAATGGAATATGGTCTTTCTAATAAGCAAAAAAAATGAACTCTAAAGCAAATTGTCCATGTGAAACATATCCTGGTTATGCTAGCTAAACCAGCTAAAAATAATTAAATCACAAAACATTACTAGGGAAACTTCAGGGACAAACTACTCTCATATCTTACTAATGAAATTGAAAATAATTACAGTATTTAAGGGACCCTCTTGGACAATGTGAAGTTGATACAAGTTGGGCTTATGGCCCTTCCCTGTGAGGGGTCCCTTCAAGGAGCGCTAATAATTTATGTTTGTAATTCTGTATTCTTTTTTGCAAACAGCCCCTTTCCCAAGTTGCACACATTTTGGGGCCCACAAAATAAAATCCATCTCTGAGGAATACACATTAATCATCAGAGAACTCTTTTAGCCCTTATCAGTAATTTGTATTTTCCCCCAAAAAATAATTTCAATAGCTATGTATATAAAAATCTTCATGAGAGCATTATAGCTGATAGAAAAATAAACTGAAAATAACCCAAATGTTTTACAATAGATGAATAATTAAACAAATTATAAGCTATCAACTTAGAGCATGATGTCACCTTTTAATAAAATAGTTTCAGCGTCTCTAACAACATGAGAAATTGTTTATCGTCTGTTTAGGTAAAAAAGTTAATCTTAACAGTTTATATAAACTACATTGCAAGTATAAAATATATATATTACAGATAAAAACAGGAATGGAATTTGGAGAAGTGAAAACAGTTATGTTGAGGTGATGGTCACAAGATGCAACTCGGACTTTATTTTTTTAATTCACATTTCTCATTGAAGTTGCACTTTGATACAGTCTGGAAAATGATGCAAGCTCTCTCAGAAATCAGTTTCTGATGTTTCATAAGAGATATCCTGGAAAAGATGCAGCTACACTAAGGGAATTACTATAATGTCCAATATGCTAGGAAACGCAGGCCCAGTTGTCGAGGGCCACTTCTCGCTTGTTGGCAAAAGTATGCAATGTGGTAAAAATACACTTGTCATTAGGAAGGTAAAGTCAGACTTTTGGGGAAGTTCGGCTTCTTTCTATTCTCTTTTTGCCTCATGAGTGGCAAAATCAAACTGTCAGGAGCCAGAAATCAAACAGTCACCATTGCTTACCATCCCTGTATCTACCATCTTTCCACAAACAGATATGCACCCCACACACACACACCCACACACACATACCCACATACAAGGAGACACGTTTGAAGAAAACATTAGCTATTGTAGTAACTTTCTGGCTATTGTGGACCGGTACAATAGAAGTAGCAAGATCTGGAAGCTGGTTCTGGTTTGTGGCCAGCCTGTTACGTGGCCTGCAGTGGCCCCACGCTTGCTGCGAGCCTCCATGTCTCTGTCTGTAAAGTGAAGGGGTCTTCCCAGTGTGATCCCGTCACTGGTCTCCATCCACAAATGGAATGGGGTTCACTTAAACACTGGGGAATGTATGAAGCCAAGCTGCTCTGAGTGGGTCTTATCTCTTTTAGTATCATAATTTTGATCACAGACTTTTAGATGATACAATTCTAAGCGATAGAAAATTAAAAAGGAAGCCAGGTTCTGACTCAGCTCAATAGTGACAAAGACAGGGAATCCAGCTTTTTTTCTCTTCTTCAAACTCAGAAAGCAGCACCACAAAGCTGTAGGCCCCTTCTATCTTCTTTCTTTTTAGTTTTGGTTGGAGAGCAACGCAGGGAGAGACATTTTAATCGGGCCCCACGGCAGAGGTATAAAGAACCCTCCAGCCTCACTCCTCTCACTGTACCCGCAGAAGTTAAAACCTCGCTCAGCTTCTAGGCTGCTCTGGCCAAGGTCCAATGAGCAACTACGAAAGCAAGGCCACATCAGGAACTCTAGTCCACACAAACATCATTTTGCTGTATTCAAGAACAATATGGAAAGTCTGCCCTTCAGAAATGTCCTCACAGTGTGAATTTAAAATTGCCTGCCTTGTAGTTTCCATTAAAAGCCATGCGGATATTAAAAGGGGGATACGTGGCCGATTCACAGCACACAGTTCTAGTCTTATCCCTAAATCAATTCCAATCAAAAGGCAGCTTTGGAAGTACAGCATATTACTCCAGCCTCCTATCAAAGTGGCCTTTACAGAGTCATGGCTTAGCACTACCTCCTTGGTGTTCACTCATCATAAAGATGAGATGTGACCATATGTGACATTTCCCTATATTTTTGTAAAATTGTAATCAGGGCACTTGCCCATTATGTTATTATATAAAGCCATGTATGGCAATTTTTTTCTCAGAGTTTGGGGATAGGAAATGTTTCTTCCTCCTAATTTACGTTTTCTGTTATTAAAAGACTAGCACCCCCTCATGCTTTGGGTTTACTAAGGAAGCTTAGGCTGGGTTTTTGTGCATTTGCTGTAACTTCTCATGTCTCAGCTGTTTAAATTTTAACCTCCTTCCCAACCCACCATACCTTGCAATTATTACCTGGGACTTAGCTTTTATTGTTAACGGTTTTCAATTTTATTTGTATACGTATATTTATGATTAGGTACTTCAAGTTGTATTGGGGAAAGGTAGCATATAAATATATAACAATGTGTGTTGATATATGTATATGTGAGTTGAATGTAATATATATTATCATTAATTGTCATAGAAAACATGTTCAGAATTGAAAAGAACTTGGCAACAATTTAATTGAATGGTTACAAACATAATTCTCTCATTCGTGGAGAACCTATTTCTTCAAATGAAATACTGTCCAAAACTAAAAAGAAATACAGCTGGAATGTAAATAAAAACAAAGTTCATTTGGTTGAAAAGTAAGGGGATAATGGCCCACCATCCTCACCCCTTTCACTGCATTGGGGAGCTCTGGAGTCCCCCCACAGAACTCATACTTTTCCATGGTACTCATTTGAATGCTATTGATCAACGTCAGTTGTCTCTTTTTATAAATATGGAAACTGGGACATTAAAGCTTCTAAAAACACTTAACTAGTTGGTGATCAGGTCAATCCAAGATCTCAGGTTACCTAATTGCCAGAAGTCAATCCGAGTGCTGGCTTAAAATTAAAATGGTGTTTGAAAAGAGTTGAGTGATTTGGGATTTTGTTAAAAATTAAAGAGAGTCCAAGACTTTCTTAAACTCAGGAAGGCAGTAAACATTATTTTTTCTCATTTTTCTTCCTCCCAGGCCTATCCAGCAAGGGGCTGCCCTCTCTTCTTTTCAGGTTTGCTTTCAACTAGTTCTGTCCCTTGCCTATTCTCTATGCAAAACTAATGTATCTAAATTTTTTGACCCTCTGGGAAAAGTATCATGTAACCCTGTGTTTTTTTTGTATATTAAGTAAGCATAGCTAAGATAAACAGTCTGTGGAACCTTAGTAACAACTGGTGTTTCTTTCTTGACCATTTTTAAATGTTGACCTGACTTTGATTTTTAACACTATACATACCAAATGCTTTTGTCTGTTAGTAAAAGCTACACATGTCCTGTACCCACTATCAGTAAACTGAGGACTGAATAAACGTGGGAGAATGGCTTATTTTACAAATGTTTCCAGACAAAAACTAAGAAAGTAGAATGCAATTGCATGATGCACAAATATTTCAGGCAAGCTTTGGATATATCATACAAAGTTTTTAAAAGCCACATTTGACCTGCAAATTTCAAAGTCATGATTCTTCACACACAATTTTTCAGTTGAAACCGAAAAGGTTGAATCAAATTTTGATCATCGACTAGTAGACTTAACATCATGGCTTTTAGGAAAAATGCTTCCAAAGCTAACATTTATTGTTTGTTTTCATTTTTATTTCTTATACTATATAGGCTTATTTTGTCCACTAGAATATAAAAGTGATTTCATTTATAGAAATATTTATTTAATACAAACCATTTCAACATAAAAAAATTCCATGGATTGTAAAAAGAAAACACCACTCTCTAGTGGTAAAACCCTGAAAAAGCAAAGTCATGAAGGCCGACTGTCTTCCAGTTACCACACTGACTCATCCAGGTAGAGAAGGGAATAATAGGAAGGTCTGAAGTTTGGATATTAGCAAACAAACCTCAAGAAGACGACATATGTCTGGGTGTTCGTGACAGCACAGGATACCTGGGGCATGGAGGAGGGTGGTGGGAAAAGAAGCAAAGCACTGCCAAAAAGATATTGATCAAAGCGATGTCTGATCCCCTTTCACGAGTGCTGGGAAAAACCTGGCACTCATTAAACTAGTGTCTGGGTAAAGTCCCAGGGACTTTTCTGAACCAGAATTAGGCATTGGATAGGAGATCAAGAGGGATCAAGAGCCCAAGCGTATCATACTAGTTGAGGATATAAACAAGGAACAAAGCAGGACTGCTTTATCCAATTAATTTAATCAGAAGAACAAATCTCACACACCCCAAGCAGTCTTGATAGAGATCAAATTCTTCAAATAAAAGACAACACAGGGATAAAAAAAATAGTAATAATCTGAACTGGAAAAATAATGAAGAATTCATGAAAAAGAGAGATCTACAGAGGACTCTCAGTGAATTCTCTGAATAGAAGCATGATGCAGAGACTGCAGATGGGCTTTTCTAAATTATTCAACATTATAAAACACTTTAAAAAATGCAAAGTCCTCTATAGATACTAGATTCTGTGTGACTTACTATTTTGCTGACAGTAAAAAGGGAGGATGGTAACACTAGTAGTTTGCATTTATGGAGGGTCTATCGTCTTAGACACTTGTGCTTTTGAATGTGACTTATTAATCCTTAGGACTATCTTAGGAGGAAAGTAGCCAATATTATTTGCTCCTTTTCCAGATAAGAAATTGAGACAAAGACAGATTATGCATCTCAGATATACAAGGCCAACAGATGTATGAAAGAATGCTCAACTTCACTAGCTATTAGGAAAATGCAAATCAAAACCACAAATCAAAACCGCCCAGAGGAAGGGGGACACACCTGGTAGAATGGTGATTCTATTCTTAATTTTTTGAGGACCCACATTCCTACCTTCATAACTAATGATTTTTTCCTTCTACTCCCAGTTTTTTTGTTGATAATAGCCATTCTAACAAGTGTGTTAAAAAGACAAGTAGGAACCCTCACACACTGCTGGTGGGAATGTAAACTGGTACAGCCACTGTGGAAAACAGGATGCAATTAAAAAATGGGCAGAGGACCTGAACAGACACTTCTCCCAAGAAGACATATGACCCAGCAATCCCTCTTCTGGGTATCTATCCCAAAAATCTGAAAACATATATCAGTGAAACTATACATACCCCTATGTTCATCACAGCATTATTCACGGTGGCCAAGACATGGAAAAAACAGAAGTGTCCGTCAATAGATGATTGACTAAAGATGTGGTATATATCTATACAATGGAATATTACTCAACCATAAAAGAGATTAAATACTGCCATTTGCAACAACATGGATGGATTCTGAGATTATTATGCTAAATGAAATAAGTCAGACAGAAAAAGTTGAGAACCATGTGATTTCACTCATATGTGAAATACAAAACTGAAAGCAACAAATGAGCAAGACAAACAAAGAAACAAAAACTCACAGATACAGACAACAGTTTAGTGGTTACCAGAGGGTAAAGGGGAGGGGGGTGATAGAATTGCAAAAGGGGGTCAAATATATGGCAATGGAAGGAGAACTGACTCTAGGTGATAAACACACAATGTGATATATAGATGATGTATTATAGAATTGTACACTTGAAACCTATATAATTTTACTAACCAATGTAACCCCATGAATTCTATAAAAATTAATATATATATAAAATATATATTATATATTATAAAAGGAGAGAAGTGGCACTATGTCATCTGAATCAATGAAACAAATATAAAGATGACTTTGATAGGTGCTGGTCAGACCCAGAGGAAGGTGGACACAGTCTACAGTTACAACAAAAGAAATGGATGAAAGTAGCAAATGGGTTCATGAAATACAAGAGGACAGAAAAGGCCCTTTAACTTGTCTGCCCCATGGTACGAAGGTCTGACAATTAAGTTCGTGAACTCATTCTAGCAAAAGTGCTACATACCTCATAGCTGAATATCACTATGGTCCCTTTCAAAGTACTCCCCTGGGGAAGCTATGCACCAATGTCAGTGCCTAATCTACCCTTCAAAGCAATTTTGGAACTCTTTTTCTGGAATGGCCATCAGAGCTGTCATCATATTACCCTTGATGTCCTGAATGACATCAAAATGTCTTCCTTTCAACATTTCCTTTATCTTCAGGTAAAGAAAGAAGCCATTGGGGACTAGATCAGGTGAGTAGGGAGGATGTTCCAATACAGTTATTTGTTTTCTGGCTAAAAACTCCCTCACAGACAGTGCCGTGTGAGCTGGTGCATTGTCGTGATGCAAGAGCCATGAATTGTTGGCGAAAAGTTCGTAATTTTCATCTTTTTTCACGCAGCCTTTTCAGCACTTCCAAATAATAAACTTAGTTAACTGTTTGTCCAGTTGGTACAAATTCATAATGAGTAATCCCTCTGATATCAAAAAAGGTTAGCAACATTGTTCTGACTCTTGATTTGGAGTGACAGAACTTTTTTGGTTATGGAGAATTGGCTGACTTCCATTGTGCACTTTGACTCTTTGTTTCAGGGTCCTGTTGGTACACACGTCTCATCACCAGTGATAACATGGCCCAAAACATCATCTCGCCTCTCCAAAAGGTCCTGGCAAACTTCGACTCTCCTTTGCCTTTGTTCATTGGTGAGCTCCTTCGGGACTATTTTGCACACACCTTTCTCATGCCAAGATTTTCAGTTAAGATTTTCCTACTGTTTCTCTATCAATGTTTACTTGGTCTGCTATGCTTCTCACAGTCAGGAGACAATTTTGAAACACAATTCAATAAATTTTTGCAATGTTTTCATCAGCTGTGTTCATTACTGGCCACCCTGACCTCTCTTCATCAATAATGCATTCTCTTTTTGTACACTGCATAATCCATTTGTACACTGCCGTTTTCTTCTTCGCAACATCCCCATAAACTTGCACTAACATGTCCCTGATTTCACTTGCACTCTTGCCAAGTTTAACACAAAATTTAATGTTTGTTCATTGCTCTAATTCAAACTCAGACATTCTCGCGACCGCATACAAAAACACACAACAACAATAATGAACGCCACTCAGCAAGACACCGCCACACGTCGACACAAACACAGCTGTGAGACACTGATACACCAAGGTTAGGAAACCTTACCGAGCTGTTTGTACAGTGCTGCCAATGCAAGCGCACGGTGGCAAGTTCGTGAACTTAATTGTCACACCTCGTATATCATGTAGCATTTATGAAATGGGTTCCTGAGGTTGAGAAGCTCCTTGGGTTCAAATGCCAGTGCCACGCTGGTGTTTGTAGGGAGAAGAAGGAAAAGAATGCTTCAAGTAAGAGGAATATGAAACACAGGCTGTGGAAAACAAGAGTGAGCATGGTTCATTCAGGAAGCACAAGTAGTTGAGGAAGGCTGGGCCACAGCAGTTAGGGAGGGACAGATGTCGGAGGTCTGGGGACACGTCCTAAATGGCCTTATGAGACATCCTGAGGAACTTGAACTTTAGCTTAAAAGAAAGAAGACACAAAAGAGTTTAAATTAAGGGAATGGCATGCCCTGATTTGTGAAATATGGGAAGCAGAAGGTGGAGCAGAACTCGAGACAAGAACTGGCAGTGGCCTGAACTAGGAAGATGGTCAAGAGAACGGAGAGAAGGGGACACAACCCAACTCATTCCTCATCTTCCACTCTTGAACTCCCTCAAGATTACAAATCATCTCTTGAGGTTTTGCACTCAAGACCTCCTTAGGTTCCATTTTTGTGCTTCAGCCTCTAAGGACACACAACTTGGAGGTAACATCCTTAGTCCATACACCAGTGGGACCTCTGTGGCCTCCTATAAAGGATAGGGGAGGAGGTGTTCATTCCTCACAGACTGCTAATTATCTTCACTTTTTTGCAACTGCTCCCATATTTTCTCTCTCCAATAAAACAGTTATTCCCACACACTACTAGCTATTTGGTGTGAAGCAATAGTTTATTTATGAATTTCATTTATCTTCATTTGTAAAAGACAACAGAAATTAAATCTGGTCTCAAAGCAATTCTATACATAAACAAGTCAGTGAGTAGTTTCTTAGAGAAACATACCAAAGTGAAAGGAAAATATAGGTAAGTGCCATTATTTAGTGCTTCACTTTTGCTACCAAAACCTTTTGCATTCACTAAAATAGTCTTTTACTTGCATCTCCTTCTGTGAATAAATTTTATGGATTGTAAAGTGGAGGAATTAGAAACTAGAAATGAGATTGTGCTTCTCACCAACCCAATAATGATATAACGATGAGCAAAGCCTCCTTCCCTTAGGGCTTTCTAGATTTCAGAATATTCCCTGTTGTATTTTGAAAGTATAGTGAAATCAGTTTTACGTTTTATACTTGCCTTGAGGGTCAACCAGTGTGGTTTAGAGGAAAGAACACGGGGTCTGGAATCAGAGAACTTGATCAAGTTTCTAAAACTCTCTGATCTTTGATCTCTACATCAACTTGTGAGAAAAATAATCATACCTTTTCCACTGTGTTTTGTGAGAATTAAATGGTTTAATGTCTGTGATAAGGAATAAAAATTTGGTGATTTGGGGAATGTTCTACATCTGCTTTGTCAAATCAGGCAGTCAATAGCTACATGTAGCTGTTGGACACTTGAAATATGGATAGTGCGACTGAGAAATTGAATTTTTAATTTTAATTTAATTTAGCTAAATTTAATTAATTTAAATTTTAAAAGGCACATGTAGCTAGTAATTACCACATTGGAAATGCAGCACTCGGATATGGCTTTAGTTTTACTTATTCCTACTGCAAGTTGATTGACTCTACACTGCTCTGAAAATCTATAGATTAGAATATTGTCCTTGTTTAAGAATAAGTGTTTCCCTTATATGTAGGCAAAGATAGTATGTAACCATTTTAAACACAATTTACCAGACAAATCAGAATGCAATTGTACTTCTGTCCACTGCTTTCTTTTTAAAAATGTATTCACTGCGGGGAGTTTTCTCTAATACCACTGATGAAAATTCCCCAGTTGGCCCCATGTAGCTTCTGGTCACTCTAAGATTTAAAGAAAACCCTGTGGTTATTTTAAGTTGCAAAATGCAGTTTTGATTCATAAATTAGAATGTCCCGTCTAATATTTCCAACAGCATACTAATCTCCCAGTGTAAGGCAGATTCCCCTGCCCTGTGCCATGCAGTGTTCTACAGCCTTATTGGGACAGGGTGCGATGCAGATCTTCTCTTTTTCTACCTCACCTCTTCCATCACCCAGCTTGCAAGCTCTTGTTATTAAAGCCTTCAAAGTTAGAGAATGGGGGTGGAAAGGGAGAAATAAAACAGAACATTTTTAATCTACTGCTCTGGTTGAAAGTTGGCTTTGCCTCTGCAATATTTATTGCCTATACTATGTGTAATGTGTAATGTGAGTGTATGTGTGTGTGTGTGTGTGTGTGTGTGTGTGTGTACACACACACATGTACATGGGTGAGCTTTGGTAGATCCTCAGAAGCTTACAACTGCCTGTTGGCTTGAGCAATGCATTTATCTTCTGTCAGCTATGCTTCCCTCAGCTCTGGTTTTGTAGCAAGAAAACATACAAAGCTTTTCAGGATTGCACAAAGAAGGCAGTTCCTCTAAGCTTGAGGTAAAAAAATATATATATCATCCCGCATTTCTACCTCTCTACATTGGGTTAGCTGTCCAAAAATCATTCTCACAAAATCCTCTCAGTGGTTTTTCTCCCTTTATTTTTCATTATAACCTGAAAGAAGGTAAGGAGGTCAAGAACTATGAAAATGTTCCCAGTTGGGATTTTAGTCAGATACCTCTTTTTTTGTATCTGAAATCAACTGTCTTAGAATCTTAGCCAAGTTATTCAATTTAACATCCTTGATCACTGCAACTGCGTTAATAGTAGCTAACAACTGGAAATTGCATTATAAAATCATCAATACAAGGCTAATAAATAAACTCTGGCATATACATAACCATTATGGTAAAAAAAATAATGTGGTAAAATAAACAAAATGAAAGATAAAAGTCATATGATCATATCAATAGATGCAGAAAAAAGATTTGACAAAATCCATACTTCATTTATGATAAAAATTCTCAGCAAAGTGGGAATAGAGGGAACATACCTCAACATAATAAAGGCCACATACAACAAGTCCACAGCTCACATCATACTCAGTGGTGAAAAGCTAAAAGTATTTCCCTTAAGATCAGGAAGAAAACAAGGATGTCCACTTTCACCACTTTTATTCAAAATAGCTTTGGAAGTTCTAGGTACAGCAATCATACAAGAAAAAGAATTAAAGGCATCCAAATTGGAAAGGAAGAAGTAAAACCATCATTATTTGCAGATGGCATGATACTACATATAAAGAACCTGAAAGATTCTACCAAAAAACTGATAAATGAATTCAGTAAAATAACAGGATACAAAATTAATATTCAGAAATCGGTTACATTTTGATACACCAGTAACAAACTATCAGGAAGAGCAATTAAGAAACAATCTCATCTATAATTGCATCAAAATAATTACCTAGGAATAAAGTTAACCAAGGAGGTAAAAGACCTACACTTAGAAAATTATAAGCCATTGAGAAAGATACAAATAAATGGAAGTATATGCTGTGCTCATGGATAGAAAGAGTTAACATTATTAAAATGTCCATACTACCCAAAGTAATCTATACATTTAATGCAATCCCTATCAAAATGCCAATGGCATTTTTCACAGAACTAGAACAAATAACCTTAAAATTTACATGGAACCACAGAAGACCCTGAATAGCTACTGCAACAGTGAAAAAGAAGAATAAAGTTGGAGATATTACACTACCTGATATCAAATTATATTACAAGTCTATAGGAATCAAAACAGCATGGTATGGCATAAAAACAGAGACATACATGCAGATCAACAGAACAGAATAGAGAGTCCAGAAATAAACCCACACCTATATGGTCATTTAATCTATGACTAAGGAGGCAAAAATATATGATAAGGTAAAGACAGTCTATTCAATAAATGGTGTTGGAAAAACTAGACAGACGTATGCAAAAAAAAAAAAAAAGAAACTGGACCACCTTCTTACACCATTTATAATAATAAACTCAAAATGGAGTAAAGACTCCAAGGTTAAGACATGAAACCATAAAACTCTAGGAAGAAAGCACAGGCAGTAAACTCTCTGACATTGCTCATAGTGATATTTTTCCCAATATATCTCCTCGGGCAAGGAAAACAAAAGAAAAAATATAAACAAATGGTACTACATCAAACTAAAGAGTTTTTACACAAAAAGGAAACCATCAACAAAATGAAAAGACAACCTACTAATGGGAGGAACGATTTGCCAATGATATATCCAACAAGGGGTTAATATCCAAAATTTATAAAGAATTCATAAACTCAACACCAAAAAAAATCCAATTAAAAAATAGTCAGAGGACTTGAATAGCTATTTTTCCAAAGAGGACATACAGATGGCCAATGAACATATGAAAAGATACTCAAGGTCTCTAAACATCAGAGAAATGCAAATTAAACCCATAATGAGATATCACCTCATACCTGTCAGAATGGATATCATCAAATCAACACAAAAGTGTTGGCAAAGATGTGGAGAAAAGGGGACCCTTATGCACTGTTGGTGGGATTGCAAATTGGTGCAGCTACTATGTAAATAAAACACTTTGAAAGTTCCTCAAAAATTAAAACTAGAACTACCTATAACTCAACAATTCCACTCCTGTGTATTTATCCAAATATCCCAAACCCTAAATTGAAAACGCACCCCTACATACAATGCAGTGCTATTTACAATAGCCAAGATATGGAAACAAAAGAAATGCCTCTCAATAGATGATTGGATAAAGAAGTGGTACACATACCCAATGGAATATTACTCGGTCATAAAAGAAAGAATGAAATCTTATCATTTGACACAACATGGATGGACCTAGAGGGTATTATGCTAAGTGAAATAAGTCAAATAGAGAAAGATAAACACCATATGATCTCATTTATATGTGGAATCTAAAGAACAAAATAAATGAACAAACAAAACAGAAAGATTCATATATACAGAGAACAAACTGATGGTTGCCAGATAGGAGGGGTATTGGGAGACTGAGTGAAAAAGGTGAAGGGGTTAAGAAGTATGAATTGGCAGTTACAAAATAGTCATGGGGATATAAAGTAAAGCATAGGGAACATGGTCAATAATACTGTAATAACTATGTATAGTATCAGATGGGTACTAGACTAATTGGGGGAATCACTTTGTGAATTATATAAATGTCTAATCATTATGCTATGCACCTGAAACTAATATAAAATAATATTGAATGTCAACTAAAATTGAAAAATAAAAGTAATAAAAAATAACATGGTATCTTCATATGCAATGATATGGGTCAATCACCAAAATATATTAAGTAAAAATAAGAAAGGCACCAGACACTCCATATGCTTAGAATGTTTATTACTGGAAGTATTCAAAAGAAACTGCAAGCTTAGCAAGCTATGCTCCTGAGGGAGAGGACACACAAACTAGAAACCTGCAACGTGGCATTTCAGCTTACTTCTCATTCTATATGCTTTTATACTACTTGGATTTTTAAATTATATGTAAGAACCACTTTAAGTCTTTTCTTTAATATCTTTGTAAATATATTTAGGTACATATTAAGGCTTCTATTCAGAGTTCAATGTTTAAAGATATTATTTTCAAGTCTTTATTTGGCACAAAGTCTCCAACACCTTTTGTTCCAACTCTGACATCTTGACACGGTTATGTCTAAATCATAGTCTAAGTGAAATGCACTTTCCAAATGACTGACTAGCTTATTTGTAACATCAACCTTTGGAAACTTGAATGAAACACCAAAGATAGTATAAATGACTCTATATTTTTCAGTAAATAGGTGAGCTGTATACCAAACATGCTTTCTTTTCCCAGGGGAATACATAAACGTAGGTTGGATCTCAGGTATAACAACACATTCGTACCCTTTACACCTGGAAAATAATCCTTGATATTCAGAAACAAGTAATATTTTTTACTGAATTTTCAGTTTATCAAAATCACCCACAAAGAAATGGCCCCGTGAGAAATCACTGCTCACTTCACTGGAGACTCGCTCCTTTTAAATTAGCAACAGATAAAGAGGCTCCACCCAGCGCCTTAGTCTGAAGGTCTAGAATTAAATTGTTGCTATATGTATCATGGAGAAAGTTACGGCAAATTAAAACAAAAACGTTTGAGATGTGAATCAACAACACAATTCATTTTCTTTAGAATGACAAAAAAAAAATGGGAAGAAAAGCCTACATAAAGTTTTACCTCTGATAAATTTTCATGAGGTCAAAACTGGCGAGTTTCTAGAAATGTAAGTTTGGTCATAAAGTATTTCCTATAAATTCAGTCAGAAAGAGAAATTGAAAGCTGTGTTAAAGAATTAAACAAAGGTAGGTATTTAGTTCCATACAAAAGGAAAAAGAAATTGAGAAGGAAAACAAAAATTTAGATGACAACATAAATTCCAGTATTACAATAAATATTCTAAAAAATGTATTTTTCAGGGCAAAGCAAGAGTTGAAATTAGCCCAGATCCCAAAGGCCTTCCTTGGTCTTCTTCCTGCTTGCCTTGCCTGTGGGCGATTTGGTCATGACCTTGGCTTCCTAAAACTCCCTCACCTCTTCTTTCTTAAATTATTCCCTAGTGGTTTTCCTACTATTGTTTTGATCATTCCTTCCCTGTTTTCTTCAGTGGCTCCACCTACTTTACCTGTTTATTTAAACATCCCCCATGGTTTTCTTGTTCTTCTCATGCTCGGTGATTTTTTTTGAGCTATTGCAGCCTTCCTCATGTCAAACACTGTGTTGATAGGAAAAGCTCAGTGATCTTTGTCTCTAACTTGGATCTCTGCCCTGAGCTACAAGGTCATAACAGCTACCTTCAGAATATCTCCATGTGAACGCTGCCATATATCCTATACATCGCCATGCATACCTCAAACCAACACATCCAATGTAGGACTCATCTCTCCTTTCTTCTCTCTACCAACAAAAAAGCCTATTGCTTTTCCTCAACTCTGCCTTTGTTGATGGCTTCACCATCTTGTCAGTCATATCGATTAAAATCTCAGAGCCCTCTTTGAACCCCATCCTCTCCCTCTCACATCGTATCCCTCTACGTGATGCATCCTACTGCCACAGTCTCTTTCTATCCAACACCATGGCAACGCCCTGGGTTAGTGCTCATTACCTCCTTTCTGGATCCCCAGTCCCTGTCCATGGGACCGGTTTCCCACTTTCCTTCCCTCAGCTAGGTTACCCACTGCCACTTAAAATACAGCTCTAATCGTGGCATTTTGGTGTCCGTCCCTGCTACTCTACTATAATTGCTCTGGACAAGACTTCCAGTGAAATTTAAAGGACACCTTTCATTCTTATTAAGGGCTGTCTGTGACATGTGACATGGTTAACTTCTCCCATCTCGGAAAATTTGCCATTGTCTTCCCTCACTCTACTCTCCATTGGATTTCCTATTTCTCTGGCCTCTCCTTCTCAGCATCCAGTGTGGCTGTTGCTTCCTCTGATTAAACCTTAATGTTATTATGTCAGAGGACACCATTATGAGCCTTCCACTCTTTTCATGCTGCAATCCTTAATACCTCTGGGAAATCCCATCCACACCCATGACTGAAGCAATGCCTAGGGATCAGTGACTCCCACAGCTGTCTATCTCTAACCCATCTGCACTCCTGATTCCCAGACCTGTCCAGTTGCTTAAGCAGTTTCTCCATGTGGATGGCCATAGGCATGTTAAAGTCCCTCGGCCTCAGCTGAACCTGTTTCTTATGTTCCCTACCTAAAAAAACAAGGACACCACCATCCACCCTGTGGTTAGTTACCGATGTCAGAAACTGAGAGGTAACCCACAATTTTAACCCCTTTCCTGCCTCTGAGTCACTGCTTCTAATCCACCAATTTCTGCAAAATTAGTATCTCTAAAATTACAACATTCCATAGCTAATGTGACTTCATTTGTGCAGGCTCTATTTTTCCGCACCTAGATTTCTACAATAAATCCTACTTAGTTGGCTGATTCCATCTTTTCTATGCTCCCTTCAAAATATTTTAAGGATGATATTTCTAAAATGCAGGATTCATCAATTCAATCTCTTATTAATATTCTGTAAGGCCTTTCCTTCTCTAGTATGATATGGTCAGGAGTTTTAGTGGGTAATATGACATATAATTCAAATTCTACAAATTTAAGTTTAAAAGTAATCAAATATGTGTAAGATGTTTGTACAATGATGTTCAATGTGACACTATTCACAATAGCAAATATCAGTAACAGTAAAGGATTGGTTAAATTATATCATAAACAAATGAGCAATTTAGAATTATGTTATAGACGACTACGTAATGACAGGGAAATGTGTCGTCTATTGTCAAGTGAGCTAAAATGATCACTTAACATTTTTTGTAAATTATTCATTCTTATATATTATAAGCATTAAAAACATGATCAGGATATACACAGAAATCTTAAAGATGTATATTGTTGGTAAATATGATTGTAGTTCTCAAGTTTTCTACAGTGAAAATGCAACATTTTTTAAATACATGAGAAAAAAATGTTGTTTTATAAAGATTAAACTCAGTTGTCAAATTTCTGCAAGCAATTTTCTTTATCCCCAACAACATCTTGGAACATCTCCCGCAGTGGTCATCCCTCTTCTCACCATAATGCTGCAGTCTGGGTGAGACGTCTCTATCCTCTGCAGCCCCTGACTTCTTATTCACATTGTATTATCAATTTTAGATGCATATTTTTCACTTCTTCTGTAATATGTGCTTCTCATCCCCTATCTCCCCAGGACTAAGCATAGCACAGGTAGAATAAATATTTACTGAATAACTACATGAATATTGCCACTCATCTCACACCAATCCCTCACTGCCTTCAGAATAAAGTGCATAGTCCTTAAGCTGATGGTTGAAAATCCTTCAAAATTAGAGGCAACCTATCTTTCCCTTCACACTTTTACCCCCATTTCTTAAATTCTGCTTGTCCAAGCACACCCATCTATGGGGAGGGATGGAGTCTTTCTTGTTCATGTTGCATCCCACAACTTACGCTCAGAAATTACTTGTTGTTAATGATTGGATAAATTAACTTCATTAAATATATCCTGTACTTTTCACTTTCCCGTATTTTCTAAAAAGCTACTCCCTTCACTTGTTTGCCTCCTTAACTCCCTTTCTCTCATCTCCAAAGCTCAATAAGGTTCGATCACCTATAAGAATCATTTCCCAACCTTCCTAGGGAAATTAAATTTTCCTTAGTACAAATATAGCACTTATTTGATACTTCCCCTTACTTTATGATGCTCTTTCAATGGTGCTTAAATATTAACTAGATTGTAACGTTTTAGAAGTTAAGGACTGTGATACTTTGATCTCTCCCTTCCCAGTTTGTTCCCACCTATCCTTTCTCATCTGTCTTAACTGGAATAGACGGAGTAAGTAGGAAATCCACCATCGCTACTCACTATGGACATACTATTTCTGTGATTCAGTTTATCCATCTCTAAAATTTGTTTGACACCATTCTATGCCCCACAAAAATTAATTAAATCAGATCACATAATTAAAGCGCTTTGGACAGTACTTGGCATGTGGTAAGCATTCAATGAATGTCAACAGTTGTTATCAGTATTGTTATTGCTAATATAATTAATACTAAAGCAAATGTGTATTAAATGGAAAAGTCAGTCAATCTCTTACACCACAGGTTGAGAAACAAGGAAGTTGATTTGAGATCAAATTTTACACTATATTTTAGAGATTGCAGTGTTTCAAACATATGTGAGTCTCCCAAATGCAGCAAACATCTAGTTTTCAATGACATATGTAAAAAGGTTATTTAATTAGAACATAAGTAAGTGTGTTGAGATTGGGGAACAACAGAAACTCTCATTCACTTTGGCTAGAAATATAACCTGGTATAGGTATTTTAGAAGGCAATTCATCAGTATTTCATAAAGTTGAAGATTCATGTGCCTATGGCCCAGCAAATCTATTCTTATAAACACTCACCAGAGTAATTCTTATATTTGTACACAAATGACATGTATAAGGATATTTATTAGAGTGCTACTTATGATAACAAAATAGCATTCAGAGTCAGATATGACTCTGAATAAGTCGTGCTAGAAGAATCAACATGGATTAATTTCAAAAGCACAGTGTTGAGAGAAAAAAGATGAATAATGTGTGCTCTGATGTTTATACAAAATTTTTAAACATTCAAAACAATGTCATATACTATTTATGGGTATATTCACATAGCAGTGGAAAGAATAAAACAAAATAAAAAACGGATAAGAGAATAAAAACACGCCATGGAGAGAAAATCTACAAAGACAGGATAGCAGGATAGCCATTGAAGTGGAAAGAGAATAGGATGAAGAAGAGCCCTTCATTTTCAGAAATTTCTAGTATTTTATTTGTTGAGCTGGAAGTTGAGTACACAAGTGTTTGTGATATCTATCTTTAAACATCTATCTACTACATCTTGTATTTTTTTAAGAAAAACATCTAAATTCAGTGCTTTTCCCAATGGAAACAGAAGACACACAAATTCCCCTCTACCATTCCTGGAAATTAAACCTGGTGGCTAGTCTCCTGGCTAGAAATAAAGATGTTTTTGTTTATTCTGAGGAGGGGCCCTAGAGCAAAGTCTCATCTCTGAGCAAGGTGCTGGGAAGGGCCCCTAAGAAACAGTAAAATGTGGGGAGGAAACAGTCAGTCTCCTCTTCCTTCCCCTTCCCATCCCTAGACACCTGAAGATTCTCTTTCTTCAGCATTCCTTCTTGAGTGGAGGAGGAAGAAAAGCAGAACTAAGTTGCATTTTAATGAAGGAGGTACTGCTGTCCCATTTTTCTGGTCAACTCTGAGAGCTCTCCCGAATTCCAGTACCATGTGATTAACAATGCAGACCCTTTGCACTGAGGGTCTACTCATCTCCATTTCGAATGGCCTGAAGTAAAAGGAACGTTTCCTCCCACAAGAACTAGCTCTCCCTCTTGCCTCAGTGCTATTGTCATTCTCGCAGGCCACCAAGCTGAGAAACTCAAGAGCATCTTGCCTGTTGTTTTGCATCATCATCATCATTTTAATGATTGCTTAATTTTCATTGTTTTGCATGACTTCCTCATCCCTCTCTTCAATTTTCATTTCCAACACCCATTATTCATCCATGCTCAGGCTATTAAACATGTTTCCAAAGTGCTCCCTTGTGCATTCACGCTCCCCATGCTCCAAACCCCAGGTGCCATTTCTTGGATGATCCTCCTGAAGCACAGCTTTCAACATGCTGTCCCTGGGTCAGGACCCTTTTGGAACTCCACCATCTTGAAGCTGAAGTCCAAATCCTTTTAAAGCTTCCACAAACTTGAACCTTATTCCAGCATCATCACCCAAAGCACCCTAGGATACCCTTCATAGGATACCCAATGTCCCGTCTTTCCAGCATAAAAACAGCCTAGTTCCCATCTTAATTTCTGTACTTGACATTGCCTCTAGTTGAATGTTTCCCGAACTTCAGACATTCTGGTACCTCCTCATGATTTGTCCATTATCAAGTACCATCTGAACTTTTCTTTACTTAATGTTTTCTGTAAATCCACTCTCATTTCAGCTTAGATAAGTCTTTTAAAAGCAAATTTCTATCAGTGGAAAAACTAGAATCTATTGGAATAAACAGGCAATAACTATAAAAATAAATGTTTTTCTAAAGGTTATTAAGTTATAACTAAATACTTTTTGCCTGCTAAAATCATTAAGCCTCTAACATACTCTATTGTTGTTATAAAGGAGGATTAAACAAACATGTGTTAGAAGAATTTTAAAGCCATATTAACAGCAACAAAACTTTGTCCTTGAAGAATTGAAAGTAACTTGAAAAATATAACTTTCTCACTGTGTAACTCGAAGTTATTGTTATTGATATTGCTTAAAATCGTTTCATCCATTAAAATGTTGGGAAACCCTGCTCTAGATGAGATATTCTCTTCTTTTTCTGCTGATTTCAACTCTGTACCTCCTTGAAGGCCCGGCTTAATCTCCACCACTTCCCAGGGTATCCTCTCAATATTCAATCACCACGACCTCTCCTTCCTCTGGCACGTGGGTATGTGTTCCTTTCATGTTTAGGAAGTCACTGCACTCTGCTTTTTTTTTTTTAAAGATTTTTATTGGGGAATTGGGGGGATGGGAACAGTGCTGGGGAACTGGGGGAAGGGGAACAGACAAGTTGCTGTCGTTTTTGTTCTTCAGTCTAGTTGTGGAGGACGTTGCTTCACTGGCGCAAGTTGGCACCATCATTGCACTCTTCCCGGGTGAGGCAGATCAGTCGCCGGCTTCTGGACGGCTGCTGGCCGCTCACGCTGGCTGCTGGCTACACACGGTAGCCCATGGCAACCCACTGCCACAGGGGCTACAGCATCCGCCGTGGCCAGCGACTCACGGCAGCCCAGCTCCAGGTTGAGCTGTTGTTCAGCATCTTAGCTGTAGAGGGCAGTGTCACTGGCCCTCATATGTGGGATCCGAACCGGGGCCCTCTGGCGTCCCAAGCCAGTTCTTAACCATCGCGCCACTCGGCCGGCCCACTCCACTCTGCTTTTGAGTGACTCATAAATAAGTTTTCGAATTTAGTTTGTTCTGGACTCCAATGATTCTGGTTCAAGCAAAGATGTATGGAGGCTTCTTTTTAATCATGATACTGAGCAACATACCTGCTAACGAGTGGATGAGCTGACCAACAGTGATACCAGGAATGGCAAGAGTGGTTGACAGATTCGCACTTCCTCCCTTAACCTTTTAATAAGTACATATCTCCTCTAGTAGATCAGGGTCCCCTCAAGGGCTATGCCCCTGTCACTCTTTAACCCCAAGGCCCAGACCATTGGAAGAACGCTGCAGAATTGCTAAAAGTAATTGTTAAATGAATAATGACGCTTCCTAGAGAGAGTAGACCATAGATGGCATTCAACAGCAAAACCAATGCTGCACTTTTAAAGAGTATACCACATTTATCAAGTGCTTTTCTAGCTTTCCGTCTTCTTTGTTTTCATTCTAATGCTACCCTGGACTTGCTGACATAGCTCCTCAGAGAGTTTTAATTTAAATAGTATATCACATGCAAAACTTTCCACACATGTCACAAATACTCGTTGCTATCACCTTCAGCTATCACCAAATGCCATAGAGGATACTTAGTTTTAATAGACAGGCATGTGTGTGGTTTTTCAAGAAAAGATTTTCCAAAAATTCAGACATGCTTTCAAGGGTAAAATAAATATAACCCCAAATTGTCTTTTGTCTTCCAAATTAGCTAACACATTTTAAGATAAGATGGTATATAGCAGATCTGGTCTTAATAGTCTTTATTTTCTTGAGGACAGAGACACATAAAAATAATCTGTTAATAAAAAGCTACAAGGGATTTGAGAAAACGGGGATAAATAATATTTATTTGTATATAGCTTTCAATTAAATTGTATCTAATAATTATGACTTCTTAATTCCTATATCTGTATAGTACCCATGAAATCATATTAAAAATCACTATCATTAATTAGAGATAATCCTATGATTAAGTTAAGGAAGGTATAAAAAGATCACCACAAAAGCTGAGGAAACTTTAAGAATATATCAGAAATGCACCATTATTGCTAATTATTGTTATATAAAAATTAGGCATGAACATAGTTGATCCAATAGCAATCCTGAAATTAGACCCACTGAGAATGGACTTAGACATTTTTTCCAGAGTCAGGGACAACTTAACAAACAGGAGGCACCAGAATTTTCACTACATTCTCTGTGTCTTTTTTTAAATTGTAGTGCAAAACAAGTAGCATAAAATTTACTATCTTAACCATTTATAAGTGTACAATCTAATAGTGTTAAGAATATTTACATTGCTGTGCAACCAAACTCCAGAACATTTTTAAATTGCAAAACTAAAACTCTATACCCATTGAACACTTCCTATTCTATGAATTTGACTACTCTCAATACCTCACATAGGTGGATTCCTACAATATGTTTGCCTCTTATATTGTTTTTGAAGTCTAATTGAAACTTAATTAGGAAGAAGCCAAGTGTGTCCTCCATCAGTTATCGCCTGACCATTTATTTGGCCAGCACACTATGCTGATTTCACAAGCGAGGAAACTGAGGCTCGACGAGGTGAAGCATCCTGCCAAAGGCCACACGTCTAAAGCAGAGGGGCCACTGAATACAACTTCCTCTGACGTCAATTGCCACAGTCTTTTCAACACACCTGGCTGGCTTTTGAAATATTTACATTTTTCAGAGGATTTCAACCATCTACATAGTTGAGGCAAATCAGTCTTTTGTTTTTACATTTGATTTTGAATGTTGCATGTCTTCCTCCTCTTTTTATAAATTATTTTATTCTATGTCTCAAGGTATTATTCCATTCTGTGTGTCAAAGTTTATTCTAAACCATATCCCACAAACTCACAGAATATCAGTTACCTTCCTTGTTTCCTTTCTAAGCAGGGCCTGGGAAGAAGCATTTAGTTTGTTCACTTCTTCAGGAAATGACACAATTTCCTATATGTACCATATATCGCTAGTGAAAAGAATATTAATTTTTAAAAGCAGCACTTACAGTTGTGGAAATGAGCCCAAGCCTCTTCAGTTCGGGAACATTATGTTAGTGAATGAAGGTTACTCCATGAAAAGCAAGGACTCTCTTCAAACGTGTCTTGCTCTGCGTGCGGCGCCTTACCTACCTGCTGCTTACGGGGCCACCTGGGACTCGCAGTCCTCCCTGTGTGGCTTCAGGCTGCCCAACCAGGAACCCTAAGAGGCAGAACTACAACACCCACAATTCATACTCCTCACCTGAAACCAGGAGAAAAGGGCGGATGGTTACAGTTTCACCCTAGGAAGAAAAAGTAGCTGGAAAAGCAAAGCAGTAAGTTAAAAAAATAAAAGAAAATACATATCAGTTGGGTAGATCTAAGGACGATTTGTAAATACGGACCTATTTCTATAAAAGGAAACAAAAGTGGTTTGATGTTTGCCAAAGAGTAAGCAGGCACCCTCAGTGTTGGCAAGAATTTAAAAATCTCCGTGCAAACAAGTGCTCCTGCAGTTGTGGAACCGGCCCCGCCAGATTCTCCGTCAGTGATTCAGAGCTGAGGAGGTAGCAGGCCTACCTGCGATGGAGCAGGCGAATGAGGGCTTTCCAGGTGAGGACTGAAAGCCTCTAATTCCTCCTGCATCAGCACTGTGATTGTCACTCAGAGGTGCCCCAGATAGAATGGAGACCTTTAACCCTTCATCTTCCAAAATGCCCTGGATTTTTAAAAATGTGCTTTAAAATGTGAGCAACGTGGAACCTTTGTTGCTGCGTCCTCCCATTATTCCTTTCCATTTCCTCATTTTGCGTTTTCCTTCTGCATATTCCAGCATTATTTCTGATTGCTTAAAATTCAAGAAGAAGAAAGTTGGGGGTTGGAAAAGGAAAAATATATTCTAAGCCAGGGGTTAGGATAAAGAGGCTATGCTGTGCCTTGGTGGTACCAGAAAATGGTAAGACTCGCCCATCAATGGACGGCCTGCTTGTACAGTGTTCCAAAGCGGCCTGTGGGTCGAGCACCAGGATCACAGCAGACGCCTCCACAGCATGTGCCCAGCCAGGTCGCAGATGGCATCCCATGGGCTTCAGGCCCCTTCTGGTCCCCACACCATAAGGTCATGTCCCTACCATTCACTTAGGTAGCATCTTGGAGATGAAGGAGGGGGCGGCGAAACTGAAAGGCTGAGCACAAAAAAGGACTTGTCCAAAAGATGATTTAAGATAAAAGAGACTGTGATATATTAAACTGTGAGTTTAAAATCTGCTTCGCAACCTCCACACGCTAATGGTGACACTCGACAGGCAAGCTGAAGTGCCCGCGACTCAGGCCCGCCTGGGAGATAAGGGGGAAGAAAGCGCTTCGGTGGCTAAACAGACACGGCTATCTGGGACCTGGAATTAGAAACTGGCGACACAGAGAAGCACTGTCGTGTGGAACAGAGGCAGCTGTGAAAACAATGTCCTGCTCGGGGATGTGGCTGTTGCAGCCATGGAGACTACAGCCTAGGATTCTCTGGTGACAGTCATACAAACTGGTTTCTAGAGCTTAGCAGAAACAGCTAATGTGTCCAGTGGCATTACTGTATTTTGCCTGCTGCTCTGCCTTCATAAGTCTGATGCCCAATTCTCCAGCCTTCCCGGCAATTGTGGGACTGGAGTTTGGTGTGTTGTTCTTCAGCTTATTCTAGCCAAAGTCATTTGCTGTTGAAAACTCTGACTGATACATCCAACGCAGCTCTCCCTCACTGTGATAGATGTTGCCTCTGCCTATTCCACAATATTTAGACGCCATCAGATCAAGCACTGGGTCATATTTAATCTCTAGATACCCGGCAGCGCCACGGTGCCTGACCATGGTACATATGTGTTGACCTAAATTGAACTGACCGGCAAAATGAGGAAGGCTTGCTTCAAGTTCCTTCTGACTTAAAAATTCTCTGACCACATGGAAGCTGTTAGTTGCTTATTAATGCAGGGGTAAGTTTTTTTTTCTCTTAATGCTGCAGCTGGTTTAGAATTTAGACATCACCCCTTCTCCATGTCTACTAGGGAACAGAACAAGTGAATACTTGCACCCGGAGGGGGACATCAAACACATAAAAAGTGGTTTAAATATGCCCAGGGTGTTACTTAATAATCAAAAGGGGATTTTCCTGGTATCCTTCAATGACCTATGTTAAATGTCACTTATGTTTGGTCCCTGTAGCACAAATATACCAAAAAGAGTAATAGGATACAGCCACATTCCCCACATGCTCAGATTTTTTCCCCAGTATGAGGCTATCTTGGAAAGAGAAAGGCCACATCTGCAAGCTTGTATGAAAGTCCCCCCTGGAGTTTTTTCTCTGTCCTGTTTCAGTATGTATCGACTCTCAGACCCTGGGCTGCCTCTGATATCCATTTTCTGGTTCACTTTGTCCCTGAGTCATGATCACACTGTGACCTTCCAAAAATAGTTAATAACCATGTCAGTTACTAGGTACTTTCAGTGAATAGCTCAAATCATAGTAAAAAATGTTAGGGCCAAAGTTAACCTCGGTCAGATTGACCTTATTTCCCTAGATTAAGAAAGCAAGCCAAGTTGTTCTTACAAGTTCATATTTTCCTTCATTACATCTTTCTGGCTCCTGATTCAACCATAAGATGAATCATCCATAAATTGACCCCCACGGAGCTGCAGTTTAGAAGTTCATCCCTGTTTTCTTTCACTTCTTGCTTTCAGGATAACACAAGGAAATACATGCCAACTCTTCGCAGGGTCATGTTTCCATGCTGCCCTGATCAACAACAGAGAGTCCTCTGTGCAGCTTTGGCTAGTATGCCTATGGGTTACTTGCCTCCTAACATAAAGAGTTGTCCATTTATTGATTCCTCTGTATTTTTATTGGTACAACTGCCACTGTCATGCCATGATCACTCTTTGGAAAAATCTTCAGCTGCCTTTACATCAATTTCCCTGGAGCTCACATGATTTTCCAGAAAAATTTCAAACTGTATATTTGTCTCTATGTCCTAGGAATGTATAGACTTTTGTGTCTCTTGATTAAAATAATAATTTGTGCATTCCATTAACAGATGTGTGTGTGTACAAGCATACAAATTACCTCACCCACTTTAGGGGGAATAAAAGAGTTTACTCTGAGTCCCTGGTATACTAGATTGTAAGTTTTTGAGAATAGAATATCAGCTTTTGATTGAATTCTCCAAAGCTCATAATCTAGAAGCCAAGACAAGGGGATGGCAGATATTACTAATATGTGTGCAAACATAGTTTAGACTAACATGCTTCACTATATATCTGTTTCTTAAACATTTTTAAAATTTTGCACATGAAGACACAAGACATTTTTTAATGTTAATATCCATTCACATACCTCTGTGTGCTGTGGACACCATCACTGGAATTTTTAAAATCATTTTTCTGTCAGTTTGAAGCTCTGAAAGAAAGTAGCAGTGTATTTCATATCCTGGGAATACTGCCATTTATTTTGTATCTTTCTAATAAGTATTAAACCACAGTGTGATCAATTCTCTACCTGGGGTTTAAGAGATTGAACTCCATAGAGACACAAACAGGCTTACCTACAAGATACAAAAACCTGGTGTTCGCTAGCACAGAAGAGGAATGTCTTAAGCCAGCATCCACCACCATATAAGGATTCCCATCAGGGATGTCAGAGCCATTATGAGGTTGGCTGCTTGCATTTCCACATATTCTCCTGGTGCTAACAAGTTCATTCCGAGTATATTTGTTTTCAACTGCTGTCATAACAAATTACCACAAATTTTGTGACTCAAACCATGCAAATGTATTATCGTACAGTTCTGGAAGTCAGGAGGCTAGCAGGGGTCTCACTAGGCTAAAACCACTGTATCATTATGACCATATTCCTTTCCAAAGACTCGGGGTGGGGGGCCCTCCATTTCCTTGCCTTTTTCAACTTCTAGGGGTTGTTCACATTCCTTAGCTTAGATCCCCCTCCTCCAGCAATAGCAGCTTGAAGCCCTCAAGTCACAGCTTTATGATCTTGTCATCACGTCAACTCTCTCTCCCTCTCTGTCTGTCTCTCTCTTTCTACCTCTCTCTCCCCCTCCTTCCATCTCTCTCTTTTCTTCCTTTCCCCCCTTTCTTCCCTCCCTCCCTCCCTGACAACAGCAGGGGTAAGCTTCTCTGCAAAGGACTCTGATTTCATCGGGACCTCCTGAATACTAACCCCTGCCCCCCCCACCTTAAGTACAGACCCTTAATCACACCCAAAAAGCCCTTTTTGCCACATATTCATAGGTTCTAGGAATGAGGGTGTGGACATCTTTGAGGGGCCATCATTCTGGCTACCACACCAGTTTCCACCTCAGGAAATTATCTATGTAGTGTTCTAAGAGTAGAGTTGGGTCCCTTACAAATTCACCATTGGAATCGAGAGAAAACATTTTTATGTGCAAACAGGACCAGTGTTAGGAGAAAGTATATAATTGAAAAGGCATAAAGAAAGGCCCTGCGTCCTCCAAACATCACCTGCCTCTGCACTGTCACCCACTATTTCATTATGAGAGACCCATGATTCAGTTCTAAAAGTGAGTGCTCTATAGCAATTAAATTCATTACATAAGACCATATTAAAATGGAAGTACACCTTAGAAGGGTTCCCATGGCAAGGATTCATCAACCACTATTTAAGTTGGGGTTAGTTCATGAAATGGGCAGAGTGGGGGAGGGTAAAGGCAGCACTGAATTGAATGGGACTGCCTGTATCAGAAAGACGACACGAAGTGCCTCTCACATCCCCGTGAGAAAGGAGTGCCTCTCCCATCTCATGAGAGAATCTAGCAACGGATAAAGTTTTTCAAGCCTTCTCACATATGGCTCTACTGTTCTGACTGACCACAGATGATTAATCATGGACAACTGGATTGAAAACTAATATCCAAAGTTGGCCAAATGCAAAATAGACCAGAGTTTTCCAAACTGTATGTTACAAGTGTTTGTGGTCTAGAGTCAATTCATCAACATTTCTAAGTGAAATAGAATATATAGAAGTAGAACAGGACAGAATGGATGAAATGGAATAAATAGAACACAACACATTTTAAAAGGGCCAGTGTTGTTTCATGAAGTGTTCATTTCAGTGTGTGTGTGTGTGTGTGTGTGTGTGTGTGTGTATGCGTGTGTCTGCATGTATGTTTGAATGTTGGGTCAAATACAAAATGTTTTCTTTTCTGTAGCTAATTTGAAGGCTACAGTGCTAAATAGGGGTCTTATGAGGAATTCTGGCATGAGAGGTATTTCCTATCAGGGTTTTTATTTTTTGTTTTTTTTTATTGGATAGTAACTAACGAACAAACCAATCAAATCATCTCTTTTATGACATGCTAATGAAAAACTTCAAATAGAGTTACATGCTTGGGAGCATTGCAAAACCAAGATAAACATCTTGACAAGACGGAAAATAGAAACCACAAGCTACGGTCAAAAATTTGAGTAATATGCAGAGACCGTGGGAGGAGAGAGCAGCAGGGTGGAGGGCTGGTGATTGGCGGTAGAGTAAAAACAGACAGAAAGAAGCAAAGAGAAAGGCCAGTCATAAGAATGGCAGAATCACAGAGTTTTGAAGGACTAGACACCCATTTATAAGGGCAAAGCAAGGTGAGCTGTCAGTCATTCTAATATTCAACAAATACTTACTGAGGGCTATGTGTCAGATACTTTCCTAAGAGCTGGAGATACTGCAGTGAAGAAAACAGACTCAAATCCATGTCTTCAGAGTCTATATTCCAGTGAACTGTATACTAGGGCTTATGCCCTAAACGATGTTTCAGCTCTTTCTGATGGTACAAATGTCACAGTGACTTCCTGTGCCCTTACTTTGTTCTCTATCCTTTCAAACCCCTCATTATCGTATTTCTTGCAACATGAAAGACCCTAATTAATGTGGCCCAAATTAAAAGTTGATGACTTAAAGTTTTGCGTAGGACTGGTTCTAAATGCACAGAACTCTCATTCTGAATGGGATGAAGTAAGAGCTTGTCTCTTCTTGCAGATGGTATGGTGACCATAAAAGAAAAATGGGGTAATTTAAATACAATGAAGGTTTCGTCACTGTTTTGGGTTTACGATTTAGCAGAATATTTATTTGTGCATTTATTATCTTAAATGTATTTATTTTTGCTCCAATAAATGATTTTCTTTTTAAGGAGCCAAGGATTACCTGTTAGTCAAAATTTGCCTAACTCTGTGAGTAGTGCTTAAGGCATGTTTGTCCTGCCTGTTCAAGAAACATTTCACATCAATCATCTCTTAGTTTCCTCTGCATTTTCTTTTCTATTCTACCCCTTTCTCTCACTGGAATCCTTCCTCACTCACACATCTCGCAAGTCTCCCCCATTTTATAAAAACAACAAACTTTTACATCATTCCCAAGGAACCATGGTAATCTTTGCTCCCTATCATTGATAAGGGATGTCCATTCCTTATTTTCGTCTCAGTCCTCAACCATTTCTAATCTGACTTCTGCTTTCTTCAAGCTCTCCTTACGGCCATTTTTCTAAAACCAACAGATTTTTTTCTTAATCTTCATTTTTTCTTGATCTTTCAGCAGATTTTAACAATGAAATCAGTCAGAATGGTCTAGATTATGCTGCAGAAAAAAACAACAACTCCAAAACCTAGGGCTCACCATAGCAAAGGTTTCTCTTTTGCTCACTCTGCCTGTCTGTCCATTGAGAGTACCAGGAGGGCTTTGCTCTCCCTTAACCCCTCAGGGACTTAGACCTTCAGGGAAGCCTGTTATCTGAACACTGCCTGTTGTCCTGGAAGAGGGAGAGCCCTGGTGAACTTCATACAGGCAACGATAGCCTATGCCCAGAATCAACACACATCCTTTTCACTCTTAATTCTTCAGTCAACACTGAAGACATGGCCACACTCACCCACAGTTAGTCAGGAAGTAGTTGCTACCAGGCGCCTGTAGATGATGGGGTGGAAAACTCTGATAAATTGGATGAAATTCCTACAATGAGGTTCAATGATCCCTCCATGCAACTCACTCTCCCTCATCATCTGAGAGACCACACTCTTGATATTTCTCCTCTCTCTCTGGCTGCTCTTTTTTTCCTGTCTTTGCAGGCTCATTCTCCCCTAATCAGCTTGTCCTCACACCTCATCTCTTTCCCCGGGCAATCTCATCCTTGCCACTGCTTCTATTACCTTCTATATGTTTATAATTTTAAATTTATATCAGAGTCCTCCTCTAAGCTCTAAACCCAGACATCCAGGTTTCCACTCTTCTTCATTTCTCCTTGTGCATCTCAATCCAAAGCTGGACTCATAAATTTGCCCCGAAATGGTTTCTGTGCCCATGTTTCCTCCCTTAGCGAGTGGCACCATGAGCCATTCAATTTTATGTTAAAATCCCAGAACAGATCCTCTGCTTCTCTCACTGTTCATATCAATTCTATCACTAGCCCCCGTCAGGTTTCTCTCCTTAATATAACTCATCCCATATTCCTCTCTCCATGTTCACCAACACTACCCTTCTTCATATTTGCCACATACCATGCCTGCAATTAAACAATAGCCTAAGTGGCCTCTTCTTGCCCACTTTTAATGTTTTTCAATCCATTCCTTACATTGAAAATGGAATGTTTTTCCCAAAATGTAAATACAAGTCCCCCACATTAAATTTCTTAAATAGCTTTCCCTTGTTCTCAAGGTATAAAGCTAAAATCCCTATTTGGCCAGCAAGGCCCTCCATGGTTGCTTGACTCCTTCCTATCTGCCCAGTCTCATAATATAACACTCAATGATTTGCTGTGCTCCAGAGAAGACTTCTGTTAGTTCCTGGAATTTCCCAACTTTTCTTCCACCAAAGAGTCTTTGCACATTCCCTCTAACTGGAATAATCTCTTCCCTCTTTCCCTTTAGATTTTGCCCATCCACAGAAAAGCCTTCCATTGAACATCTACAAAAAGTTTTTAATTTCATGATAATTTTTGTAAATAATTCATGTTTGTTGTTCAGGTAAGCCCTATGAGGCCAGACCCTGTGTCTGTTTCTTCATTATTTTCCCAGGTGCTAGCATGGTGTCTGAGATACAGAAGTGTATTAAACATAGTTTAAATGTATGACTGAATGGCAAATTTTATATTCCTTTTGTATACTAGATTTTAATGGTAAAATATGTATAACTTTGTTTAAAGTTTCTCTAGAAAAGAGAGAGAGAAGGACTGAGGTCCTTCTCACTGGGAAAATTTATAAAGAAATATTATCTACGACTAGATGAAGTTTTTGCTAAAATGTGCTTGTTTATGAGATTATTAATGATAACCTCACTAATAAAAGAGACACAGTTTGCTCATCTTTTCCCAGTTATATCTCATGGACAATCATCTAACATGATACTTAGGGTGTAGACTAGACACATATCCAAATAGCCATTTCTATTTAAAAACAAAAAAAAAACAAAAACCCAGAAAAAAAACAGTTAACTGGAACACTGTTAGAATGATTTCCCCCTCTTTATTTTAGAAGAAATTTAGGAATTTCCAAAATAAGAGTTTAAAGTCATGGATGCCACATTTAATAAATACAGGCCTGCGGATTTCACTGAGTTTCTGGAAAATGAAATTAAGTAACCCCACACCCAAGGGATTAAAGTAATGTGTCACCCTAAATTCCAAGCTGATAATTTAAGGTAGTCATCCTAAGAACTGAAACTGCCAGGAAGAGGGAAATAATTTCTCTCAATTTGGACATATACTAACTCTTTTAAGTTACTAAGGTTCTTGTGGTGTAATTTTAACTGCTGTTCAATAAATATGTTTCTTCATACTTAAAGGGTACAATTTGCATGTGAGTCAATTTCTCACTAATGGACAAAGCACCAGAAATCCTACATTTTTAAGATTCAAATATGTTTAAGGTCCATGCATGATCAGTAATGCATTCTAAAATAAACATGACTGAAAAAATTTTAATATGTCCAAGAAAGACAAAATATCAAATATGTTTGAGACTAAAATCAGAGGGACATTATTCCTATTAATTACTTGGTGTAATTAAATTATTCTGAACTTTCCTTAGCACTTTAAAGCATTAACATCTTGGAGATGCCTATAATGAAATTTGGGGCTATAAGAACATTATTTGCTTCTATTATTTATAACTATAAAATCAATATCAAAATTTACAAAATAGATTTACTCCTATTCCATTCATCTTTGCAGAAGAAGAATAGTTTACTCATTATCGAGGGAAGGTGCTAATGAACAGATTGTAATGATGTCCGAGTCACTCGTATCATGAAAGTTATTAGAAAGCTGCTAAGGTAGAGGTCTAAAAAAGAGATATTCACCATCGAGGTCACTTAGAATTTCTCAGGTTTGACACCACCTTTACTTTGCAAATTTATACATTATAACACACAACAATGTATGCGGCATGAAAACAGAGACTCAAAGGATTTAAGCGAATGTTCTTAGTGGATGAACCAGGCTGGACCCTGGGTCTCCAGGCTCCTAATTCAGTGTTTTTTCTACTTTACCATGATGGCCTTTAATATAATCTTCTTTCTGGCATCATCAATGTTTCAACACTCTGGAAACCATAATATTGCAGATTGTGAAATAAATGTTTTGTATGAGTGGTTAAAAGGAACCATTTAGTAAAAGGGTAAAAACAATTTTCAAAAAAGTATTTGAGGATCAAAAACACTTTACAGAAATGCTCTAGGATTCCAAAGAAGAAATTAAACAGAGAAAAGTCCCTTTCATATTCACTAGTAGGAAGATGAAAGTAAAAGTTTAGAAATACGAAAGAGCTCTGGCACTCATTTAGATACATTTGCCTGTATTTCCAAAAGGTAAACCACATAATACAAAAGAATGTTCCTGGCCAAATTAATGGCCTTAGGAGGATAGTTTGTGGTGTCACCACACAATTTATTTTATATTCATGCTGCTGCAATTGATTTGCCTATTGGTCTCTCTGCTGGACAACTTTTCCATCACTGAGAATGTTGGGGTATCAGAGAAATACTAGATTTGAAAGTGATTTTCAAAGATTCTTTCCACACATAATCTCTTTGGGAGACTGTGGGGGTGGCACTGGGGAACTGACAGATCACTGTCTGAATAGACTAAGAGTCATGCTATTTTTTAACCATTAAAACTGTAGAGAATATGACTACTGTCACACACAAAAATCAGAGACATCTATGCTAATTCTGTCATGGCATCGTTCCAGGAGAACAAAAATGCAGGTGTTCCCTGGCTAACAAATGACCCTTGCGTGATAGGGCGTCTGCATAGTCACCCTCCATCCTTCCTAACTGAGCACTGATCTCAGGGCTTTTAGGTTGTCCTAGAAAGGAAACCCTCCTTATGTAAATCCAGAGTAATTAACAAATCATTAGTACCAAGTGGCTTCATCAACATTGTATTTACATGCCCCTAAATGTTAAGGAGAATTTGTGGGCTGACCTAAGAACCTAATCACTATTTCGAACATTATTTTTTGAGAAGCTGCATTCCGGTTCCAAACAATTGACTCACACACAGTTGATAAGGATTTTTAAGCCTGAGGCTGATATGAATAACAACAATAAAGTGTGAGAGTTGTTTGAGGGACTAGATGGCATTTCTAACCATTCTTTAAATGCTTGTAGAATTTTACAATTTCGCTGTAGAAGATAAAGCATTGACATAGAAATCCAAACACCGGGATTCACACACCAGCTCTTCCACTTACTAAGCTTTGACCTTGACCCAGGACACACTTTTCTCACCTGGAAATGGGTGTCATTTCCGTCTCACCACATCTCAGGGCTGTGAGGCAGCACAGTGCAGCTACAGGACGTTGACCTGAAAGTGACACAAATGTAGGTTTGGATTTTACCTCCACTATTTACCAAGTTAGAGAATCTCTCCAAGTCTCAGGTCCTGACCTTTCAGGATTTGGGGGAGGAGTCAAAATAATACGTTCCTAATAAGTCCTGGGCCAGTGAATAAATTGCAACGATCATAAGAGATGTGGGAGGTGCTTGAAAACTGTGGAGCCTAATCTAATATAAAGTATTATATTGTTAAGCATAAGAATATGTACAGCCATTATGCAATGCAATTTAGATCACAACTTGAATCATAATGTAGACCGAACTTGATGCTTGTTTGCTATCTGTCTTCCAGACTAGAATGATCGAATACAGGCCATGTGTAAAGTCAGGGCTTTTGTCTACCTTGACCATGACCGTATCTCCAGTCCCTACAACAGTGTCTGGCACATAGTCAGCACTCAGGAACATACTAACACTAACATAGCATGCATGTGCCAAGCACTTCATCTTCATAACAACCCTGTAATCTGTTATTAGCCACAAATTACAGATAAGGAAACAGTGACGTTGATCAATCTCATAGCCAGTAAAGGGCAGATTCAGGATTTGAACTCAGTCTGGCTCCAGAGTCCATTCTCTTAAATGCTACATTTTACTGGACACAAATACTTGCTAAGTAAATGAATGAAACCCCATCTTCTTCTATAATTATCAATACCTAAACAACAGTAACATTAAGGATACAATGTTAGTTAAGCATATTTTATGAAGAAGGATGGTCATTTCCTTTTGTGTTCATACAAAATGACCAAGAAAACCTCCTTGGAGCAATAAAGGAGAATGGGTCCATTTTCTGAGCAGGCCTAAGGCCGGATTACACAGGGTAGTAAGAAGCAAAGTGATTGCCCACTTGGTCTTAGTGGCCTTTGGGTGAAATGATTTGTAGAATTTTCTCTTCGAATTCATCCCTCAGAACACATTTATACCTTTGGTAAGTGGTGGGAGTGAACTGTGTTCAACAGAGAAGTCTGGCACTTGGGGCTCTCTCTCCAAGGAACAGACCCCACGGAACTGCTGGAATGAAGGTCAAATCTAGGAAGGACAAGTCACACTTCCTAGATTGCATTCTGACATCACCATTCTGTAGGTTCATGCAGCTTTGGATTTTTCATTTTTTTCTACTCAGAAGTGAGCACTCTCCAGCCTTGATAGTATTTGCCCTCAAAGTCCGCTCATGTCATAGCAGAGCTATGAGAAAGCTGGGCACTTTACAGAATACCAACCTCAGCCTCCTGTTCCTCAATAATACTTGTATTTTCTAAATTTTAGGTCTGTTTTGTGTCAATATGAAATAATGCATCAAGAGCTGTATATGGCTAGGCAGATGTAAATAATAGTGTTGCCATTCTTAGAGAACTGGGGAGGTGAACAGTGTGGTGATTACAAGCAGCGTGACTGCACTGCACTGCGTGGTTCCAAGCCTGACTCACCATCCGCATGATCTACGGCCCTCCTCTCAAAAGTAATGGCGATAATATCCATATCACCAGGACTTTGCAAAGGTTAAGAGAGTTAATACATGTCAAGTTTGTACAACGGTGTTTGGCATGTTATGAAGATGTCTTAATAAATGTTCATTGTTACTTAAAAAAATCACATATATTACTGAAATATAAATATATGTGAGGTTTTCTTCCCTCCCTAATAATAAATGTTTTCATTCTGTAAACTCTCCCTGGTCTGTTTTGCCTTATTCAGCACCAGAATATAAATGTCTTTTACATTTATAAATAACTCTTAATCATCATAATTTTGAATATTCATGAAGGACCCTAAAGATCCTTCTGAAGACATAATAGTTTGCTGTTTTTCTGAGGCCCATGTCTGTCTCTCCTGTTCTGTAAATGACCCAGATGCTCAGGTAAGAGTGAGCCTAGTGACCCAGTGAATTTCCATCATTCACATCTCAATCACATCATTCAACATTCTTAGTCAAGCTTATTAGCGCTTCCCATCTCAGTTCAATGTGTTTGCTGTGGGTGGGGGGAGTTGGAAGCTAGGATTACATGTTAAGTTGATAATTACAAACTTGATTATTCTAAAAAGACTTGAAATCTATTATTAGCGAATGTCAGCAGTCAACTTTATCTGTAGATTAACAACATTTTCAAGGTCTGGATTTGTACTGCCAACTATTTCTAGGAATCTTTACTTAGATGTTCATTGGGAAACTTAACTATGTTATTACAAAATCAGCTCCTTCCCAAAAGCTGCCTTCCTTCTGCCCTCCATCTTCATAATGGTATCATCATTCATTCCGTTGTTCACCTACTATCTGAGCATCGTCTACTCCTCTCTCACTCTACATGCAAAGTGTTTCAAGTCCTCTTGATTCTGTCGCCAAAACATCTCTGGTGTTTATTTTTCACTTTCTAGTCCCTCCTCTTTCTTAGATGAGCTTCTTATGGCCACATGTGAACTCTATTAAGTAGCCACCTACGTAGGCTACTTGCCTCCAATATCTTACATGCTGATATCACCTCCCTACTCAAAACCTTTGACAGTTCCCTAGGTATAGAGCCTAGTGGCAAAGTTCCTCCTCAGCTTGGTCTCCAGGGCCCCTTCACAATCTGAACCAGCATCCACTTCCAGCTCATCTAAACCATCCCCTCCACACGGCCTCCACTCTAGTCATACGGGACCCTTATTCTTTGCATGCAAGTTGCCATTTGTTCATACACCTTTGCCCTCACTCAATTTGTTCTTTCTGTCTTTCTTGCCCATCTTTATTCATGCTTCAAAAACTTGATTCATCCTTAAAAAGTCTCTTCAGGGAAGTCTGCTTGATATTTCCTTCCTTCCATTTTGAGGAATACATCTTCTACATTGCCATGGTAATAGAACAGCCATTACCATATTGTTTTGAAATTGTTGTTAATATGTTTATGTTTATTAAGCTATATTATCAGCTTATTATTGAAACTTGATGTTTCTTGCCTCTAGTCCCTAGATACCTAGAGAACAGTGCCTGAGGCAAAGCTAACCTACTAATATTTTATTGAGGAGTATAATCCCAAGGAAGCAAGAGTAAAGGAGAAAGTAAAGTGATTTGAAACGAGTGAAGTAAATACCAGGTGATTTGTTACCGAACTGACCATACAGAGCCGCTGTATCTCAGGCCAGGCCACCTAGAAAAGAAAGGTGAGTGCTTTAGTTACTCTTCTTTTCTCTCTTTCATTTGTCAAGAGTTACCCAACAGGGCATGAACTCCCATATCTCCAAAGTGTGTTGCCCAGCCCCTCTGGGACAACTCTGAGCCTCATGGGTGTAGTCAGATTGGACCTAGGTGCTGGAGATGAGCTATGATGGTTTGCAGCAGTCCAGGTTTCATCTCATCTCAGGGAGGCACAGACAACTGGTATTGTTCAGAAATGACGTGATGGCATGATGGCCTTAATGACCATAGGAAGACGTAAACCTAAGAGGACAGGTGATGCCAAACAAGCCCATAAACTGGGTCCAGCATACTTCTCTTTGTGCCCTGATGCATCACGTGATTAATGTATACTAAGTGTTTCCTGTATGGAGAATAACATGGTTGTCATCTTTACCTCTATCAAATGTGACCTGAGGCAAAGCCAGTTTACTTACATTTTGTCTGGAAGTTCAGCTGCAGAGAAGTAACATGTATTGGGTATCACGAACTGCCAAATGCCACATGAAGCTCTTCACCTTCTTCATATGACTCTTTGATTCTGATCCTCCCAATATGCTACAAGACAGGTATTTTTGACATCTTCATTTTATAGGTAAAGAATCTGAGGTAGTGAATTTCTCATCCAAGGTCACACAACTAGAAAATCTGAGTCAAGATCCTAATACAGCTAGACTAACTCCAGTCTCAGATTTCTCAAATGTGCTATCCAGCTTCCCAAAACATTCCCTAATATCCATGTGCAACTCTGTTCTGAAGAAGAAAGGCAGAACAAAAGTTGGAGAGGAGCTCAGAATAGTTTGCATCATTCTTTACTTCAAAGAGACACAATTACTCTAGCAAGCTCCTCTACAAACTCTGCCACAACACAGAAGTTCACAACCATCCTCAAACCCATTATGGTGCAAACATGCCCTGACATTTAGTCACAAGAATTCATCACTACAGAGTCAACTGTTTTGAATACCCAGATTAAAATAGGGTAAACAATGGACCCAAGCCATTTCTTCAGAAATCAAAGTTTTGGAGTGTCTGTGGATGACTGGCTGTCACAAGTCACAACTGGCTGTGTCACCTCTTCCTGAGGAGGGTGGAATGCACACTGCTTGTGGGTGGGTTTCTCCTGTGTAACTGAATTACTATAGTGATCAGGTATTACCTGTTTGTCCTTACAGGATGACTGCTGTGATGCCTCCAGATAAGCTTCTGTCTGGACTGCACGGGAGGAAAATATGAAGTTGATTTCAATGCTCACTAAGTAATTAATCAGCCAAGGAATCTGATTGCTGTCACATTTTAGTATAGCTCTCCAGGGGAAGCATATTTAACCTCAAAAACATTGTCTGAAAGAAGGCATTGAGTGGACCCGAAGCCTGATTATAACATTGTTTGATTTACAAAAGGTACCTCTCTTAGCAGTCTTATGAATTCCAAATTTCCACCCCATATATAAGAATCTACATTTTAACTGTGTGTATTATGTACTTTAAAATTGGAAGCTCTCCTCTACACTCAAACATGCACAGATTTCTCTATCTTGTAAGACTATCATCGGACTGTCTCCCCTGTTTGTTTTTTTGCTATAATTATGTTTTTCCTTTCTTTTCATGCCAGACTTCCATGCTGCTTCATGTATTCCAATTCCTTTTTGCTTTCCACTCCATAACACACTGGGATCTGGTTTCGTGTCCATCTGTAGTGCACACGTAAAAGTCATTGCCCCTCAGTATCCTTTACCTTATCTTACCCAGCATCCTTCACTCCTCCCTGTAGAGGAGAGCTTCAAACTTTAAAGTACATATTACATATAGTTAAAATGAAGATTCAGTAGGTCTGGGGATGGGGCTTGAAATTCTTAATTTCACACAAGCTCCCAGGTGATACTGCTGGTTCATGGACCTCACCTTAAGAAGCAAGGATATAGAGAATTAGGTATCAGAGACAGAAAGAGTTTGAAGATGTGTCAAAGAAAGGAGAGATGAAAACCAGAGATTCCTAGACAATGCTCCTCTTTGAGGCCCTATAATGAGTCATTTCCCCAGCAGAGAGGAACAAGGCAGTATTGTAGAGTAATTCGGGAACATTCCAATGTTCTTTGGAGAATACTAGAAGAACATTCTGACTAGTCTCACCTAGTGTACGCATGAAGCAGGAATGCTGAGCCTGTTACCCTTCCTACACCCATGCTCAGTGAAAATATGGCTCTGTGTGTGTGTGTGTGTGTGTGTGTGTGCGCGCGCGCGCGCACACACATGCATGAGTGTGTACGAGGTCAGGCAATTAAGTTTGTGAACTGATCCTAGAGAAAGTGCTACATACTTCATTGCTGAATATCACTACACTCACCTTCGAAATACTCCCCTTGGGAAGCTATGCACCGATATCAGCGCCTAGTCCACCCTTCCAAGAATTTTGAAACTTTTTCTGGAATGGCTATCAGAGTTGTCATCAGATTACCCTTGACATCCTGAATGTCATCAAAATGTCTTCTTTTTAATATCTCCTTTATCTTTGGGTAGAGAAAAAAATCATTGGGGGCCAGATCAGGTGAGTAGGGAGGGTGTTCCAGTGCAGTTATTTGTTTACTGGCTAAAAACTCTATCACAGAAAATGCCATTTTCATGATGCAAGAGCCATGAATTGTTGACGAAAAGTTCAGGTCGTCTAACTTTCATGCAGCCTTTTCAGCACTTCCAAATGGTAAGCTTGGCTGTTTGTCAGGTTGGTACAAATTCATAATGAATGATCCCTCTGATAATCAAAAAAGGTTAGCGACATTGTTGCATCAGGTTCGCAAACTTAATTTTCAGACCTTATATACATTGGATTCTCTTGACAACCTAGAAGCTGACCACAGAATTTCAATTACATTGTTAGTGGGTCCCACATTATTTAATTTTTAATCAATTATAGAAATAATAAAACTGAGTGAATTAGGGCTTCACAATGTCTTCTTTCTACAACTCAGAGATCTGAAAACCATATAAATTTGCCAAGTAATGAGGTGTCAGCACCTTACGAAGACAATACTAAAAAGTACCTTCATTAAAAATGAGGAAGTAATCATTAGTTACAATTTATTTCTGCAATGTTTGAACCGAAAGAAAAATTACGTCATTTTTTTCCATAGATATTGACCTCAGCAATGACTTTTCTGAAACATTAAGAAGGGTATTGGCATGACAAACATTTTCAAAAAAGCCTTTTAACTGAAGTTTCAGAATGCTTTCTTTATAACACATCTGCCATCCCCAGTGTCTCAATTTACTGTTGGAAAATAACATATTCTTGCAAGTTATGAATGTGTATCCTAAGATTTTACCTTGATAAATTATTCTGAGAGTAATTCATTTTCTGCAACTACAACTTGCCCCCTAGTATCTTGACGACCTGGTAAAATCTGACATTTTTTTCCTCTTGGCTCTTTATGGCTTTTCAGTCAATTTAATGCTCATCTCATTATCTTGGAAACAGGAAAGCATAACAGAAATCATAGAAATAAGACTCTAAAAACCTGTTTTTTGCCTCTGCAAATAACAAGTGGTTTTTTTTTATATCTATATTAAGTCACTAAATCCCCCTCCTCCTATTTCTCTTACTTCCCATGTTATGTCTTTCATTTCCTTTGTCTGGACTTCTTTCTGATGACTGGCTATTTCAAGGACAGTCTCCACTTCATCTTTCCATCTTAACTTGTGTATGTCACCTCTTCAGAGAGGTTTTCATCTTAATCTCCCCTCCATAAAGTGGGACACTCTATTATTCTTGTCTCACAGCACCCCACTTAGTCCCATCATAGCAATAATCTTAATTAGTCTTTATTTGTGTACTTATTTTCTGTCTCCTCCTCTTTAGAACACTTAGTGGGTAAGCTCAGGAAGATAGTCCCCCTTGTGTTTGTGAGCCTGAAGCAAGCAGTATATCACATACAATTTACTTTCAAAATATGTGTCAAATGATTCTAGGAAGGAGAGAAGGAACATTTCATAAGCTCTTTTAAAGCAGAAATTCACTCTTTTTTATATATGTCAACCTCGTAGCTCCATGCTTGACACACAGTAGGTATTCAATAAATATGAATACCCCTCCCCAAGGGTACAGCCTACCCTTGTTAATCCAATGAATACATAACCAGGAAATGTCTGCAAATGTGAATAATTTCACTCTTAGCAACCACAGGAGAAAGAAGAAGAAGTAAGGACCAAAAGTCATGCTATAAACCTTATGTATCCACCAACCACAATACCCTTTTGATTTTGGTTGATATTAGTAAGGCTTTTCCCTGGTCTTTCCAAACACAACCTCCAAATACTTTACTGAGAGTGCTTGTCTAAAAAAACTCCTGCAATGAAAAAGTTATCTAGTTTTCTCCAAAGTTTCTGTTTGCATCAACCTGTGCTATTAAGTGCTCCAACTTCTCTCTTGTGCTCATGGGGATCACCCTCAGGAAGAGCAGACAGATACTTAGAAAAACCACGATCTTTCATCACACTAGACCGCTTTCCTACTGACCATGACAATGACGGCTCCCAGACATTTTGTGCTTCATGCCATGCAGTTCATTTTTTTGTTTTTCACTTTTCATTGAGAACCTGATCCACAAGATGATTTTTCAGAATAAAAGACTCATTCAGAGGGCTGTGTTGAAGAGTTGAGGCCCTAAGCCCAACTGCTAGGGTCCATGTCTGACTCCTATGATTACACGTATGACCTTGAGCAAGGTATTTAACCTCTTTAGGACTCCTACCCATGAGATGAACATAGTAATGTTTAACGCACGGGGTTTTTGTTTTCACGAAATGAAATAGCTCATGTAAAGTACTTTGTACATGTACCGTACCAGGAAGTTATTAGTGATTAGTACTTTCTAGTGTTGCAGGAAAGAGCGTTCTTGGCTTTGTGTAGGAAGGAATTCAAGCGCGAACCAGAACAAAAAGCACGAGTAGTTTATTGTGGGGCAGTCCACTCCACCGACAGAGTAGAGGCTGCCCTTAGGCAAGAGACAGTACTGACCCTGTTTACGGCTATGGTTTTTATTAAACTTTTTAATATGGGAATGGCGGGGGGGGGAATATTCTTATTAGTTCTTGGGTGGGGTGGGTTTTTCCTGGAATTTGGGATACACTCTTTTTTTTTGTCCTTATATGGTCCTCTCCAGAGGTGACATGATACTGGTGTGTATGTCATTTAATGTGGAGATGTATTACCATGATCTTAATAATGTGGATGGAGGTTACATGGAGGTGAATCTCGTTGCCATCTTGGTGTTGGCCAGCTGGTTTCCTTTTCTCATCTTGATTTACTGGTCCTTTGTCTTCATCTGTTGCTAGTAGTTTTTCTTGGAGGACTGTCCCCTCCCTATCTCGCTAATGCCTGGGGCATAGTAAGGGCTCAATACTGCTATTATCATTAACAATTTGATATTGTTCAATTGTAAAGAGACACTCCCAGGTATTTGGAAAAAGTAGAGGGGAAAAAAACGAAAAAATTTGCCACTTGCCTCATGGCCACTCTGGAGCTATGGGTACCATCATTGCTCTTTCCTAATAAAACAGGATAAGAGGGAGATAAGAGGGAAGTTTCCTCTCCACAACACACTGGAATTCCCCAGGAATCATAAAGGCTTCTTCACAGTTGTACTGAGAACCCCACATGTTTTCTGTTTCGCAAAGTCATTCTACTGGATTTTTTCTATATCTCTTAGCCTTTCAAATTTTGCATCAACAGTTAGATGTATGAACACTGTTAGATGGCAATGTCATTGAAGTCAATTGGAGCAAGAGAGAATGGCAACACTCACAATGAAAAGAGATAAATCAGTATTTAAAATAGCATTTTAACAACTCATCAGAGAAACCATTGCTATGCTAATCTCACTAACACACTCTATGTGTGTTTATGAGTTTGCGAATATACTAAATTAAGTCCAAAGGCCAAGATGGATAAAAGCATACTATCTGTTAATACTTCCCCCAAAATGTCTCAAGTCCCTCTTCACTTGAAAAAGAAATACAGCCAAACAATTTGTTTACAAAGTTACTATCCAAAACACTACATCTTCTTATCCTGCTTTGAATATGTATTATTATATTATAGATTTGTCAGTTTATTTATTGTCTATCTTCCTTATTACAATTTAAGCCCCGTGAAGGCAAGGAATCTGTCCATCTCATTCATAGCTATATCTCTAGCATATAGTAAGTGCTCAATAAATATCTATGGAATGAATGAATGTCCCTTAAAATCTGTGAAATATTGAGGTGCTATATTTATATGCAGAGAACAGACTCCAAACAAATCACTGGTTGAACTCAAATAGTGTGATGTGGTGTAAATATTAGCCTGAAGATCTAGATTTTAGACTTGGTTCTGCCACCAAATATGAGAATTTAGTTAAAAAGCGTATGGCTTTTATATATGGCAAATGGCATGGATGATAAGCGAAGCCTTCTCTCAGGTGTGCTCAAATCAGCACACTAAAATGTATACCTTGTTAACAGCCTATTCCACAGACTCAGATTGTTTGTTTTCGGGGCTAGGGTTAAGGGGGGCAGGGGGATGCGGAGAATAGGGAGAGAGTTAGTGTCTCCAAACAGATCTTTACAGCCGGAAGTTAATGGTGACTAGCAGACAGAAGGACAGGATAAGCACTGAGGTAATTGTGTTATTCTATTACTATCTATAAAAAATGAGTTTCCTGTTTTCATTTTCTGTTCTGCAAAATAAAACTGGTATTGAAAGCAGAATCGAATTGATATTGTAGGAAATAATAAAGTTGTTTATAGTACAAATATTTCAAATACTTGGTTATTAATTTATAATTTGAAGTATTGCTAATTTAGGATTTAAATCAAAGCTTAAGGAAACATAAAAGTAAGCATATAAAAATATAGACCTAATTCCTCCCACTTGTTACTTCAGAGTGCAATTTGTTTTAATAACAGGCTTCCATCCCTCAAAAGCTCAATGAAAAGAACAAACTGCAATTTTCTTATTTTTGCTTGCTTAAGAATAGTTTGTAGCACCTTTCATCTTACTCCCATAATAGATGAGTGGAATTATAGAAAGTTTGTGAATGAGTGGTAGTGAAGCATATTTAGCTGTCGCCTGAGTATTTGGAGATCCAACTTTATTTAATATGAACTGGAGAGAAATTATGAAATTCATGGTAACAGATGCATCTTTCAAAATTTTTATACAGTATATAAAGCAGGTCCACCAGTGGAATGGTGAAAGTAGAAATGATAAGAAAGTTAGGACTTCACTGCATGTATAGAAGGTACTGGGGTTCCATTCAGAGGGAACTGCAGGAGCAAAAATACTAATTTATGTGTGCAGAGTTTGTTAAGAGGCTTCAAGAAAGTCAACATGGTTGTAGGGGAACACCAAGACGTATACAATTTCTACCTACCTATAATACCATCTTGTAGGAAAGAGATATTGGTTGTAAGGACCACAGGATTTTTAAAGGAAATTGAGAAACAGTTTTGGAGTAAAAAAGTAAATTGATAGACTTCAAGTTTGATAACTGATTTATAACTGTGTCTATTCATTCTGGATTCATTTAATTATGTTGCCATGATTTTAGAAAATCATATCAAACTAATGAGAAATTCCAAGGTCAAAATACGACATAATGGCCACAGCCCAGAAAGCTGGTGCCAGGATTCAGCAAATCTCTGTGTTTTTTTGTCTTGAAAGCAGAAGAAACACTAAAGCTTTCTGAAGGCAATAAACCAGGACAAAGAACATGTAAACAGCTCTTTCCCAACCAGGGAATAGATGAAGAATGCCATGGCCATTCTAGCATTAACAATGTGATTTTTTTTGTTGTTGTTTTTTTTTAAGTTCAAGGGCAACATATTTACTTAATTTGGTGAGGAAAGCAATGACCTACTTTTTATAACTATGCTCAGTGAGAGAACAAGTGAACCTTGCTTTTCAAGGACTCTCTTCTATTCCAAGAAAAATGCTTACTCATAAAACACTTATGTGGTTTTTTTTCCCAAAAATAAAGAATATAATTTAAGGATTTATGTTTCCTTCCATTTTGATGATAATTGTACGATCTTCATTTATGAGCTAACACATTTCTAAATAGATAACTTTTAAATATTCAATAGTTGAATTCTTACGACTCTACTTTATTTAACAGGTTGCAGTCTACCTTCCCCCAAACCCACAGCAGTATTACTGGTTTGTTGACAGCTGACTGATACAGGTGGAGACAGTCTAAGTTATTTGAAAGAAGATGGCTGCATCCCCAGGGCTTCACATGTTCAACAAATTCTTACTCAACTAAGTTCTCTGCAAAATAATATAGGCCAAAAGTTCACTTATTCCCATTGGGATGTCATCCTATTTTAAAAATATACTCCTCAGCATTTCAAGAGCACAATCACTATTAGCCTTGAAAATAGATTTTGTTTGGATCCATTTGATTCATTGAAAAGTTATTATTTAGACAGACAGAGATACTTTAGTCCAGATATCAAGAAATCAATGCCAAGAGGGCCAAGGAGATAACACAATAGGAGGAAATGTGTGGGTGAAAGGGACTAGAGATACTTGTATCTGAAAGGGGACAGGCAGGTGCTACACTTGCTTATCCAGCATATTATGCTGCATGAGCACCTGGTCCCAGGTCACCTGATTTTTCAGAAGATCTCAAAAATATTTATCCTGAGGTTAAATCCCCTAATTAACAAATTTTATCTCAATTGTTTTTTAAAACAATATGTGATTGACTACCTTTGCTCTAGGTAGATACTTGCCAATTAATTAAGTGAGTCTTCAGACATCAAACACATTAAAAGGGATGAACAATTACAAATCATGTATTCAACCTGTGCCATCTGAATTACAAGTAAACTTTCTCACTAATGAGAGTATAAAATACACTCTAAGCTGTAGAAAGTTATCGTCAAATTCTCTTTTCTCCTTCCAGCTGCAGCAGTCTGTAACACTACCACAATCTGAACGTTGAACGTCAAGATGATTATGAAGAAAAAATAATTAGAAACTCTTGCATAATACACACTGTAGCTGAGACTGAAAGACACATTGTCTTGTAGTACAAATACATTCTAAACTACAACACATAATGGAAATTTAGTTAAAAACACTTAAGTAAAAAGATTTAAAATGTAATTCCTTTCATGATTAAAAACACCCATAAAACACTTAATTCCTGCTAACATAGATGAACGATTTACTGCATTTTTGACATATTTTATGGCATAACATTATTTGATTGGGGAAGGACATATTTGTGCAGTTCACTCATGACCTACTCATTCCACATGGCTGGATTGCAGGTATTATTATTGTTCCATCACATGAGAAATGCATCAAGGCTCATTCCTTGGCCACAGCAGCCAGCAGTAGAAACACCACATGTGGTGCCAACTTTTGTCACACTTCACTGGAGGGATTTAGAATAATTTACTTTAGCTGTGGATATTTCCCTAACAATGACCATCAGTCTGTACCACGCAATCCTTTCAAGATTACATTTTCCTAACTATATGTTTAGGTGAGTGTATGTGGGAGGGAGAGGTAGTGTTTCTCAGCACAGCAAAAAGTAAATGCCCCACAGGCAGACAGCTGGATTTGAATCCCAGATCTTCACTCATGAGCTATGGAACTTTGGGCTAATCGTCAGAGCTGTCCTGAGCAGCTTCCATGTGCCTAAGCTAAGGCACTAAGCTAAGCACTGGGTATACAAGAGTGAACAAGATACAATCCTTGCTCAAAGGAGCATAAAATTTCATAGAAGAATCAGAAAAGAATAGGCAAATTCAATGCAGAACCATAAGTAAATGTAAGCAGAGAGTATTCGGGGAGTATATAGAAGTAACATCTATCCCAACCTTAAGCTTTAAGGTTTCCTGGAGGAATGAATATCTGAGCTGACATCTGGAGGAATGATAGGAGATGGGTAAGTGAAAAGAGACGCAAGGAGAATTTTATAAGGAAGAACAACATATGGCCAAAAACTGAAAGAGAGCCTAGTACTTCTGAGGACCTGCTCGTGGTATTTGTATGGCTGTACAAGTGGACACAATGGACTATCACCTGGAAATCCTCCATGTTCGTCACTGTCCAGATGAGTTTGAAGAGTCAAAAAAGCAACAACAACAACAAAAAGTTTGAAGGAAGAGTCAAAACTACTACCTTATTACTCTTCATTCACTTATTCCTCCTCTTAACAGATGGTGGCCCCAGCTTTGACCGCCTCTTAGCTACCTCCACTCCAGTAAGGTAGGCAGGCAGGATGAGATAGAACTAGTATGTGAAATGGTTCAGTGTGGAGGTTTCTGAGACTGCTCTTCATATGTGTCAAGAAAAAGTTGTCTTTAAATGTGGAAAAAAGAGACCAACCTGGAATACAGGAGGAGGAGGGAGAATGTAGGTGCAGAAAGTACCTGAAGGAATAAGCTCGGGCAGGTGAGCAGATCATCCAGTCCCTACTCTTCCATCTTGACCAGAAGTCAAAATCAAATGTTTATCTTTTTAAAGTGGATTTGACATTTAGAAACAGCCCAAAGAAAGGGGTTTCTTAACAAAATTAAAGTTTCTCCTAGATGGTTATTGAAGCACTCCCTCTCTCTCCCACCAACTCCTGATTTTGATAATTTACTTCCAAACTCTTTCTTCTGAGGTCCTATTGCTCCAGGCTGGAAACCATCTTAGGATGGAGTATTCCAGGAGGCTTAGGAATGGAGAGTGATGTCAGCAAGATGGCGGTATATGAGTAGGAACTTCCAGTGCTTATCCCCTTCCCAAAACATCAATTTGAACAACTATCCAAGCATGATGATACCTCCACAAGAGCTCAGGATTCCAGGTGAGGTATTACAGCACCTGGATAGAGCAAAGGTACAAGATGAATTGAAGAGACTAGGAAACACAGTTTCGCATTACCCCTGTCACCCTCTCCCAAGACCAGCCCATCCAGTACAAAGAGAGACACCCTCCCTGTGTGGGAGGGAGAGTGAAATGAGCACCTGACTTGACCATGAACCTTAGCACCACCTACACCAGTGCCAGGCTTACTCCTGCGGCCCAGGCAGGTTTCTACAAACCCAGGCTCCTTGACAATCCCAGTGCCAGACCGACACCTCTGGCCCCAGGGTCCTGGTCTACCAAGTGCCAGATTGTCTCCTATAGCCCAAGTCTCCAAGCTGGCCCCTGACACCTCAGGCTACAGGCCAATTCCTGTGGTCCCAAGTTCCAGACTTGCCCCAGCAGGTGATGCAGGCACTGACACTAGGCCCACCTCTAGTCAGTCCCTGCACCTAGTTGACTCCTGAGGGCTCAGGGTCTAGGCCCACATATGTGAACCCAGGTCCCAGGCCCATCATCACAAACTCAAGAGCCAGGCACACCCCAGTGAAACAAGGCCCCAGGTACGTCCCTGTGGACCCCAGACCTATATCAGACCTCACGAACCCAATCACCAGGCCTGCTCACCTGCTGACCCAGGTTCAGAAGAGCCTGTCCAAAGACTCAAGACTGCAGCAGCAAGGTTTCCCAGAGAAGGAAACAGACATCCCACTCAAATCTCTGGGTGGAATCTCTGACTCGTAAAGGGATTTCCCTGTCTAAGCCAGTCTCTAAAAACTGAAAGAGATGCCTATTTCCTCAAATGTCCAGACACCAATGCAAGACCACAAGGATTATGATTAATCAAGGAACCATTATACCATGAAAGGAAATAAAGCTCCAGTGATTGACCCTACATTAAATGGAGATCTATGAACTGACAAAAAACTCAGAATAATCCTCTTAAAATATTTCAGTGAAGTACAAGAAAACACAGACAACTAAGTGAAAGTAGGAAAAATAAATGGATGAACAAAATTAGAATTAAACAAAGAAACAGAAATCACTAAAAAAAGAAGCAGAAATACTAGAGTTGAAGAATATAATGACTGCACTGAAGAATTCAACAGGAAGCATCAACAACAGACCCAACCAAGCATAAGAAAGAATTAGTGACTTGTAGAGAAATCATTTGAACTCATTCAGAAGAGCAAAAATAAAAAAGAATAAAAGAGTGAATTATGGAATACCATTAATAGAAACAGTATCCCTGAAGAATTCCATCAAATATTTAAAGAATAATTAATCCTAACACTTCTCAAACTCTTCCAAAATATTGAAGAGGAGGAAACACTTTTAAATTCATTTTATGAGGCCAGCATTACCCTGATACCAAAGCCAGATAAGGACACTACAAGAGAAGAAAAGTACAGGCCAATTTACCTGATGAATATAGATGCAAAAATACTCAACTGTTAAAACTCTTAAATGAATTCAGTCAAGCTGCAAGATACAAAATCTACATGCAAAAAACAATCACTTGCATTTATATGTACTAACCATGCACTACCTGAAAAAGAAATGAAGAAAACAATTCCATTTACAATAGCACCAAAAACAATAAAATATTTGGCATAAAATTAAAGAGGTAAAAGATCTGTACCCTGAAAACTATAATATTAATGAAAGAAAATGAAGACACAAATAAATGGAAAAGCATCCTATGTTCATGGATGAGAAGAATATTGTTAAAATACCTATAATACCCAAATCCATTTAATATGCTCCCTATAAGAATTCCAATTTTTTTACAAATTTTACAAATATAGAAATAACAGTCCTAAAATTCATGTAGAACCACTAAAGACTCTTAATATTCAAAAAACAACAAAACAACAACAAATATGGAGACATCACACTTAAATGACTTCAAATTATACTACAAAGCTATAATAACAAAAACAATATGGTACTGACATAAAAACAGACCCATAACAGAAAAGAATTGAGAGCCCAGAAATAAACCCATGCATATATGGTCAACTGATATTTTATAAGGTAGTCAAAAATGCTCAAAAGGGAAAAGATAGTCTCTTCAATAAATGGTGTTGGGAAGACTGGACAGATACATGGAAAAGAATGGAACTGGACCCCTGTATACATCACTCACATAAAACTAACTCAAAATGGGTTAAGGACTTAAATGTAACACCTGAAACCAGAAACTCTAAAAGAAAATAGGGAAAAATCTCCTTGACACTGGATTTGACAATGATATTTTTGGATATGACACCAAAAGCACAAGCAGCAAAAGGAAAAATAAATCAAACTACATCAAACTAAAATACTTCTACACAGCAAGAGAAACAATGAACAAAATGAAAAGGCAGCCTACATAATGGAGGGAAATATTTATAAATCATATCTCTGATAAGGGGTTAATATTTAAAATAGATGATAAATTCATACAACTCAATAGCAAAAAAAAAAAATCTGATTTTAAAATGGGTAAAGGACCTGAATGGACACTTTTCCAAAGAAGACATATAAATGGCCAACAAATACATGAAAAGATCTTCAACATCACTAATCGTCAGGGAAATGCAAATCAACACCACAATGAGATATTTATTACCTCACACCTGTGAGAATGGCTATAATAAAAAAGACAAGAGATCACAAGTGTCAGTGAGGATGTGGAGAAAAAGAGAACCCTTTTGCACTGTTGGTGGGAATGTAAATTAGTGCAGCCGCTATGGAAAACGGTATGGAGTTTCCTCAAAAAAAAAAAAATAGAACTACCATATGATCCAGTAATTCCACTTCTCTTTCTCTCTCTCTCTCTCTCTCTCTCTCTCTCTATATATATATATATATATAGAGAGAGAGAGAGAGAGAGAGAGAGAGAGAGAGACATGACATGAAAATAACCTAAGTGTTTATGTACAGATGAATGGATAAAGAAAATGTGATTAGACAGACAGACAGACTGATAGATAGATAGATAGATAGATAGATAGATAGATAGATAGATAGAGATAGAAATATATAGATATGGATACACAAGGGAATATTATTCAACCTTTAAAAAGAAGGAAATCCTGCTTTGGGACAACATGGATGTCCTTGAGAGCATTATGCTAAGTGAAATAAGTCAGAGAAAGACAAATACTGAAGGATTTCACTTATATGTGGAGTTTAAAAAAAGTCAAACTCATAGAAATAGAGAGTAGTATGGTGGTTGCCAGGGGCTACAGTTTGGGGAAAATGGGGAGCTGTTGGTCAAAGTGTATAACTTCTAGTTATGAGTAAATTCTGGGGATCTAATTTACAGCATGAAGACTATAGTTAACGATATTATATATTTCAAAGTCACATAGAGAGTACATCTTAAATGTTCTCACCACCACCAAAAAAAAACAACAGTAATTATGTGAGGTGATGGAGGTGTTAAATAATCTTACTGTGATAATCCTTTCATTTTATATATATATATATATATATGTATATGTATCAAATCATCACATTGTACACCTTAAACTTACACAGTGTTATATGTGAACTATATCTCAATAAAGCTGGAGAAAAAAAGAAACTATAGTCATTGTTTCATACAGTCTAATTTTCACATTAAATATGGCAGTCCTACTGACACTACTTGAAATGGGAAAAGTTGACTGATTTTAATGGAAATGCTCATTTTTAGATCAGCAACTAACTTCACAATAATTGTTCTGCAGACACTAACTACTATTAGGAAATCCATAAGAAAACCAAAACCAGTTAGCGATCAAATAATTTGGGAAAATGTCCCATACTATCTGTATTGAACACTGATTATTTATATTAGTATATTTAATATTCTGGGATGTCCCAAAGTAAACAGAGCAATTAACTAACACTTTAACCCAGGGTTACATGAATGTTAATTAGCATACATTTAGTCAAGGGACTAGAGTCACCATTCTCTGGCTATCAGCTCATTACCCATAAAGTTGTCATTTTCAAAAGAAAATCTTGAGAATATTCCTTACAAAGGACCTAACCCTCTCACAAAATCATACAAAGATAATTTTTCTATCAAAGGAAACTAATAGTGAGATTTACCACCATGACTGCTGTATCTTACCCTTAAACAATGTATGTCAAGAGCTATAACCCTTTTAAGAAACAGCCTATATATCTAATGAGAAAAAAAAAACATAGCATAATAGGGAGAAATTTGCTTATCAGTTTCCAAAATTCTTTAGTAGTAGGTTATGACTTTTTTGTCACCAGGAGCAAAATTTCTTCCCTGAGAAGAGTAATGAAAGAGATCAGAATGCCTCTCCTTTCTCAGTAAACTTGCCTGCATGGCCAACTGAGCCATGCCACCTCTCAGGGGCCAGGCCCTTTCTGATATTTGATTTGAAAAGGGACTTGTTAGGAACAGGGCAGGAGCAGTGCCAGTGATAAGAGGTGTTACTTGTTACTTGGCACGAAATTTGATAGGAGATAAACATAAATAAAACTCCCATCTTGGTTTTTAAAAAGAAGCTTCCTAAGGATCCATTTCCTAACCTGACAATAATGCAAATGGTGTTATGCAGTTTCCACCTCATTGTCTAGAACAAAATAACTACAATACAGTCTTGCCTAGAGAATGGGAGCATCCCTAGTGTTGGTAGACCTTAGAATACCTTTCTATCTTCTCTGTAATGACTTTATAATAGAATTTAGAAGTATTTATAAGAAGGGGATTCATGTTAAACATGTTCATTCCTGCATCCCTTGAACTTAGCACAGTGTCTGGCACAGACTGGACTAACGTAAGTATTTACGAAGGAAGAGTGGACAGGGAAGAGAGGCCTAGGAATCAAACATGAAGGCTGCCATTTTTAAAGGAGCAAATTGCTGAAGCTGTCTTAAAGAAGAAATTAAATAAATGTTCTAAACAAAAGTTTTGGCCTCTTTAGGGGAACATATTTCTTTTGTATTATTCAATACAAAGAGTAGGTCTGGATCTACTTTCAGAGAAAATGTCATATAATTTTAATTGTAAATAACATTCATTAGTCTTGATTAACCCTTAATTCATATAATTTGAGCATTCTCTATTTCACCTGCTGTTCTCAAAGGAAATCCTCCTATGTTTCTTTATGTAACACTACACCGACATGCTACCATAGGTATTCACATACCTGGTTACCAGAAGCTACAGTTGAACGAGTGAGCCCCTGTTATTGCACAGCAACATATTTAAGGCCCTGATAACATGCTTGAGGTTCAACATACCTTCATGAAATTTTCAAGGTTGTTAACTTTGAACTCAGTGATGTCGAAACACTCAGATGATGATCATCCACCACACATTGTACTAATTAGTACATTTTCAGTAATAAGTAGCAGAAACTCAAATCAGACAGGCTTCTGCAATTAATTAATTAATTATTGGTTATTTCAGTAACATCCTGAATGAAGTAAAGCTGGCTACAATTGGTATGAAGAAATATTATCAGGAATCTATATCACTCCATTTCTTAACTTTCCATTTCTCAATGTTGACTTCATTCACCACCAAGCTCTCCTCATCTGGTAACAAGATAGCCCAGGAGCTTCAGAAGGCCTAGTTTCTTCCATCTGAGAAAAAGCTCTTCTTTCCTGATAAAAGATTTTGACTGGCCGGGCCTGGAGTGCCCACTCCAGAGCCTAGACTAAAAGTGGGGGAGGCAGCTCCTGAAAAGAAAGCCAAGATGCTCTGACACCAGAAAAAAGGGAAATGAATGTTGGACAGGCAAAAACGCAAGGCTGTGCGCTACACCCACACTCTACGTTCTCTTGGAATTAGTCAAAAGTCATGGTTATTAAATTATATTTGATTTGTTCACAGGCAAGTCATTAAATTTTTGTTTTAAATACTACCAAAAGTCCTTTTTTACCTAAAAAAATAGCTGGGTGATTTTAGTTCATACAAATATGCTGTTAAAGTGAACTGAGAAACAAGAAGTTTCACCTTTCTCACCTTTGTGTGATACTTCATTATGGTAACTTAATTAACTGATACTACTCCATTATCCAAATATTAACAGTGACTCAAAGATCAGACATTCTTATTTAAGGCACAGATATAGGAAAAGGTAGATTTGCTGAGTAGAAGTGTTTACGAGCATAAGCAATAAACTACTGACTAGATAGAAAATATGAATCCCCCCAAATTACTTGACAAACATAAATTTTCTGTTTTTAAAAAAGATGAATTATCTATTGGAGTAAGCAGTTCCAGTTCTGCATGATTTTAACTTTATCCAAGAGAGGAAAAAACAAACAACAACAAAAAAAACAGTAAACACAAAGTCAAAATCTTTTGGTTTCAATAAAAACTTCACCATATTATACAGGTGTGCGACCTTGGGCAAGTAACTATTCTCAAAAGTTACACAATATTCAAAAAGAAATTATCTGGAAAGTATTTATAAAACTTACAAAACACAACAGACTTGTAAAACAAAGGTTTTTCTCCATATAATGTATTTATAATTTTGCTCCTGGAAATTCTTATCTAGTTAGTGTTCTTTTGTTATTATTTAGTTATTTTGTCCTGATGAATTTCTCTTTATGACTTATTAACTCTTTATGACTACCTTATTGTATAACCTGTCATGACCAAATTAGAATGCCCTGTATTCTCTAATATATTGTGTTGCATTCGAGTTCTTTAACAATTACCAGAAAGAATGAAAGATGGCAATAATATGAATGATAATGAAAGCTGTTATTTTGGTAACTTATTTAGAAAATAACCATATGTGAGGTTTAACTTATTATTTAAACTACATTTGATACCTATATTATTTTAAATACCAGTGGTTATACTTCTATCATTTTATATGAAATAAACTGAATTCTCCAAACAAGACTAAGAAAAGATACAAGACATATCCTTAATTGAATGCAAATAAAATAAAATAAAATAAGTTCTTGGAAATTAACAAGTCTCACATGCACATGCATATTTAACTAAAAATCATGACAGTGCCAACACATTTTGACATCCAACCACAGACTGATTCCCAAATCAGAATAATTATTCCTGCAGGTGTGTATAGATAGAGTATTATGCAGAAATGTAGACCTTTTGTTGAGTCTGCTTGGCCTAGTGCCAAGACCTGTCAGGTACAAATAAATAAGCCAAACAATATATTATTTTCTCATTCAAAGGTTTGGAAGATATGCTGCTACCTAAAATTTTTACAGGACAACATGCTAACATTTCTATGTTCATTTTTTAAAGAATATATGGCTTTATTATTACACTTTATTTTCTTAGCATTTACTTTCTTGCTTTCAAACAAGATTTATCATCTGTTTATTTATATGTGTTCATTTATTTTATTCGTTATTTATAACATCTCTTTATGATCTGTGATAATAAATATCCAATTGGAAAAAAGCATTCCCAGTGGTGGAATAAGCCATAACATTATTGCCATCATGCAAAATGTCATTTAACTTGTTTTTTGAATAATTTTATAGAGCTGGAGTTCCTGGGTCTTCAAATCTATTTTTTGACATCTGCTTAATTCATCTGCTTAATAACCAAGTTACGATGAAACAGTTGTGCTGTCAAAGGAAATGACCAGTGCTGAACTATTCTTAGTTCCATGGCCTTCTGTTTCCCACCTTCTAGATGTTCATAGAAATCTAACAAACAAAAAACATAATCAAGCATTTGGAGTACAGGATCATAAAATGCCTTCCACATTCTTTGGCCAGTTATTTAGCTGTACTTTTTAAATGTTGAAGATTTGGATTAAATGAAAAAAGTTCAGTCTATGATCTCAGTGTTTCTTTTCTCTTAAGCTAAGTTTCTGTAAATGCTTATCTATCTTTGGGCACAATTAATGGATGATATACTACTATTAATATTCTAATTAATGGAGTTATACATTGTATGCGAGTTTCAATAAATATTGGACTTAAAATCAACTAACATTTATGGGGTCCTACTGTGTACCAGGTAGCCTATATACTTCAATTTATAGTCTCATTTAAACCTCAGAATAAACCAGTGTTATTACTATAACTTTATTTTACAAAATGGCCAATAAAAAAATCAAAGAGGTTCAGTAGCTTGCCCCAGGCACCAAGCTGGTGATTGAAGTATAGGGATTTAAATCTAGGATTAACAGTAAAACTAACATTCTTATTACCATGTTACATTTAATAGAATAAATAACAACAATCATGGATATTAGATATTAGCATCCATTATATGTCATCTACTTTCCCTACTCGTCACAATCCAGTGAAATTATCTCTATTTTTCAGATAATTAAATTGATGACCAAAAAGTTTAGGCAGTTGCTGATAATCACCCAGCAGGTAAGCGGTGAAACTGAAATTCAAATTCAAGCCAGGCCACCTGACCTCAACATTTAAATGATTCCTATGATAGCACGCTGACTTCCAATTGTAACTGAAACTCGCAAAACAACAATTCAATATATATGAGATGATTAGAAGATAATTCAGGAGTTAACATTTCAAGGTCACCATTAAGAACTTCTTTTCTATTGCTTCATATATGTGAGGTGCTGGTTTAAGAGGGTTTTTTTGGTTAATAGAGAGCCAATAGATATGAATTGTTGATTCAAATTTTTTTAACTTATATCTGAATATTTGGCATTATGTGCTGTATTTTAAAAACTCTAGCAGGATGCATAGCTTCTCACACAATCAGATTAATAAAAAATATTATAACTGACATTCAGTCAGCAAAAGAAGACTAAACAAACATAAGAAAAGGCTAAACAGAAAACAAATATACATAGTTCAGTTTTGTAAAGTGATGTAGTCTTAAGCAATATTATAAATAAATCCATACATACTACCAAACATACATACTACTTACATATATGTGATGAAACAGGCAGGAAGTTAAAAAACATAAAGACTGAGAATCTCTAGGCTGTAGGAACTTAACTATATATAGGAAATAGCATATTTTTAAACCAACTTTATTCAGGAATAATTGATATAAAATATAATACACCTATTTTAAGTGTATAGTTCAATGAGTTTTGACAATATATAAACCTGTATAACTACCACCACAATGAAGATACAGAATATTTATATCATCTAATATTTCACTTGTGTCCCTATAAAGTTAATCAATCACTGATCTAGTTTATATCACTATAGATTAGTTTGGGTTTTCTTTCACAAATCTAGAGCTTCACACAAATGAAATCATACAGTATCTGAACTCGGTCTTCTCTTGCTCACCATAATACTTTTTTGACTTACCCACGTTGTTGTATCAGCACTTCATTCCTTTGTATTGCTGAGTGATATTCCATTGTATATATCTACCATAAATGGTTTATCCATTCACCACTTGATGGACATTTGAATTGTATCCAGTTTTCAAATGTTACAAATAAAGCTGATATGAACATTTGTGTACAGGTACATTTTCATTTCTCTTGGTAAATACCTAGGAATGGAATTGTAGGGTTGCATAAGTGTATGCTAATGTTACATGAAACTATCAAACTGTTCTCCAAATAGGTCGCACCCGCTTATGCAACTCCAGCCGTGTATGAGAGCTACAGGTAGGTGCACCATATCCTAGTCACATTTGGTATTGCGAGTCTTGTTAAATTTTAGCTGTTTCGGTGAGTATGTAGTGGGTTATCATTGTAGTTCTAATTTGCATCTGGGAAACAGTTTATTCTTGAAGAGGACAAAATTAGCAACTGAGAATCCTAGTTAAAAGGGCTGACACTAGAATCATAATGGATTGGAATCCCAGATCTGATATCGGCTATGTGTGTGACTGTGAACAAGCTGCCTTAGCTTCTCTATGCTTCAATTTTCTCCTCTGTTAAGTGACAATAAAAATAGTGCCTTCCTCAAATTTTGTTTTGGACTATGAAAAGAAAATAAATGCAAACTTTGAACATAGCACCTGAATCATAGTAAGTGTTCAATAAAATTTAACTAATATTACTATTTTTATTTCACAAAATGTATACGGTTATATATTTTTAGAACTTACATTAAGTTTACTTCTAATAACCACACCAATAATGCTATGCCTTTATAGGATCTATCTTAGCTAACATGAAAGTGATTTAAAGTATTTTTTTTAAATAGATATATCTAACTTCTTTAAAGTCAACCATAATATAAAGATGTATTACTCTGGAAGGTATCATAGTATAAACAACATTTTTTTAATGTTGTTTTTTAAGTTGGGAATTGATCCCAAGAAAGTATGCAGATAGCATTATTTTATATGGCCTTAATCGTAGAGAGTGTCAGTATCAAGTATTTAAAGCAACCTACAATAGATCATAAACATCCCACCGACACTATTCCTTCTCCATCCACAGGCAATCTTTGTGGTCTCAATAACTCCCTAAAATTCCAACTTGAGTTTTATCTGGCACCAACATGGTCTCTCTCTCCTCATGGGGTCAAGTTCCCCACCAGCGGCTCCTATCCGGGGTGTAGGCAGTTCACCAGAACTGCCGGTAACCATCCCTCTGTCCTGGCCTAGTGACACCACAGTCCACTCCCCTCCTGCTGGCCCCATTGCTGACTCTCCCCTCAAGTCTGATAACTCTGCCAAATCACCCAGCTTTTGCTTCTGTGTGGTCTGAGAGAGCTGGCACAAAGAGAAGCACTAAGTTCAGTGATTTACTGTTTGGTTTTCTTTCACAACTAGGAAAGAGGGTTAGGAGTAGCCAATAGACATTCATTTTACAAGAAAAGGGTCCTGAGAAAAACAAAGAGATGCCTTAAAACTCTGAAAAGTTAAGTTTGAACTAAATGCTATTCAGTCATTGACTCATGGATAACCTTAATATGTTTACCACTTGAATACTCAGTTTTTTATGGACTTATTGTCCCACCCGCCCATTTATCTCTCTATAGCAATACATTTCCTACTATGAGTATTAATAAAAAGTACACATACAGAGGGTTAGTCTGTTAAAATTAAAACTCATACTTGAATAATAATGATATAAAATGATAACCTAAACTCTTTATAGAAAAAGAAAAACACACTAATCAAGAAATAATTACTAGGGGCCGGCCAAGTGGCTCAGTTGGTTAAGAGCTCGCTCAAGAGTGCGAGTTCTGAGCAACAGCGGTTCGATTCCGGGCCCGAGCTGAATTGCCACTGAGCTGCCAACAGGTGGCAGGATGGCTCAGCTAAAAAAAATAAAAAATAAAAAGAAATAATTACTACATAAATTGCTGAGCAAACCTTGCAGGGAACAGAATTCCACCTTTCCATTGTCAAAGAGCAATTAAATTTCAGAAGGCCCATCAGTCAGGCCTGTAGTGTTTTATCTGATGCACCCTGTGAATATAAAGAAAAACCCAAGGCTGGCATTTGTTACATGCCTGCTAAGTGCCCTTGGCTGAATCTATGTTGTCTCATTTAGTTCTTCCAACAACCCTGCAAAGTGAGCCAAACTTCTTTTTTTAAAGATGAAGAGATGAAGGCTCCAGTCACCAGCAGAGCTACAGTTGGACTCATTTCTGACAGAGGACAAAGCCCTCAAAGTGGGACCAAACCAAGTTCATGGACTCGCTCCAATATCTTCCTGTGGGGGGTGAGGGATTAGAATGTGTCCCACCACCTCCAAATATAGTGCCAAAAAAAAAATTATACTCTCACCTCTAACTTATTCTTTAAATTCAGCTTTCAGGTCTTGTTACTTGAGATTTATTATTGGTTAACTGCTATTCAAGTCAACTGAGCCTTCAGTCACTTCACTGGTGAATAGACAGGCTTATAATAAAGAAGCAGCCTCTTTAGAAAAAGTGCCTCAGCGGGATTTGAATGGGTGCTGGGGAGGAGCACTCTCCTTTCAGCAGAATAAAGTTACTCAAGGTGACCTCTCTCCTCAGGCAATCTTTGAAAGAAACACAAGTTGAAAGCAAACCGAGAAACAGAGAAAATGGGCAAAAAACTGATACTCTGTAGGGAAATTCTCTCCTTTTGGTCCTTCTCTCTCAGAGTTACATGCAATTGTGTATCTCCTACCTCCCTCAAGTTCATTTTAAACACACTGTAGTAGCTTTTAGAACCTGTTTGGCTTTTATGTTTTTTAGTGATTTAAGAGGCGGCATTGGGAAATGTTTCTCTGTGCCATGTTATTGTTGAAGGGCCAACCCAATAGGAAGTAAGGATAATATCTGCTTTTTATGTTTCACTGTGTTCATTTTATTGAATCTCATCACAGGTTGGTGAAGGCCAGCTTTTATTATTTTCCTTTACAGGCTGGAGGTAGAGTAAAGCTCAGTTAGGTGTTGATTGTCATACCAGAGGCAAGTAGAAAATACAGGACTATATGAGTTAGTCCAGGATAAAATATGCTAAACCAGCATTTTTCAAAGAATTATCCATGGCTTACAAGAGATAGTTTTGTAAAAACAGTTTCTTAGTCAAATATATTTGGGTAATATCCCATACTAAATGTGCCTCTAGAGATAAATAATGCACACATTAATGGTTCTGTGAAGTCCTACAACTAAAAGCAATAACAAAAACTTTGCTTATTTAACTCAGCAATACAAGTACTATAGAGTATAGCAAGTACTCTATAGTACACTTGTCTGTTTATTAACTAT
>NW_017731493.1:277817-293391 GCF_001890085.2 Hipposideros armiger | reverse complement strand
AAAAAAAAAAACAACAATTGTCTCAGGCAAGGACACATCTAAATTATCACCAAAAAGAAAGAGAGAGAGAGAAAGAGATGGCGAGGCAGGGAGGAAAGGAAGGAAGGAAGAAGGGAAGAAAAGAGGGAGGACATGGGAGATAGATAGATAGATAGATAGATAGATAGATAGATAGATAGATAGATAGATAGATAATAGATAGACAGACAGACAGGTAGATGTTAGATATGGTGTCTTACTTGACTTTGACAGAAATAGTCAATGGGTATATTCAACTACATCATTTCTCCCCAGCCAGCCTGTCTGATCCAGTTGGTTTGATCTACTTCACTGTCCCTGAGTCTCATTAATTGGATTATGATCCTTCATTTAATGAACAAAAAGAGCACCTGTTAAATGACCAGCCACTGTATTGGTCACAGAAAGACAAGAGGTCTCTACCTTCTAAAAGAGGAGGCAGGCAAGAAGAAAACAACACAGGCTGATGAGACAAGCCCAGAGGTGGAGCACCACAGGGAGGAGGGGGAAGTCTTGCTGTAGACAGTGGGACATGCTTTCCTCTTGCTTCTTCAGTGGTAAAATTCTAGAAAACAGTGCTTGCCAATATGGATGATAAATAGACGTTAGCAAAGCAAACCGTGGAGAATAAGAGAGCCTAAAGGGAATAGTATCTACCAGTGCACATAGGCAAGGAAAGCAGGGTTCACTTGGAATATGGCATGAACAGCCTTAGAACACATATACAAGGGTACCAGGTGAAGCGCCATGGAGACAAATATAGACATAATAGATAAAGATATAGATGTAACATGGTAAGGAGATTGAACTTTATCCTGAAGAGAATACAGTTACTGATCATATATCACTTTTAGCCCTTCTAAGTCCCTTTAAATCCCTAAAGATTCTTCCACCTTTTGCAACTGCCTGTTGTCAAACATCGAAAATCTTCTCTCTTTCTTTAGAATGTCCAAAGTCCAAACATCCAGGCCATAGCTTCCCTGACTGCCCCAACCCAGGCTTCTTCCTTTTGTGAACTTTTCTGCTATTCATTGAGTGTATGAATCATGTACTTCCTTAAAAGGCACTCTTCTACCAATATGTGTGCTTTCTACAGATGCATATGGCAAACACGGCAAAAACAAGGAACCATATCACATATCCTGGAAACCCTGCGGTGGTTCCCAGTGATCCCCACTTCCTGCTGTTTGTTTCCTTGTATAGTCTCTTCCCTTAAGCCGGGGCTGGACCTAGCAGCTCGTTTCTTACAAATAGAATATGGGAAACGTGACAAGGTGTTACTTCTAAGAACAAGCTACAAAGAGACTCTGGCTTCTATCTTTCTCTCCCTCTCTTGCTCTCTTTGAAGGAAGTCACCGGCCATGTTGTGAGCTGCCTTATGGAGAGGTCCATGGGTCAGGAAGTAATACCTTGGGCCAGCAGCCCCTGAGGCCTGCTAACAGCCACCTGAGTCATGAGTGGAAGCTGCCAATCCTACTCCAGAACCCTGAGGTGGCTGCAGCCCCAGAGGACATTTGGTCGCAGCCTTCTGAGAGACTGAACCAGAGATACCCAGCTAAGCTCGCTTTTACCTGCTTGTTTATTTCAACTGGAAAATGGGTTATCATTGTGAACTTCTACTTAAACGCTTTCTGAGTTTTTATGCAAAATGCAGAATTGAAGGACACAGAAGAAACATGCAAGAGGGTATACAGCTGCTTGCCCATATTTCACACCATTTATGTTCTTCTTCACACAGTCATGGCAATTTCCATGGGATGATGAGAACATCTCCCAGAAGGGCAAGTATGGATTCAGTGTGCCTGGAACCTTCTGTGCAAGTGGGAAAGAGGGCAGCCATTTAAGGAAACAGGCAGAATGCACCACCTTTCCTGTGAATGGCAAAAACAAGTTGTTCTGTTGATTGGGAGATTTCTCACATGTTCCCCTAAGCGATCAAGTTCTTGGGCCACAAGGGCATCCCACCCAACTGCCTTTCCTGGGGCTCCTTTCTTATTCTAGTACAGAAAGAAGAATGAATCTGCTAACACTACTATACTCTAGTGGGGTGTTTTGGTTATTTTTTCAAATGTGTCAGTTATTTAATGAATAAGTGAATAGTTGAGTGACTTGCCAAGGGGGAAAATCCTTTTAATTTAAATTGTTGCACTACTAAGCAGTAATTATAACAAAGAGGGAATGAAAAGTAAGGTAAAATGAGATGCGTTTTCTGAAAAGATAATTTCAAGGAAAAAAGGAAAAGATTTCAGCAGCTATCTATACAGTGTTGGTCAAAACAAACCTGCTTTTCCAATATCTCTCACTTCCATTTTGACTGCAAAGTATTGATAGGAGGATTCAGAGAAACTTGAAGAAAAAGTATTCAGTATGGGCTGGATCATTGAGTGAGGGGTTATGAAGCCTAAAAAAAGGGGCAGGAGGGGGAAGAGACTACTAATTAAAGGATTTCAATGAATCATTCTGAATTTTTCCTCTAATCAGAGCAATGAATGAACTCTTTAAGCTATAAATGAATAAAGGGTAATTTTAGGTTGCTAAATATTCCAGGATTTCAAATAGCTGAGTTAACCCATTTCCTTGAATAACTATTCATTATTCAATCAATTTCTAGTTACCTGAATAATCGTCATCTAGAGAGCTTATAATAATAAATATTCTAAGTTCTGATATTGTACTATGGTTATGTTATGCAAGATGTTACTAATGGAAGAAACTGGCTGGAAGGTGCATGGGACCTCCCTAAACATTTTTTTGAAAATTTCTTATTATCATCTACAGTAATTTCAAAATGAAAACTTTTAAATATGGTGATAAAAAAGATAGAAGGAGGGCCGGCCAAGTGGTGCGATGGTTAAGAGCTGGCTTGGGATGCCAAAGGGCCCTGGTTCGGATCCCACATATGAGGGCCAGTGACACTGCCCTCTACAGCTAAGATGCTGAACAACAGCTCAACCTGGAGCTGGGCTGCTGTGAGTCGCCGGCAACAGCAGATGGGGTGCCATGGGCTACCGTGTGTAGCCAGCAGCCAGAGTGAGCGGCCAGCAGCCGCTGTGAGCGGCCATGCAAAAGCAGGCTACTGATCTGCCTCACATGGGAAGAGCCCAATGATGGTGCCAACTTGGGCCAGTGAAGCAACGTCCTCTACAACTAGACTGAAGAACAAAAGGATAGCAACTTGTCTGTTCCCCTTCCCCCAATTCCCCAATAAAAATAAAAATAAATCTTTAAAAAAAAAGAGATAGAAGGAAGATGATAGAGAGCTAGAGAGAGAGAAAGACAGAGAGAGAGAGATGATAGACAGATGATAGATAGATAAATAGATAGATAGATAGGATAGGATAGATATTCCAAGGCTTCACCCTCAAAGATTCTTATTCAGTAAATTTGGAGTGGGATCCAATAACCCATCCTTTTTAATCAGCCCTCTGGATGATTCTAGTGTGCTGCTGTGTTTGGCAGTCACTGGATTCCATAATACAATACTTTTAAAGAAGTCAGATGAAGTTTTCAAATAATTTCTTTTTGATAAAGTATTACTCAATTACTGTGACATTTCTGGGTGCAGTGATAGTTAGGGGAACACTAATTATCTGTCCACTCCTACCCCACACCCACTTCCCACCTAGGCATGACTGAATACAATTACCCCCGTCTCCCAATCTTCTGTTCACCTCCATGTCCTATCTGTAGCCTGGATGTAGTCAGTTTTTGAGAGGATCCATCAACATGGCCTCGCAGCTTCTGCATCTGCTCCATACCAGCAACCTCCATCATTACTGCACTGGTCTCTGTAAATCTGTGTGGCTGTGAATGAACATGAACATCCCAAATGTTGCTTTCAGCAGTCCAGTGTGAAGCCTGATTTCACAGCACATGAGCTTTAGGACTTCAGCCTTCAAGGCTCAAGTAGTCTATAGTAAGCTCTCATGCAAAGGCTTCAAGGTCCCTAATAACGAAGGTCTAAATGTCTAGGTTCACAACTCGCTCTAGTCTCTGCTAGAACCAATGGAAAATGGCTTCTAGGGCAAGAAATTACTATTACTGCATTATATTACTGCAAATACCTATTGGGGGACAACACTATTAACTGTTATAGCTAGGCCACCAGGTTAGTACGGAAGAAAAATGACTTGAAATGCCGGTTTCTGGATCCCGTCTCTCTCTGATTCACTAAATCTAGAACAGGATCCAGGAATCTACATTTTGACATATTGTGCACTAACCACATTCAAAGAAATTTTAACCTAAAGGTTTAAATGCAGATAAATTAGCTTCTAACTTAGTACTACATTTTAAGTAGCACCTGACACTTTGACAAATAAACAGGAGAAAGTGTGAAAGTTGTCCTCTAAATATTGGGTTTCTGAAGAGGCACCCAATTGGGGAGTGCATAGGAGATAAAATGACGGATTGGGAAGAAGGCAGCTCAAAAGAGAAAAGGAGAAGAAAGGGAATCAAGAAAACCTAAGTCTATGTAACCAAGTTCCTCAGGACCGACTTGCTTCTGGGCTGGGGCGGGCACAGAGATGGAGCGTTGGGAAACATTCTTCTCTCCGAACTGCTTTTCTACGCAGAGAGATAAACCCGGAGAGGAGGGAGGAAGTCAGAACATCCCCATGGAATGATAAAAATAAATCTGGCTAATATGTAAACAGAACTCAACACAAAAGACCCAAACTAAGAAGCTTCCCTTTATGCCCTTACTCACTTTCTCTAGGCGGCTGAAAGAACTATGAGTGTTTTCTCTGCCCATTGTTACTGTTAATAATTCCCAGGGGTAGTCTCATATACCAAAGGGATCTTGTTCCGAAGTAGAAAATGAATCAGTAATTTCATTTTAAGGCTTACCCAAAAGTCTGTTCAATCCCTGGACGCTTTGTACTTGCAAAAACTTAATTTGTCTACCAGATCAAATGTTTGTTATTACTTCTCTGCTGCATTAGTTACGTTCCAATCAGAAGACAGAAACCACACAGTAATTTAAAGAAGGAAAATTTAGTATAAAGAAACAGCAAAAGAGGATTGGAGTAACAGGGAATTGGCTAAGGATGGCAGGGGTGACTCTAAGGGACACACATGGGCTACCGAGGGAGAGTACTCAAGGAAGAAACAAACTTGGAGAAAGAGAATCTTTCCCAAAGCTGGGACTCAGATCTCATTGGAGAGGGTAGAGTTGAAGTCCACTGGATTTTATAAAAGATCACTGGGTTTTTCCAGGCCAGAGAGGGTCCCCAGTTGTCAGGCCAACTGAGAACTGTCTGCTATTCCACTGATGAAATTCGCTGGGAAGCTATCTGTTTAGGTGGTTATTGACTTGCTAGAAAGCCAGTTGGGGCACCACCTGGGTTCATGAAAAGCCACCTGGAAGTGGCAGGGCTATGAGAGGGATTGCTGTTGATTCACTGGGAAATAAGCTGGTAAATCCATAGAATGTAGCTGCCCTGAGGAATGCCATTGAACTTGCAGCTGGAAACCACCCCACGGGGCGTTTGTGCTGGGAGAAGCTGGAGAACTGCCACTTGCTGCCTGGTGCCAGGACACTGCTGGGAAAAGCCAGTCACTCTGCGGGAGCTCAACTAAGGAGCACACCTGACCCAGGAGGAGAAAACGCTCTGCTCCAGTGTCCCTCCAATACCCTGGGCTAAAAATGTTTCACAAGGCCCGCCTCTGTTATCACACAGCAGGAAAAAAGTGAATTTGGAGCTGAGAGGCAATAAATTGATAACTGGTACATCTGCATACTAACTAAATAGAAGTTTTTTCTTTTCTAAAAGATATTTTTCAAATATATACTCTAATATATATAGTCAATATATGAGATAATATCATTTTCTTCAGAACGAAGTAAAGAAAATGTTAAAATGTTATCTGAACCAGCATTCAAGGACAATTTTCTGTACTTTCTCCTGTTTGTCAAATTGTCTCAGTTATTAATATGAACAGATATTTGTACTCTGAGAAAACAAATATTGGGTCGTTGGAAAAGTCATGACGTATTTTTCTATGGTTTTCAATGCAAAAATGCGTCATGACTTTCTCAACGACCCAAGAGATCCTGTTAGTGACCAACTGACATTGCTGAAAAGTCTCATTAATTAAAAATGAACTAGAAATATCGAAAAAATCTTTAGATACTCTTTTTAATTTTAATTTTGAGAACGAGAGGCTTGGAAGCCTCATCCTACCAACAGATGGCAGATATGTGTAGTCATTTGCTGAACTATAGGTCCCTTTGTCCCAAACGCATTCTTTCTCCTCACTCCTTTTATGATAACTTTCCATCTTTAGGTCATTTTTTGAATTAATGAACTATTTCTAGAAGGTACTTTTAAAGAAATGCATATATTATTCGAAAAATAAGAACACATTAAGTAATTAATAGTTATGAATGCACTAACAGAGGCAAATAAGGAAGTGGTATATATTGATGTAATACAGGAAAGATTGATTTTAATGTCTAGTACAGGTCAGGGAACTTTCCCTGTAAAGGGCCAAACAGTAAATATTTTAGGCTTTGCGGGCCATGCGACCTTGCTTGCAATTATTCAGCTCTCCCCTTATAGCGTGAAAGCAGCCATCAGTAATATTTCGGTGAAACCTTATTTAGAAAATAGGCAGCAGGCAGGATTCAGCCTAAGTGGTTTGCCTACCCCAGATGCAGAGGAACAGGAGGAGAATTAGGTGAAGAGACCATTGTAGAAGGGAAAAATATGCAGCATGCGAGCCCTTGACATCTATAAATAAGAAGGCTATATAGAAAGTTTAAGTCTTGTCCCCCTAATCAGTTTTGAAATTTTGTCTAAGAAAGATGTAGCAGAGAAAGCATAGAGTATGGAATTATACCAACACTGCTGCTGCCTATGAGCTAGGCCTCACTTTTCTCATTTGAAAAATAGAGAAATAACTAAAAATCACCTAGTTTCTGTGAGAAACAAATAATATAAAGCTACATTACATGTGTTCAATAGCTTATTACACTCCATGGGTCTCAATTTCCTTACCTTTTATTCAGGGGTTTGCATTAGTTGAGGTCTAAGATCCTGTTCAATAGATAAGTCAATATACTAAACATCAGAGTTTGGGACTGTCCAGCATGGGATGCATGTCATAATTTAACCTTTCAGGGAGGGCCTTTGTTGTCCACCATCACAACTTCATGAAAACTTTGCTTTTTCCAGTACAAAAGAATCACATGGGGAAATTTCCAAGCTCTTCTACTGAACTGTCTAAACAGTGGTTCTCCATAGGGAGAGGGGGCAACAGGGGTTATTGTTCCCTACAGTATGATTTTTGTGTGTCCCTAACTTTGGGGAACCTACTGGAATTTAGTGCGCAGGAACCAGGGATGCTAGACTTGCTGGAATGTATGAGACAGTCACACACAATAAATATTCATTCTGTGTTCTATGTAGATTTATATTTTCCCACTGGACATTCATGTGAATTTAAAACTTGTTTGTAGTTTTCTGAGTTGAGAATCTAATCCATTTTACATGTAAATGCAAGGCATTTTTTAAACTGTTTTAATATACACTGACTTTTCTAGAAATATAAATATCATGTAAATTGGTGGAATATTATATTTTGTTTCCATCAATAGTTTATCAAGAATAAAAGGAAAAAATGTCAAGAAAAGCAGACAAAAATTCTTAGGGATTCAGTCGACATGGCAGAATAGGTAAATACTGTGTTTGCCTCTTCTCATGACCACATCAAAATTACAACTAAACTACAGAACAACCATCATTGAGAACCCCTGAAGTCTAGCTGAACAGAAGTCTTATAACTAAGGATATATAGAATAAGCCACAGTGAGACTGGTAAGAGGGGTAGAGACACAGAACAGGCTGGTCCCACACTCATGGGTGGTGGTTAAAAATCGGGAGGGATAGCTCAGCTGCAGAGGTCCCCCCTGAGGAGCAAGGGGTCCCAGCCCCACACCGGGCCCCCCCAGCCCAAGGCTCCAGTGCCAGGAAGAAAAGTCTCCACAACTTCTGACTGTGAAAACCAGCAGAGATTGTGGCTGAGTGAGATGGAGGGCTGCTGGAGTCTCAGGCATTCCTCTTAAAGGGCCTGCACACAAACTGACTCGCTGATAAACTCACTTGCTCTGAGCTCCAAGGCAGGGACAAAAGCTTGAAAGGCGCCAGGGACATACGGGGAGGAATTGAATTGTCTGGCTTCAGAGAGAGGGCAGCTTTCTCCCAGACAGACGTGCTGGCAAAAGTCATTGTTCCTTTGTGGAGCATGAAGACGCAAGTAGGCACCATATCTGAGTCTCCATCAACCTGACTAACACCATTTGTCCTCCCCTGGCGATTCCCTGAGACCCTACCCCACCAAAATTATGGGCCCACCCAAGCTGCTTCCAGTGGATTTTTCATGCAAATGGCCTGTCTTGGCTCATGCTGCAGATTTTCCTAAAAATGTCTCAAATTTTTACAAATCCCAAACAAGAAGGAACTTGCCTCAGACTGACCTGTACCTCTTGCTGAGCAGCCCCAAGCCCAGCAGTAGAGGCAGCTGGCCTCAGTTTGCAGCTTAGCCTCTCCCACGCAGCTCTGAGCCAGGACACGTGGAAACCATCTGCAGATTGCTTTGTAGCTCATACCAAGTGTCCCTGGGCAGAGCACAAGCAGCATCTGATTTTTCCCTGCACCAGAGCCCCTCCCAAGAAACTCTAGAACCAACACACCCGGTGGCCAACTTCAGAGCACCACATAATCACCTCCACAAATGACACACCCAAAGGGAAGACTCAGCAGGCACCAGGGCCCTGCTAAAGTGAATCTTGCTACATTGCATTGGCCCCTATAAAACAGCTCCTCCAATGTAGCCACGGCCAGTCCTCACTATCAATTACACTTAGGGTCAATCTCTCTCATTGATGTACAATCAGCAACCAAGGCTCAACTACAACAGGGGAGCACACATAATCCACAAAAGGGACACACCTGGAGCACCCAGCTTGGGTGATCAGGGAGTCTGTGCCACTGGGCCCCACAGGACACCTACTACATAAGGCTACTCCACTAAGACTGGGAGATACAGCAGCTCTACCTAATATATAGAAACAAACACAGGAAGGCAGCCAAAATGGGGGATTCAAAGAAATATGTCACAAATGAAAGAATAGAACAAAGCTCCAGAAAAAGAACTAAACAAAATGGAGACAATCAGTACACCAGATGCAAAGTTCAAAACAATGGTTATAAGGAAGCTCAGTAAGCTCAGTGAAGACCTCAACTAAGAGACAGGAAACATAAATGGAGATTGAAATCATAAAAAAGAACCAGTCAGAAATTAAGAATACAATAAACAAAATAAAGACTACATTAGAGGAAATCAATAGTAGATTAGATGAAGGAGAGGATTGAATCAGCAATTTGGAAGATAAGGTAGCAGAAACCACCCAAACAGAAAAGCAAAAAGAGAAAATAATAATAATTTAAAAAAAAAAACATGAGGAGAGTTTAAGGGGCCTCTGGGACATCAAGCATACTAACATTTGCATCATAGGGTTACCAGGAGGAAAAGAGAGAGAGCAAGGAATTAAAACCTATTTGAGGATTGGCACAAAATATTCAAAGTGATAAAAAATAAGGACTTATAACCAAGGTTACTCTACCCAGCAAAGCTATCATTTAGAATCGAAGGACAAATAAAGAGCTTCCCAAACAAGAAAAAGCTAAAGGAGTTCATCAACACCAAACTAGCATTACAAGAAATGTTAAAGGAACTTCTTAAAGAAGAAAAAGAAAAATTAAAAATATGACTAATAAAATGGCAATAACTATGTATAGATCAACTCACTTTCTGTGTAAATGGATTAATGCTCTAATCAAAAGATAGAGTGGACGAATAGATAAGAAAACAAGACCATTACATATGCTGCCTGCAAGAGACTCACTTCAGATTGAAAACACAGACAGACTGAAAGTAAGGGGAAGTAAAAAGACATTTCATGAAAATGGTAACAAACAAACAAACAAACAACTGGATTAGCAGTATTTATATGAGGCAAAATAGACTTTAAAACAAAGAATATAACGAGACAAAGGAGGACCCAAAAATCCCATTTCTGGTTATTTATCTGAAGAAACCTAAAACGCTACTTCAGAGAGACATGTGTATCCATCTGTTCATTGCAGCATCATGTACAATAGTCAAGATATGGAGGCAACCTGTGTGTCCATCAGTGGATGAATGGATAAAGAGGTGGTACATATATACAGTATTACTCAGCCATAAAAAAGATTGAAATCTTGCTATCTGCAACAACATGGATGGACCTAGAGGGCATTTTGCTAAGTGGAGTAAGTCAGACAGAGAAAGAAAAATGCCATATGATTTCACTTATATGTGACATCTAAAGAACAAAATAAATGAACAAACAAAACAGAAATAAACTTATAGACACAGAGAACATTTTGATGGTTGCCAGATGGGAGGGGGTAGGGGGATGGGTGAAAAAGGGGAAGGGATTAAGAAGTACAAATTGGTAGTTACAAAATAGTCATGGGGATGTACAGTATAGCATAGGGAATATAGTCAATAATATTGTAAAAACTATGTATGGTGTCAGATGGGCTAGATTTATTGGGGTGATCATCATAAGTTATATAAATGTCTAATCACTATGTTGTACATCTGAAGCTAATATAATATTGTATGTCAACTGTAAATGAAAAAATTTTTTAAAAAGCTCATCATTGACCACAAATGCCTCTTATGACATTTTATTCATAAATATAACACACTGGGATTAGTAGTCAGTCATATTTACAGTGTTTCTATATGTGGTTGCAGCTGACTATCACATTTTGGGTTTTGGTATCGTTTTGTCCTCATATTTACTTTAAAATACATCCAATTTTATAAGAAATAACTTTTTATTTCTCCTTTAACTATTAAAGCAATACATTAAAGTTTGGAAATTATGTGTGCAAATACATTATATTATTTACAGATTTAATTTCAGGTTACTAAAGAAGATGTTGCAGGATATTGTTAAAAGATAGCCTCACATCTGATAGGACAGAGGACTCCTCCACAAATGACCCTAAGCAATTGTTCTAGATTCTTTCTGTTAATGACCAATGTGTGAAGAATACAATGCAACCATGCTTCAAGTTCCCTAGAGCAGAAATAGAGCAAAGTCACCTCTGATTTCATGAAATCACACTTCAAGCCTCCTTCCTCCCATTTTCAAGTAAGGAAATAGACTATGACACTGTCTAAAACCACACCCAGTGCTGTTGGGATGCAATCAGGCCTTGAGCACTTTTGATGAATAGGGGCTTCATGATGGTTTTTGCCTCAGAGAAAGAGTAAGAGTGTTTGTATCCCACTGATGAAGGATTGGGGGATGAGGATGGAGATAACAGCAAGATCTCCACATCATTTATGGTTCTTCTCTCCTAAGTTTGGCACTTTGGGTGCCCATTTGAACTTCATTGAGAAAAGGGGTAGAGAAAAGGGCTGAAGGACTTACTATGGACCTAGTGATAGTGTGGGACTGCTTTGTTCACATTTTGACATAGAGTAGGGAAGAGGGTCTTTAGGACCCCCCTGTGACTCTGGTGTGGTGAAGTTATGAAACATGTAACTCCAGTTAATGAAGGGTAGCTCTACCTGCTTTCGAGCTAGAGATCAGCAAGAGACAACCAGAACCTTGTCACACTTTGCTCCACCAGCGGTGCCATGGAGAAGCACCATCTTCAAGCATCTTGTGAGGGGACAAACCTCAACAGTGTAGAAAAAAAATGAGGCAATAGCTTATGAATTTGCATGTTGCTGTACCTGGGAACTACCAGAAATGATTAGATGAAGTTTATGTGTTGGTGGTATTTCTGCATTATTCACAAAGAAACGAGAGCCAGTGGTTTATTATAATTAAGATGACCCTCTTTCTAGCCAAAGGCAAGGAAATTCCCATGGCTTCAAATACCATCCTAAAGTCACATCATCATCTGAGCTCAGACCAGGTATCCAACTCCCTGCTTGATACCACAAGTATTTTACAGATACCTCCAACTCAGTATGACCAAATGGGATTTAGTGTATTTCCCCAAAAACCTGACCCATTTCAATACCTCAGTGAGTGACACAGCCACCTAACCTGGCAATTCTCAACTTTGAGTGCTACATTTTAGAATCGTCTGGGAGTTTAAAAAAATAGGAAGTTCTGAACCCTATCCAAACAAATTAAGTTAGAATCTTTAGAAGTAGGGTCCAGGCATGGGTTCTGTTTAAAAGCTCCCTGGTGATTATATGTAGCTAAGTTGGAGAACCACTACTCATCAGTTTATGCCAGAAACTTAGAAATCCCCCAACACATCTCATCTGCCCTCATCCAGTATATCACTGAAAACAGTTGCTTCTAGTTCAGTCTCTCCACATTTTCCCCCTACTACTGCCCCCACCTAATCCAGGTCACCATCATCCCTTACGTGGATAAATGCAAGTGTCCTCATGGCCGTCATCCTCTCTTGTCCACCTCTAAACACCCTACTAACAAATGGATTTTGTCCAGGCTGTTCCTGCTACTTTGGATTTGTTTCCTTTACTTTTTACCTATCTTATTCCTACTTATCCTTTAAGTTCTAGATCCAAAAGAATACTTCTCTTTCTCCAGAAAACCTCTCCAAATCCTCAAACTAGGTTCATTACCATAGCACCTTAAGTTTTTTATTTATTGTATTATCATAAAGAGTCAAATAATAATTTATATAATTACTTGTTTAACTTTGACTCTCTCACTAGACTCTAAGGGTGATAAAACTAATGAGAACAGTAATTAAAAAGGAAAAAAAAATAAAAAGCTCTTTTTAAAACATCTAGATCTGTGGTCTTTTCACAGTAATCATAATTAGAGCTAACACCAAACACTGACAGTGTACTTTGTACATGTACATACAAGATCTCATTTAAGTCTCAGAATAATTCCACAAAGTAGATATAGTCACTATATTCATCCATTCCCTAAACAATTTGCAAAGTGCTGCATATGCAAAAAATTTAGGATCACATTTCTCAACAGGTGGTAAGAGAATGTGAAACAGGTTGACCAGGACATTTATTTAAAATGTGATTTGGTTCACCAGGTTCACTGAGGACAAGACCTGGGTTGCCACATGGTTCTCAGTTCTACCGGTGATTTGCATTCAGTGTGTTTGAGAAGCCATGTTCTAGGACAAAGACTCCAACAGGGATGGTCTATATATACCGGGGGTGCCAAAAAATGTATACAAGAGGGCACTTTGGTCAACATTGCTCAAGCAGTAGTTCGCCATCATCAGAAGTGTCTGGACGCTGATGGTAACCACTTTGAGCACCTCTTGTAATTGCAGAAGTCAAACGTGACTTGTATTCATCTTTTGCTATCAGTATATATTGAGCATAACAATCTTAATAGTTTTTTCCTTTCTTAAAATATACATTTTTTTGGCACCCTCTGTGTATGCCATCTATATATATATCTATATATATATATATATATATATATATATATATACACACACACACACACACACACACACACACACACACACACACACACATACCTGGGCCCTTTCCTATAACTACTGAATCAGAATTTCCACTGGGCAGGGCCCAGACAAGTGTTATTTTTAGAAATTCTACAAGTGATTGTGAAACTAGACATCTCTGGTTAGATGCTGAGAATCTGGTACAGAGGTGGCTGCAGGGTATGAAATTTTGTATAAAAACCACATCAATGAAACAAAAGGGGCTACAGTAAAGGTATGCGTACAATTTTAAGAGTTGATTCATTAATACTGCTTTGTTTTGTCAATGGCTAGGGAAAATACGTTTTAGTCTCCCACAGGGAGTGTCAGTTTTTAAACAAGCTGTGAATCAGTAAATAGCATGAGCCATCCTCATCCTCATATCATAAACAAAGGGGTGTGATCCTGCCCAAGATTAATAAGGACATCAAGAAGATTTGGTCACAGCAGAGGGAATACAGTCAGTGATACTGTAAAACCATGTGTGGTGTCAGATGGTTACTAGACTAGTCAGGGTGATCACTTCATAAGTTATATAAATATCTAACCACTATGTTGTACACCTGAAACTAATACATTGTATATCAATGGTATTAAAATTTTTTAAATAATATTTAAAATAAATAAAAATAGAACTATGAATTCAAAAAAAAGAAAAAGAACAAGGTATGGTCATGTGGCCAAAGAATGATGGGACTCTTGGTAGGAGAGATGGTAGTGAAAACCTCGTTAAGACACCAGATGGCTTCTTGGAACTTTATCTATTTGCAATGGGAACCTGTCTAATTAAGATATTTTTGAAAAGAATGTATCCTCTCACAGTCTAGAGGAGAAAAGCAGTAGAAAAAAGGAGAAATGAATTTATTTACTTATTCATTCATTCATTCACTAAACAATTTACAAAGTGCTATAGGTACAAAAAATTAGGGTCACATTTCTCATAGTGTGGTAAGAGTATCTGACACAGTTAATCAGGATCAGATAAAGTTTACAGTAATGGCATACTACCATAAATGTAGTTTCAAAATGAAGATAAAAATACATGAAAACAGAAAGAAAAATCACCTTTAAAACGTATCTGGAATCTCTTGCTCTTTTTGAATTACTACTAATCGCAGTTAACCTTTAATACTTTACCTACTGAGGACTTGAACATCATGATCTGATTTAAGCTTTACCACAATTTTATGAAGTAAATGCTATTCTTCATGCATTTATTAATTCAACAAATATTTATAATACACTGACCATGGCCATGTTGTCCAGCACTGTCTAAGGAATGGGAATGGAAATATGAAAAGACAGATACGCTCCCAGCTCTTGTGGAGATAAATGAAAGTCACATATTCAGTAAATATGGAAACTGAAGGCTTTGGGCAACCAAGATCTAGGCTGGTTAAACAGTGTCTCAAGTTCACGAGTAGTATGGTGCAGAGCCAGGATCTGAACAATTAACACAGGTTACCTGTAGAGCCGCTGCTCTTTATTACTACATTATACATTCAAGGATCAACACCAACACAGATCAAACTACATGAAATTGCCACTTTTACAGGTGAAGATCAGTAAATTTTTAGCAATTTCATATGCCTCAACCTATACTCATACATATCTATTCCATAATTCTTAGCTCTTTTTTTCACTAGCCATAACTCTTCCTCCCAGAATTGTTTATAGTGGTTGACAATCCAAATTACAAAGCTGAGAATTAAACTCCATTTCAGAAGGCTCACATTACCAGAGAGTTAGGTAGGCCAGAAGGTACTACATTTCATGACAACTTGTTGGTCCTTTTGAATATGTGAAATGTGGTCTGCTGTAGCCCAAGTAAGGGAAGGGCATGGCCTTAAGCAGTTTCAGGGCAGTAGACGATTGTGCAGAAAATACATGTTCATTTATTGTTGGCTATTTTTGTCTCAGTCCCAACACAATGCAGATCAAACAATACCATTTGGAATAAGAAAAAGATGACTTCATAACAGGTTCTTGTCCAAACTTGTGGGGGTTTTACATATATATATATATAT
>NW_017731493.1:255766-277732 GCF_001890085.2 Hipposideros armiger | reverse complement strand
TATATATATATATATATATATGGTAATCAACACCACCAATCAAGACGTTTTGGACATATAACACAGTTGGATATCAAGAACAATGGGGCAACACTGATCTCTAAAGTAGAAATAAACTTATGTGTTTTGTGAGTCAAAATAACCTACTAGAGAATCCTGAAACATTCTAAGGGCTATTCTCTTCTAACAACCTAAAAGAGGCCCCTAAAGAGAAAGAAGTATGTAAGTACACACACATAAATATTTACATTTCTCTTCAAATAGATGTCTCTTCAGATCAGGGTTTCTCAACCTTGTTGCTATTAGCATATTGGGCCAGACACTTGGTTGTGTGTGTGTCAGGGTTGGGAAGACGTCCCCTGTAAGGCAGGAGTCTCACAGAATCCTTGGCCTCTGCCAGTTAATACCCTCTCAGTTATGATAACTAAAAATGTCTTCAGACATTGCCAAATATCCCACAGGGGCAGAACTGCCCACAGTTGAGAACCACAGCTCTTGATAGACATAAGAATGGATGAGTATGGGGCATACTGTGCTATGGAGACATAAGTTTGTGTCAAGTGATGGAAAAGGGGAAGTTAGTGTTTGTGTGGGTCATTATCCACCACGTGACCCAGTGCTTAAGAATAGCTGGAATCACACTGACCAGCTGCAAATTTCAATTACGCCACATACTAGCTGTGAGATCTTTCAAGTGAAGGCAACAGTAGGATTTCAAAGAGTTATCATCATTTAGAGAGAGAAAGCACTTGAAGCACTCAGCAGATTGCTTAGCACTGAGCAGTACTCAGCAACTGTTGTCTTATTATTTTAGAAGATCCTGCTAATACAATTTTCTCTTTGTCTCTCTGTGCCTCTGTTACTCTCTGTGTTACATACAGATACACAAACATATTAACATTATAAAAGCATCTGCATATGTAATTTATATACATGGATGTACTCGTATAAATACAACCTAGGTAAAGCATACTAAGGGCATGTATGAGTTCTTGAGCCTGCATCCACTGGGGGCAGGGGCCCAGGAGAGTCAGCCACACGATAATACAAAGCAGATGTTAGTCTGTTTGATAATTTTTTTTTTGGCAGATTAAAAAAAGAGGAGTTAAGTAAACTTTATCTGGCATGTTTGAAGAATAAGGTAATCAAATGCTATAATGAATAGAGTGTTAGCACATAAATCCAAACATGGATTATCGATTTTAAAACATTTAAAATACAGTGAAATGCATTTAACACTAAAGCTTACTAACATGATTAATTCATTTTTATTTCAACAATTGTTTATAAATAATTTACTCTTTTCTTAGCTCTCTGTTAAGCATTGACTTATTTTTTTGATGAAATTTTAGGAACTTACAAATTTTCAAGATAATGGTTTTTAGTATCTTTTCTCTTCAGAGATGTAAAAAATGTCAGCATCTGGTAAAGAAGTGTTTACTTGTTAAAATTTGTAATAGTTAACAAAGTAACTGTCATACCTCTTGGCAGCTGAGATTCTGGAAAATTCTTCCATATATTGAACTAAAGTCTGCCTCAAATTTACATACAACGTATTGATTATGTAATCACTGAAAACAACAGAAAGTAAGTTTAATTTTTTTATATAACAATCCTATATATACTTGACATCAATTCTTAAACCTCTTATATACATATGTACATACACACATATGTATACACACATGAATATACAGGATATATAATATATATATACACACACACACACACACACACACACACACACACATACACAGAGGAGGAGAGAGTAATACAGAAATAGAGCAAAATATAAACAAACAACTTGTAAACCTTGTGCTATTACAAATTTTTGTAAGCTTGAAACATTATACAAATTAAAAGTTATTACTAAAAAAAAAAAAAGTCATAAAATGAAGCCAAAATCTTGCCACCGCCCCCTACCCCCCATCAAGTTTTGTTATAACAAACACTTATATGCTATACTGATTATTTGGTAAATGAATGTGCATAAAACATGAAGTCATAATGCTAGAAACTTTAAACCTACAAATATGCAACAATGAGTTATTTATAGTGATAGTTATATCAATGACATTTTCTTCCCAACATTTTAGTTCAAAGGGAAAAACATCTTAAGAAATGAACTCTAGTTAAGCATAGGGAATTTTTAGTTAGAATAATTATGTTGATGTGAATACTTAGGAATGTGTTTCTTTATCTGCCAAATGAATACAAAGCATATCATATTTATCAGTTTCAAGGACTGTATACCAGAACTGTGAGAAAATATTTTGAAACCTGAAACAAGAATAAACTCAGCTAATTTAGGGTCAAAACTATACTTGCTATATGTCCTTTAAAGTTCAACAAATTACAAAGTGCATTTACACTTTTTTTTTTTTTTGGCTAGGTCATATGTATGTAGTGGTTTCATTTTTCTTCTGTGGTGGGTTAAGCATCCTTGTTGCCATTTCTGGTTTTAGATAAAACCTCGCAATCTTACAGAGAACCCTCACTTTCATATTGTTTTTGAAATCAGACTTTCATGATGAGGTCACAAAACAACTCAGCAATAAAACACATTAAAGAAACATGCTGTTTTGAGTCTATATTTAGAGGATTTGGCAAAGAAACCATAATAATTTTACAAGTCAGAAGCAGCCTAGCAGACAAATCTAAAACTACATCTAAACTCAGATTACTCATCCATCTCCATATTCGCTGATCTCTCAGGTTTCTTTCTTCCTCCGTACCTCCCTCCTTGCTTTTTTTCCTTTTGTTCTTAATTGAGTCTTTGAAGAACTGGAAACTAGCATGTAGGCCAGAGCTGGGCAGTTCATTTCTCGGAACCGTATGGTAGAAGCAGAGAAAAAAATACTATAGTCAACTCTACAAACAGGAATTTTGTCATAAGCAGAACTTGGCGACCTGGAGTAGTTAGTCACCATCACAAATTCAAGAAAACTTCGTGTATATCCACAAACACCCCAGTGGTTTAGAATTAGAAGAATGTCACCCCAGGTATTCCCCAGGTGGGAAGGGACACTCCCTTGGAAGTGGGTGAATTCCCACTGGATGTCCCCATTTCTGTTGGGGATCTTAGCTCACATTCCCTGCATGGGGAGCCCCATGGATTTCTTAACTGCTTTTTTCAGGGATGGGAACAGAATTGAGAACCCTGCCATATTGGGGAAATCTAGAAAGATCTTCACTGCTTAACATAATATGGGGTAAACTAAAGATTGAGGAATCCTAACCACACTTTCTTGTATCGCTTCCATCCCTTAACTCATGCAAATGAGTTAATCCTTGTTCTACTGAAGAGACCCAGGAATTCACACCATGAGATTTCCACTGGATACCTTGTAATTACCGTATTTCCCCATGTATAAGATGCTCCCATGTATAAGACACACCTTAATTTTGGGGCCCGAAATTTGAAAAAAAAATGTATTACATAAAATTATTGAACTCAAGTTTTATTCATCGTAATATTCATACAACTCCTCATCACTGTCAAAACTCCCAACCATTAGCTTGTCCTCATCTGTGTCTGATGACAAATCACTGTCTTCATATATTGCCTCATCCTCAGTTCCATCTATGGCATTTGAAATGCTACGCTTCTTAAATGACTTAACAACAATTTACAACCACTGTGTAAGACGTACCCAGTTTTTAGACCCAAAATTTTTCAAAAAGGGGTGCATCTCATACATGGGGAAATACGGTAAAATGAGGTGGTGATTCATTCCTGTCTTCTCTTTGGATGTATCTTCACAAGTTGGTATTTTATTGATTGCACATATATATATAATAGGGAAACATTTGCAAAGTAACAAGCTAGCGTATATATACATATATATATATATATACATGTGTGTATATGTATATGCATACATACCATCACCACATAAAGTTTAAATGTTTTGTCATACTGTCTTTGAATTCAAAAATAGCCTCTTTCAGAAAATAATGGACAAAAGGAAGTCTTTTTCAACAGCTAACTGGACACCCACATGCAAAAAAAATGAATCTAGACAGAGCCCTTACACCTTTCAGAGAAATTAACTCAAAATGGATTGCAGAGCTAAATGTAAAACACAAAACTATAGAATTCCTCAGAAATAACATAAGAAGAAATCTAGATGACCTTGGGTTTGATGCTGCCTTTTAGATACAACACCAAAGGAAGGTGTGATCCATGAAAGAAAGAATTGATAAGCAGGACTTCATTAAAATTAAAGCTTTCTGCTCTGCGAAAGTCACTGTCAAGAGAATGAAAAAACAAGCCACAGACTGGAAAAAAACATATTTGCCAAAAACCCATATAAGTTATCTACTGCTACATAGTAAGCCATCCCAAAAGTTAGCTAAAAAACAATGATCTTTTCTTTCTTTCAATTCTACGGGCTGGTTTTCTGCTGTACTTAGTGTGGACTTGGATCACTCATGTGGCTACATTCAGCTGGGAATTCAGCTAGGGTTGAACATTCAAGATGGCTTCCTTCACAGTGCTGGCAGTTGGTGCTGACTGTCAGCTAAGATCCCTCCTTTCTCTCCTATGTGGCCTTTGATCCTCAAGGCCTTCTTTCCACATACCCTTTCAGATAGGGCAGCCTTAACTTCTTTATATGGCAGCTGGTTTCCAAATGAGTGACACAGAATTGGCAAGGCCCATTAAGTACTAGGCTTGGAAGTTGCATTCTATTGGTCAAAACAAATCAGGGGATCAAATTCAAGGAAAGGGGAAGTAGCTCCACGTCTTGATGGATAAAGGGGCAAAGTCACATTGCAAAACATTACATGGAATGGAAAGGTTGCTGTGTTCACTGTGGGAAACCATCTCCCATGTGCGCTTTTCTAAGCAACTTATTTTAAACTTATGTTGTTTCCGAGATTTTAAATATTTGCAAATTGTAGTAAGCAAGTGTCTTGTGGAATTTTCTTTATAGAACAAAGGTTTGACTTTAAGTCCTAAACTTTTTATCAAAGACCAAATTATTAAATCGCTAACATTGCAAAAGTATCATCACATATATATTCCATTTGTGTTCCTCCCCCCCAAAACAATAGTCTTGGCAATATTTTGAGAGCTCCCAGAAGGGAGTGGTTGTGGATTTTATGTTGTGATGAACTAGTTCGTTTATTTTCTAATAATAATGAGAAATATATGTAACCCATTATACTTCATTCTTCACCTTGACTACTAAGAAGCCTGTTGTTATATCATCACTAAGGACATATAAAAATAAAATGATTATTTTGCTTTATTACTTGTTTCTTTTATTCTATATTAATGTGTTTTTGGATATTTTTTGCCCTACTTCCTTTTTGCTTTGGCTGTAAGCCACCTAATTTTTTAGGAAATGAAAAATAGATTTTAAATGATCAGTATTATGATAATATCTAAAAACAGAACACAAGGATGATGGGTCATGAGGTTATTATCTTACAGATCAAGAAGCCAGAGTTATGAAAAGTAACACATCTCATGAAAGGCTTCTCATCACTTCCAACAAAAATATCAGGATGCAGAGGAAGGTACTCACCCTGAGTTTAAAAATCCAAACTAGTTGCATTCTTATCATAGAGTAAAAGTCTTCAAAAGGACTCAACTTGGTAAATGTAATGCTAAGGCACAGATATGGTCTTTCTATTTGAAGATTAGCAAGGAACACATTTTTCTACCCTATACTTATTAATATGCATGCACTCAATCTTACTCACAAATAAACATAGCCTTTTAAAAATAACCAACAACTTTTTATCCAAAGATGTTTAAACACATGGTGGAGGAATCTTAGGGAAACTCCGGAGGCTGAATCTAATTTATTCCAAGAAAAGGACAGGAAATCAATTCAGTAAATAAACTCACTCTTTGTGTACTTGAAGTGCTATTGGTTTTGTGCATGGTTTGCTTATTGGTGATATAGGCATGTTTCCTTAAAAGAGTCCTAAAAATTTTCTACCTGGTCTAATTACATTTGTTTTGAAAGGGGAAAATTTTGTTTTTCAGATTCCAGAAAATCCCCATTGCATTTGATATGCCTCAGTATGTACAATTTTCTAAAACAGAATTTTAAAGCACATATAATTGAAGCATGAATGATTCTCACTGCCCCATAACTGACCCAATTCTTTTTTATGGGTAAAATTGGAAAACAATCAAAGAGTAACAAAAAGTATGACATCACTTGTGGATTGTCATAATAGCTAGGCTTGATTTTATTTTTGGCTCCAGTTAAATATTATTTTCTTTTTTAATAAAACAGTGTCTACTTCTCTAACATCAAATTTACAAAATATTTGACTTTAGTATTTATCAAGGTATAGGCTTGTATTACATTGCTTCATTGTAATATGTATAATAATATTGGTGTCTTTATCACCTTGAGCCCTTAGCAATTGATGCTGTGACTAACACCGGGTAATCTAAATCATTGTTCCTGACAAGTTTCCTTTATTCGCAAGAAGCAAATCTTAGTTAAACTAACAGAATAAAAGAGGGGTATAGTAGAAGATGTAACATATCTCAGGATACTAAGACAAAAAATGAAGTATAGTTGGGCTTCTCGTGACCTGGGACTGCAAGATTGGAAACCAAAATTACTCAGTCATTAAAGAACTGCCTAGACTACTTCTGTTTTACTCTATAAATATATTCAGTCTGTACTATTTTTAATCATCCTCTGTTTACCCATCTTTACCACAGCCCAACATGGCTACAAATCCAACTCTGTGTTACTACCAATAAGTTCTAGGGCTGAATTCTGAATGACCTAGGTTCCTCAGTATCTTGATTCCGAGTTTCTATAGAAGGTGTAAGATTGCCCCTCTCTATAATGTTTAGCCAGATTCTGTCACTGCAGATTGTCATAAACATCTGTCAACCTATGGGTTCATTTAGCTGTGACTGATAGAGTCATTTGCCCACCTGGAGCTGTGGGGAGGCAGACAATGACTAATATGTCTATTGCAATTTACTAAATATATATCTTGGAATAGTAAAATATAAGAATCTCTGTTTCCTCATGTGCAAAACCAAAAAATGTTTACTTAATACATGCCTTACCTACCCATAAGTTCTATCTATAGGAACAAATGAGTTAATAAAAAAGAAACCATGTGGGGGCAATCATACAACTTTGGAGTGCAGGCAATAATAACACTTATATCTATTATCAATAAAATTGTTAATGAGGAAACATGCAATGGATAGAAATCACAATCTTGATTGTATGTCAACTGTAATTTAATAAAAAATAATCAAGTCTCTCAAGATGTTAGGGACTTCAGACAGCTCATTTTTAACCATAACTTGGATAAAATCAAGAGTCTAATATAACTCAAGTATTTATTTTTTATTCTCTGATCACTCAAGTTATAGTGCTTTTTCTGTAGAAACTCAAGAGATGATTCTCTCACCTTGATATATTGGGTTGTCGAAAAAGTCATGACGCATGTTTGTGACAGATGACACTTGTTCATTTTTGGAAGTACTGAGTCATTTACATCTATATTATTGCTATGTCATTTGAAAGCTGACAGTTCTAGTTTCATTCTAAAAAAAATGAGCAATTTGGTTGAGTTTGGGAGATTTTACAACAAGTTGAAGATGGAAGGCCAAACTGCATTTTTGCCATGTTTTACTATTTTACTTCCATAAAGGGAAGAATGCGCGTCAAGCTTGTGAAAAGTTTCACAAAGTTTACAGTGACAATGCTCTACAAGAACGTCAGTGCCAACAATGGTTCATGAAATTCCGTGCTGGTGATTTTGATCTCAGTGATGCTCCTCGGTCAGGGAGGCCCATCGAGGTAGATGATGACAAAATAAAGGCATTGATCAAGTCAAACCCACTTTACATAACATGAGATTGCAGAAACATTGACATCCATCATTCAAGCATTCACGACCACCTGAAGAATCTGGGATATGTAAGCAAGCTCGATATTTGGGTTCTGCATGAACTCAAAGAACTTCATTTGATGGCGCATATAAACATCTGCAATATGCTCATTAAACGTGAGGAAAACGATCCTTTTTTGAAGTGACTGATAACTGATGATGAGAAGTGGATTGTTTACAACCATGTGGCATGCAAACAGTCTTGGTCCCGATGTGATGATTCGCCTCAAACGACATCGAAAGCAGACATTCATCAGAGGAAGGTTATGCTCTCAGTGTGGTAGAATTTTAAAGGTGTCGTGTTTTTTGAGATCCTACTAAGGAACCAAACAATCAATTCGAATGTGTACTGTCATCAATTGGACAGTTTGAATGAATCCATCATTCAGAAACGTCCAGAGCTTGTTAATTGTAAAGGAGTTGTGTGTTCCATCACGACAACGCGAGACCACACACAAGTTTGATCACCCATCAAAAATTATTGGAGCTTGGATGGGATGTGTTGCCACACCCACCATACTCTCCTGACCTTGCGCCGTCAGACTTCCACTTGTTTCGCTCTCTTCAAAACTCCTTGCGTGGTATAACATTCAATTCAGATGAGGCTGTAAATCAGCACCTTGTTCAGTTTTTCACAAAAGACAGGTCCTTCTATGAACGAGGAATTATGAAGCTCACTGAAAGACAGCAAAAGGTTATCAAACAAAATGGGCAATATATCATTGATTGATCTTTGTTCTTTATATAAATAAATGACCTTTGAAAAACAGACAAAATACGTCATGACTTTTCCGAAAACCCAATACAAGGTTTGGGGGCTGTACATTGATTTTAAGTCTTGTTTAAAGGTTCCTATTATTGCAGGTATGCTCATTAGATGTGGAACTTGGGTGCTTTCTTTGACTCTTTGCTTCCTTATTTCTATTTAATTTTTCTTTAGCTGCTGCTGGTTTTGGTGGTTTATTTACTTTGTACTTTCAATTTTCTAGAAACCTAGCAGTGGTAAGGACTTGAAGATGACAGACTAGAGGAGAAGGAAAGTAGTAAAAAGTCCAAGCCCTGACAACAAATGGAATGTATCCACCAGTTTGAAAAACTGAATGATGCTGTTTTGAAAACTACGTTATAGAGGCAGATGCTTGAAGTCTATGTGCATTTCATCTTATTCATTTTGGGATGAATGCTGTATTCTCTGTAGATTCAAAACACTCTCAGAATCCCAAGGATGTTATGAGCCCTAGCAAGAACACAATTAAGCCTTTGTCAGTAGTAGAGAGATCTTTTTATTCACTAATTATAATAATCCATTGAATTTTTAGCATTTTATATTTATAAATTATCATCATTCTCCAAATTTAGTTTTAATTGTCTATGGGAAATATTGTTTTAACCAATCGCAACAGAGTATAGAACTAGCTGGAATTTTTTAAAAAAAATAAGTTTTTCCTACAAGGCCAAATCAGCAAAACTGGAAATTCAGCCTTCCTTTTTTTTTCAAAATGGTCAACACATTGTCTACAAGAGGAATGCTTAGGATCAATAAAACCTTTATGATAAATGACATAGAAAATTAGACGATTTTAAAAGGAAAGTTGATTTTTAAAATATGTATTGAGCACCTATATGAATAAAGCATGACATTTTTAACAATAGAGACTTCAAAATTCTAAAAGCAGTTTTGTTTCTTGGGGCAGAAATTCTTTGGGGGAGATAGGCAGATAGAGCTGAAAAAGTTACTAAGGCAAAGAAGCAGTGTACGCATGCCAAATGCCAAATAAGGAAGAAAGAATGGCTGTTCTAGTAGTTCAGGTGAGAGAACAGTAATTGATTGCAAGAAAGGTGGCTATGGATTTCATTTCTTGGGGGAAGTTAAACTGACATGTGCCTGAAAGACAGGAAATATTTGGAAAGATAATAAAGCATTTCAGCCAGGGGGAATAGCTCATACAAAAAGACTCAAGAGATAACGTTCCACAGTTTGAAGTAGGAGAATTGGTTCCACAACAGAGAAATCTCTTTGGGGACACTTTGCACTGGATGGATGGATCTCTGTTGCTCCATGCCCTTTCTTTCCAAATCACAATGAAATAACAGAAAAAAAGAAGTTACAAGGTTAAAACCACAAAGAAAAGGGTGTCAGCAGTAGACCAAAAATTATGAGCAATTTCTGTAAATAGAACGTAGGTGGGATAAAATTAACACAGAAACGAAAAAGAGAAACCCAGTCTGCAGAACAAAACTAAGGTGAGCACTCTTTCTTCCTACAGGAGGCCCAGAAAAACTCCTAGCTCAAATTGAATAAGCACAGGGAGGAGGAGTGAATTGAGGTGTCATCCAATTAATCACATTAATTTATGACTAATTACATATTTATAAATTAGCTAGCTGATGAAAGATAATTTAACTGAAGATAACTTTATAAGGCAGCTGATGCAGAAACACCTATCCCCATCCCCATCACCGGAGGACTGGGCTGCCAGCAATAGTTAGCTGTTTGCTTCTAGTATAGTGTTTGTAATTTGCTCTAAAAATAAAATGCAGGATCCTTTCTTATTGAACTCATGGGATGGATATAAATGTCAGGTAGGGAAATCCTGGGGAAAACAAAAACAAAATCTGGGAAAAGTCCATAATGGATAAGGAGGAAATTACTTTTAAAAGAAAAAGACAACTTTGCTTGGAAGTAATAGATATTGAAGCCCTCTACCCTTAGACTAAACTCCTTTTTTTTTTTTATCAAACGTGAGACCCCAAGACTGCCTGTCCACTTTATGCCTACCAGTCCTGAGGGGCTTTACTCTCCCCTTGCAAACATAGTGCCTACTACCACAACCCCACCATGAGGCAAGTGGCCCATCAGGGAAACACACTGTGGAGAAAAATCCGTGAGAGCTAACTACTAATCAACCTAGCCATCTAATGAAAAATAGAAAGGGATACTGAAGGATCACAAATAGTTAGGAAAAAGCGAGAACATGAACAACATGAATAAACTAGGTTCCCGGACCCAATTCCAGTGTGTGTGTGTGTGTGTGTGTGTGTGTGTGTGTGTGTGTGTGTGTGTGTGTAGGCTTCGCCACACCAACAAGCAATCCCTGGACACCAGCAGGGTGTCCAAGAATTCAACTCAAATCAGACAATATCTGACCAAAGACAGGATCACATTCCACAGGTAATGACCTCAGTCCCACAAGACCACCCTCCACTTCACATGCCAATCGCAAGTCCAGGTTGTTACCTATACAGTAATCCCCCTTATCCACGGTTTTGCTTTCCACAATCAACCTTGGTCCAAAAATATTAAATTGAAAATTCCAGAAATAAATCCATGAAAAGTTTTAAATTGCACACTGTTCTGAGTAGCATGATGAAATTTTTAGCCGTATCAGATATTTTGAGAGAGACCACATTTACATAACTTTTATTACAGTATAATTGTTTTATTTTATTAGTTATTGTTGTTAATCTCACACTGTGAGTAAATTATAAATTAAATATTATCATGGGTTTGTATGCATAGGAAAAAACACAGTATATATAGGGTTCAGTATTATTTGCATTTTCAGGTCTCCTGGAGTTGGATTTATTTGCCAGAGTGGCTCACAAAAATCAGGAAACCCATTTACTCACTAGATTACCAATTTATTACAAAGGATATTAAAGGATACAAATCAACAGCCATATGAGGAGATACATAGGGCGAGGTCAGAACAAAGGCGCTTCTAGCCCCCTGGAGCTCAGGGCCCCACAATGTGGCATGTGGGGGCATTCTGGTTCCCTAACGCGGAAGCTCTCCAAACCTCCTCCTTTTGGGTTTTCATGAAGGCTTCATTCTACAGGCATAATTGATTAACACATTGGCCATTGGTGACTGATTCAACCTCTAGCCCCTCTCCCCTTCCCAGAGATCAGGGGGTAGAACTGAAAGATCCAACCCTCTAATCACAGATTGCTCCAAAGTAACCAGCTCCCCCACTTTCCAAAAGTCACCTCATTAACATAACAAGACACCTTTACCACTCTCAACATTAAGGAAATCCCAAGAGTTTGGGGAGCTGAGAGCAAGGAACTGTGGAAGAAGGTGAAATATATATATGAGAAATGTATTTTTTCATATATGAGAAATGAGAAATATATATATATATATCTGAATAACCAAATATGTATTTCTTACACATCACAATATCATAGTGAATAACAGTAACATCTAATAGATGTTAGATGAATTAAATAAACATCTAACCTCTATCTGGGGGCAATATTTACAGACATTTTTAGTTGTCACAGTTGGGGTAGGGGACCCACTGGCCTCTACTGAGCAGAAGCCAAGCATGTTAGCAAAATTCCTACCATGCACAGAGCAGTCCTCCACAACAAAAACGCTCCAACTTAAAATTTTAATGGTGCAGAAGCTGAAAAACTCTGTTCAACACAATTTCTTCCCGTACACCCAAGTTTTTACTGGCATTCTGAAAATGCTTTTCTAATCCCCTCAGTATATGCTTCTAGAATATCCTCCTTCCTTCTCCACCCCCAGGAGATGTTATTTTTATAAAGTTGTTCTCTCAGAATGTTGAAATCCTGAGAGTAAACGCCATCTTGTTCTTGTTGACTACGAGCTTAGAATTTCTGCAGGATGCATTTGGGGGAAAAAAATCACTCACGTTTATCTCCCTTTAGCAGTCCTTTCGTGTGTCTACTGGAGAATGGTTTTGCTTGTGTGTTTGCTCTGGTTTCTTGAAACTAAGTGCAAATCCTTTCTAACTTGCAGAAAGTTTTGACTGCTGGCTCTCTTCTTTAGGTCCTAGAGCAGTTAGGAATTTCTTCCCTGCCTATATTTGTGTGTGTGTGTGATTTCAATAGCATTTAGGGAAAGAAGAGAGGTAAGCACATATTGTTAGATTGCCTTGTTTCACTGAAAGTTGTTGGTTATTTTTGAAACCTTACATCCATAAAATTTAGAGTACAAAGAATTAACAGTAACTGGAATTTGTGATCATTTTCATTTCTTTTTATTATCATGAACATCACTGAAAATTGAAAGCTTAATTTTGACATTGATATTTTTACCAGAGAAAAATTTTCTTCCTACAGTTATTTCTTAAAGTGGAGAGTAATTTTATAGCTAGATATTAATAAACATAATAACACTTCCTATTTTATCGACTTTCAGATATGAAGTGCTTTCATAAGCATGTTATCCCATTTGAACCTCACAACCCCAGGAGTAGGTATTGTTTTGCTCTCTTAACTGTGAGAAAACTAAAGCTTTGAGAGGCTAGGTGACTTTTAAGTGAAGTCACACAGCTGAGTGTAAGTAAGTCTTTTAACTCTACATTTAATAGACCTGCTGGATTACCACACTGCTTTCCTAATTAGAGGAAACAAAGCATTTACTTTGACATTATATCAGTTGCTCCATCCTATAACGGAGTGGGGGGAGTTCTATGATGATCCAAGAAGAGGACCTCGGATTAGACCTTCTCTCCTGATATTGCTCAGTAAATGCCAGCCACAGAGCCCTATTAACATGAATGTACCACTAGCTCATTGTGTGTGTGTGTGTGTGTGTGCGTGTGTGTATATATAATAAATATCAATACACAAATGACAGTGCTCATGATTTAGAAAAAACTTCTAAAGAACTTGAGGCATAAGAAGCACAGTCAGGCTAACTTCTGGGGTATCAGACCAAAGAAAGAAATGATTTTTCAAGAGATTTTCCAAGTCATGTTATCTTGTGCGTACTTCTCAGTGTACAAAACCTCACCTTTGTGCCTTCCGATTCATTATTTTTTCGATTCCACATTCCTTCAGGACTTGAGAAGTTAGAAGTATGACTTTTACTCTCAGTTCTCCTACCCTCTTAGTAAGCCAAAGTTTACTCATGGGTCTCCTGAGATCTAGCTGGGTAAAATCATGGATTCAACGTGAGCCCCTTTCCCTTTGAAATCCCGTCCCGGCAAGCATTGTGATTTGTCTTCAAGGATGTGGACTAGGAAGTCCTTTCTTCCTCTTCCTTCCTTAAAGGTTGCTGTATTTAGCCCAAAAGAAAATGTTGCTTCTTGTCGTCGGCCATACTCAGTGTTATTGGGGGAGAAGAGCTTTTCAATATTCTAACAAATGTCATCACTTAGGAGCATTGCAGGAACAACAGAATCATTATTTGTATGAACCTCCCACTAAGGGACAAAGATTTCTGTCCTCTCTTTTCCTTAGAACTGGTATTAGGAATGATTTTTTAAAATAGCTAAAATTTATTCAATGTTTAATATGTCACATATTATTTTCAAAAATAAGGATTTTGCATTATTTCATAGTCCTCATAAAACCCCAGTGAAGACAGTACTATTTTTACTCTGATCGTATAGAACTAAAAGGAAGAGCAAAAAAGAAGAAGTACTTTATCTAGAAAGTAGTAAAGCCTCAAGTCAAATCCAGTCTGTCCCACTGTAAAGCTTAATCCTAAATTACTTATTTCAATTAACTTTATTTTTCTAGGCATATAGGCGATTTTCAATACAACATCCAATCTCATTTTTTTCCATTTCTGACATGTTTTTTTTCATGGTGACCAAATACACCACTGACTCTTTTTTTTAAAATTAAATTTATTGAGGTGACGATTGTTAGTAAAGTTACATAGGTTTCAGGTGTACAATTCTGTAATACATCATCTATATATCAAATTGTGCGTTCACCACCCAGAGTCAGTTCTCCTTCCATCATCATATATTTGACCCCTTTCACCACAGACTTTTCACATATGCGAGTCAGAGTTGTGGATAGGTACATCAGCATGACGTAAACAAAATTTCTATTGTATTTGCAACTAAGAAGAATTTTTCACATTCCATCCAGTGGGTTTTGTTAGTGCCTCTAAAGTGTTTCCATTTTTGAGAGAAGATCGTAACTTAGATACATCATGGTTTTTGTCATCAGTCCTTTCGTTTTCATTTGTCTTGTTCCTGATAAGGTCCCTTTCACATTCTCAAAGGGACTGTCCCAAACCTCCAGCACTGTCTCAGGATCACGACTCTCACTCTTACCTTTCAGCAAATACCTCTGCTTCCTGTTTCACAGACAACCAGAGGCCATCAAAAACGAATGCCTTCAGGTTTCCCCCTCCACACACTAACCTTCCAGTAATGACACACATTCTCATGGTCTGTAATCTTCCATGGAGGAAAGAATGTTCTTGATTCCTGGCAAGCGAATCTGTGCTCTAAACTAGCCCTTCTCATTTCTTTTGAGATAGTAGACTAGCAATTTATTCTAATCATCTCTATTTTCAATATCCCTCTTTCCAGAGTTTGAGTTTCCTCATCCTACAAACATGCTTTTAAGTCTTTGTATTTAAAAAAAGGAAAAGAAAATCCTTCCTCCTACAAACTATAAAAACTATTGCCGATTTTCCTTCTTCACTACTACCTTTCTTGAAAGAGTTACATAATTTAAATGCACCACTTCCTTAGAGCCATTCATTCCTCAGTCCACTGATTTTGGCTTTTGTCACTATCCTTCCTAAAGTCATCTTCTTTAGCTCACTAATGATCTGTGACAATTGTACCTACAATCAATTTTCAGTTTCCATCTTCTTCAATTTGTATAACATTGATAAATGTTTAAAATATCCCCTTCTCGAAGGTCTCATTCTTTGTTTTATTTGGGAAAGGGGAAAGGTCACCATTCCTTTTGAAAGAATATATTGCCTAGAATTTTATAAAGATTCTTATATGTAAATATGCAACATGTATTTTAAATATAGATATAAATGCAGATATTAACATAGATATTGGTAGAGCCTAAGCTGTAGTGATATATGGCTATCTTATGGAGTATCTATAATAGGAAGTTTTTGAAAGTTAATTTGCAGGAATGAACTAAGCATACATTTTAAAAAGATGAGATTTAGCCAGAACTTTTTTGTACCACATATATGTTTCTACTTCGCTAACTAGACTGAGGCCATCCCTTTTCCTCCAAGCTTACCTACTACTACTGCCCTGTAGTTTCCTTCCTTCCTTTCTTTCTTAGACATTTGCATGAGCTTCTCTTCCTCAACCCGCTTGTGAAAACCTTGGGTCCTGCTCTGGTCTCTCACTCTGCCTCCTCTCTCTAAGTAACCTAATTCAAATTTATGGCTTCAACTATCATCTATTAAACAACTCTGAAACACTATATGTTTAACCTCACCATTTTTTTAGTATACAGTTCAGTATTATTAAGTGTATTCATATTTTTGTGCAACTATCACTGCCATCCATCTCCAGAACTACTTTCATCTTACAAAATTGAAATTCTACACCCATTAATCAACAACTCCCCACTCCCCCTTACCTGAGCCCCTCCCAGCAACCATGTTTCTACCTTCTTTCTCTATGATTTTGACTACTTTAAGTAACTCACATAAGTGGAATCATATAGCATTTGTCTTCTTGTGATTAGCTTATTTCACTCAGTATACTGTCCTCAAGGTTCATCCATTTGGAGCATATGACCGAATTTCCTTCCATTTTGAAGTTGAATAATACTCCATTGTATGTATGTACCGCTTTTGTTTATCCATTCATCCATTGGTGACCTTTGGGTTCCTTTCATGTTTTAGCTATTATGAATAATGCTGCTATGAACATGGATGTACAATTATTTCTTTGAGACCCTGCTTTCAATTCTTTTGGATATATACCCAGAAGTGGAATTGGTGAATCATACAGTAATTCTGCACCACTTTACAGTCCCACCAATAGTGCACAAGAGCTCTAATTTCTTTGTATCCTAGCCAACACTTATTATTTTTCTGTTGTTGTTTTTTAAAACAATATCCATCCTAATGTGTGTGAGGTGGTATCTCATTATAATTTGAATTTGCATTTCTCTAATGATTAGTGATGTTGAACATCTTTTCTCATGTCATTGGCCAGGCCTTCTTTGGAGAAATCTGTGTTTGAGTCCTTTGCCTGTTTTTAAATCAGGTTGTACATTTTTTGCTGTTGTTTTTAGAAGTTCTCTATATATTCTGGATGTTAATCTCTTATCAGCTATATGACTTGCAAATATTTTCTTCCATTCTATGGGCTGACTTTTTACTCTTGATGGTATTTTTTGGTGCACAAATATTTTTAATTTTCATTAAATCCTATTTGTCTGTTTTTTCACTTGCTGACTGTATCTTTGGTGGCATATTCAAAAATCATTGCCAAATTCAATGTCATGAATCTTTTGCCCTATGCTTTCTTCTAAGAGTTTTATAATTTTAGGTCCTATGTTTAGATCTTTGATAAATTTTGAGTTAATTTCTCTATTTAGTGTTACATAAAAGTTCTACTTCTCTAATCTTTATTATTACCTTCCTTCCTCTAACTTTGAGGTGTTTTCCTTTTTTTTTGTCCTAGTTCCTTAAGTTGTAAAAATAGGTTGTTGATTAAGATCTTTCTTCATTTTTAATGTAAGCATTTATAGCTCTAATTTCCCCCTTAGCACTGCTCTTACTGTGTCCCATAAGTTTTGGTATGTTGTTGTTTCATTTTATTCAACTCTAATTTTCTAATTTTCCATGATTTTTTTCTTTGATTCATTGGTTGTTGAAGAGTGTGTTGTTTAACTTGAACAAATGTGTGACTTTTTCAGTTTTCTGTGTTGTTAACTTCTAACTTCATCCCATTGCTGTTGGAAAAGGTATTATGTATGATATCTATCTTTTTAAATCTATTGAGATTTAATTTATGACCTAATATATGATCTATCCTCAAAAATACCCCATGTGTACTTGAAAAGAATGTGTATACTGTTGTTGAGTAGTGTGTTCTTTATATGTCTGTGAAATTTAGTTGCTTTATTTTGTTAAGTCCCCTGTTTTCTCACTTAACATCTGTCTGGCTATTCTGTCCATTATTAAGAATGGAATATTGAAGTCTCCAACTATTATTTAGAACTGTTTGTCAATTTTTGTTTCATACATTTTGATGGTCTGTTATTAGGTACATAAATGTTTGTAATTGTTATATATTTTGCTGTATTGAATCTTTTATTAACATATAATGTCCTTCCTTGTCTCTTGTAAACTTTGATGTAAAGACTATTTTGTCTGATACTAGTATCAGCTCACCCCTCTCCCCCCCACCACACCCTCCCATCCCCGCTTTCTTTTGGCTACCATTTGCATGGAAATGTCTTTTTGTATCCTTTCACTTTTAACCCATTTGTTTCTTTGCATTTAGGTGAGTCTCTTTAGATAGCATATAGTCACGTCATGTTTCTATTTTTTTAATCCATTCCGCCAATCTGTCTTTTGATTGGAGAGTTTAATCCATTTACAGTTAAAATAATTATTGATAAGGAGAGACTTACTTCTGTCATTTTGCTCTTTGTTTTCTGCCTGCTTTATACCTTTTTTGTCTCTCATTTCCTGTATTATTAGTGAAATGTTTTAATTCCCTTCTGATTTCCTTTTGTGTATGCACTTCAATGATAAGAAGCAGCAATCAGGGATCAAAACACAGATCCCTGAAACTTGGAGAGCAGGGTCTTTACTTCCTCTCTGACTCCTGCAAGCTATCTGTAAACTGCTTCAGGAACACGTGCGCAGTGGCCTGATGTTTGGCTGGGGAGCGGGGAATGTATAGCTCAGAAGTGTTGAAATTGAATGAAATTTAACACAATTTAATGTCCTAGCCTTCCCCTAGAAGTAGCAAGCCTTCAATAAACTGCAGAGTTCCAAATAATTATATCAGACAAATTCTGCCAGTGTAACTGTTCTCTGGGTGGAAAGGCAGATTTCTTGTGCTTCCTACCGCACCCTTTTTCCAGAATTCCCTCGTGCCCAGATAGCCTTTTTAAGAGTCACCAATAGCTTTCTATAATTGATATGAATACAATGACTCATTGGAATGAGAATATAATTTTCATAAAGTAATTTCTAAATTGAAGATGAAACATGATGCTAGGGCCATTGTCCTACTGCTTTCTCGATACATTTGTACAATTTTGAGTCTTTTTTCCAGTTGTTTTAAAACATACTCTAGTAGAAATATTGAAAAATTTATATTGAGGGTTTTTAATTATTTTCATTTTCAGCATTCTTTCTTATGGATTATTCTACTTAGGGACTCTCTAACTCAAATACAAAAGAAGTGTGCTTCCCCGGTGGGCTCCATAAATGCCTATTGACACAAATGATTTTCCTTGCCTGGCAATATTGCCTGTAGTATACAAATTATTTGTTCTCACAGTCCCAATTTAAGAGATTAGGGAAAGAGCAAGAAGTAAAAAAGCAAAAAGTAAACACCATCTAAAAAAAAAAAGTTACTAGACTTATGGTGATCACTTCATAGGTAGATAAATGTTGAATAACTATAGTGTACATATGAAACTAATATAATATTGTATGTTAGTTATTATTTTAATAAAAACCTTCTTTAAAAAGTAAATACCATCTGAGTCCTATCTTTAAAAAACATATATCCAAATAACTTTTTTAAAGGACCACAATCTGTCAGATAAGAATAAAAGCAATGCACAAAGCTGCAATAAGATATAAATATTCAGATGTAGTTCTAAAGTGATGATATGAAGTATGAAAATACATGCTTTGACCTGAGGAATTTTGTTCTTTTGTTGATGATTAGGAACAATGGTGGGACTGAGATAGGGGATTCTCCTTTCCCCTGGAAAACCCCTACTTCTTCCCTCTTAGAACTGAAAGGGGCTAACTCCATGTTATGAGGCTTCTGGGGGATTTCAGCCAACTCCTGTGGGGAAAGAGATGGAAACAAGCATTCCTCAGCAACACCACTAATCAACCACAGGGTTTTCATGAGCATCTCTCAAATTCCCATAGGTCTTGCTGACGGATAAGTGGGCAAAATGGAATCACCACATTTAGTCATCCTTACTATCTTGACCACCACTAAATGTAACAACTATTCATTCTTCCTGAAACCTGGAACCCCCTGGCGCATTCTAGAGGGTATGAGGCAACAGGAGGCCTTAATGGTCATCCTCATTTCCTGGCAGACTGGACCAGCTCAGTATCAAAAGGGAGCGGAAGACCTGTGAAATCAGATAGCCAGAAACTTGGGTCCGTGCCACTACCAAAATAATTTAAAATAAAACTTCCACTAATTAAATGGAATTACATCCATCACTTCAGGCTACGCCACAATGTCCTACCTCCTTATGCCCCTTCGTCACCATAGATGGAGCTCATTAGTCCTAGTGGCCCATCTTCCCTCTCTCCTTTCCCTCTGAATGCTTCTGCATCTGCTCTCATTCTGACCCTTCCACAGGTCTTTGGAAACTTCCATTCTGAAAAACAAACAAGCAAACCCAAATCCTCTATGTCCTTAAACCCATAACCTCTCCCAGGGCACCTCCTGCATGCTTTTTTTTTTTTTAACAGAAACCTGACTTTGATGGGAAGTCAGTTCTTCTCTTGTTGACTTTTCCAGTAGAGTCTGCACACTCCTCCACAAATCAACATAGACACCTCAGCCCCTGAGGCAGGGTGTGCATCCTCCTAGCTCCCTACTGATGCTTCTTGCTTATTACACATATATTTTCATTCAAGAAGCCTCTTCTCCTTTAAGCTTATGCTATTTGGTTTTACCTCCATTTACCTGAACCTGCTGATCTCATTTTCTAATCTTCAGATTATTCCCCAACATTTAATGAGAACATTGTCATGTGACCCACAGCCTTCATCCTCACCTATCCAACATCTTACCCTACATCCCAGCTACTCAAGTACCTCCTCTATCCCAAAGGTCTTTACCTCCACTCAGCTTCCACAGTGTAATTCCAAAGTCATACCATGGGTCTAGTCAACCTCTGGAATGAATTCACCTTCAGAATCTTAAACTCTGACTACAAACCACTGCCTTAACTCTTTTATCTCATGAGAGAGAGAGAGAGAGAGAGAGAGAGAGAGAGAGAGAGAGAGAGAGAGAGAGAGAGAGAGAGAGAGAGAGAGAGAGAGAGAGAGAGAGAGAGAAGAAAAAAGAAACAAGGGAGGGAGGCAGGTGGAGAGGGAGAGAGGGAGAGAGGGAGGGAGGAAGGGAGAGAGAGAGGCAGGGAGGGAGGGGAAGCTCTGTTCACCCCTCTAACTGCTGCTCCATTTCCTTTCCTTTCGTTCACAGCCACATTTCTTAACGGCATTATCTGCCCTCACTTTCTCTAGTTCTTCACTTCACCTTCTCTCTTCAGTCTGCTGCAGTGCAGCTTCTACCCCAATTGTGGAGACTACTGCTACTCAGGTTACCATTGTCTTCCTAATCACTTGGTACTACCTCACCTTTAAAATCCTTTCCTTGCATGGCTTTCCTGACTCTTCTCTCTTATAGTTTTCTGGTCACTTCTCTAACTATTCCTCATTGAGTTCTCTGCATACCTCTTAAATATCCGTGGCTCTCGGAGCTCCTGTGTTTACTCTCCTGGGCACTCTTCTTTTTGAAAATGCCTCTCTGCTACCATCACTTCACCCACCACTGCTGTACAATGACTGCCCAGTCTATAAACATCAACCTGCAACAATCCCAAGTTTCAAGACAAGGTTTTCCTTTGCCCCTCAAGTATCTCCACTTCAATGAACTACAGATACATGAATATCAACATGCTCTTCCTCCAGTTATTTATGGAGGGCATTACACCACACAAGCAAGGAACAGGTGAGGCCGCTAGACTAAACATCACGGGACTCAAAGCTCTCTTTTCCACTTCTATGGCTGTTTATTTAAACACTAATTAATTCTCACTTGAATTATTGCAATCGCCATCCAGGTTGTATAGCCAATACTGTCCCTTTACATCTTTATATTTTATACCCACACCTCTTTTCCTTCTGAATATTCAAGATACATCATATAGGACAAAACTTTCCCAAAAATCTGAAAACAAAACCAACTAAAATAAAATTTAAGAGGACAGGGCTGGCCAAGTGGCGCGATGGTTAAGAATTGGCTTGGGATGCCAGAGGGCCCCGGTTCGGATCCCATATATGAGGGCCAGTGACACTGCCCTCCACAGCTAAGATGCTGAACAACAGCTCAACCTGGAGCTGGGCTGCTGTGAGTCGCT
>NW_017731493.1:161701-254641 GCF_001890085.2 Hipposideros armiger | reverse complement strand
CACACACACACACACACACACACACACACACACACACACACCACTCACAGTATATATACTTTCTCTGGAGAATCCTGACAAATACATCCTGCTTTAGAACTGAGTTATGTGGAAGTAGCTCTACCCCTTCCGCCAATACTACAGCTCTGGTAAAACGGCCTCTTCGCCACTGTTCCGGTTCTGAATCAATCCATTGTCTTCTTTGTTCTTTGGCCATAAGAGTGGTACTATCTCCCTGCATTACTAGTCTCTGGTGTCTTACCATCTTTTATTTCTTAACAGTACCAACACCTCTGAAAGTAGTCCTTTCATTTGAAGCATTTGAGATGAATTTTGTTTCCAGCCACAACCCCAACCAATATGCTGTCATCGTCTAAAATCCCCTTCAATAAGTTCCTCTCAAAGTTTAAAGGGAAAAAAAATGTTTCTTGAAAGCCTACAAGCACCTGTATTTTTCATATAATTATTTTCTATACTGCCAGACTATTTTATTTTTAAGACTGACTATTTTATTTCTCTCATTTTTTCCAAACATTCTAATTCATTCATTTGTGCTCAAAAACTTGTCTCCCAGCTATTTTTACACAGACACAGACACACACACACATACATACACACACACACACACACACACACACACACACACACACACCCGCCCCCACTTCTTGTAGAATAATCTTTCTAAAAATGTCTGATGGTGTTGCCCCATGACTCAATTTTTAAATTTCTATCAATGAAAGTGTATGGCCTATATGGTAAGTTGAAACTTCTTGGTTAAGCATTAAAACCTTGCTACACTCATCACACTTTGACATTCCTAATTCTCAACAACCTTCTACCACCCCTGGTCCTTACATCCTACCTCTACCAAACTATTGTCTGCTCCTTTGACTTCCCTCTTTCCCTTCAAGCATCCTCTTCATATTAACAAAGATGATTTTTCCTGCCTGAAACTCCCTCCTGTTCTTCAGCAGCCTGACCCTTCAGTCCTTCAAGACTCAGCTCAGATGTCACCTCCTCAATGAAGGCATCTCCAATCCCTCTATAGTTCTCAATAACGGGTAACTATTATTACTTAGCTGTCTTGAGGACTTGGAGAGATTTCGTGAAGGAAGAGACTTATAAACTGGGGCTGGAAAAGAGTGAAGGGGCAAGGGACAGGGCGATGGAAAAGAAAGGTTCAAATGGCTTACATAAAAGCCCAAAGATGAGACAGCAGCCATAGCACATGTGTGAAGAACTGCAAATATGTCTATATTGATAAACAAAGGAAACGGATAAATAATGAGCCTTATAAAGAGGTTTGTTTTAATCCTAATAGCAATGGAGTGTACAACTTTACAGTCATTGGAGGAGAGAATAGAGACTGAAAGACCACTAGAAGACTGTCACAGAAACCCAGAAGCTCCTGACCTGAGGTAGGTCAGTGGCAGTGAAAAAGAAGGCACGTGCCATTTTCTATATTGTCCTTAAGTATAAAAATGATTCATTTGCCATGCAGATTTGTTAAGATTCAGAGTAAGAATTGAACACTCCTCAGATTCCTTTGATATATTTAAATATTATATGAAAATGCTCATTCCTTTAAAAATTAGTCAAGTATGTTTAATGGCATATATGTAATAAATCAATTACCATTACCCATGGCATTAAAAGTCAACTATTTCTTTGTTTTCCTTCAAAAGTCACCCCTGCAACAGCTTTTTCTCATTCCACTACTTTTTTTTTTTGACAGCTTTGATGGCCATTTGAGTATATTTGTCTTTATAGGTACATATGCAAGTCTTGAAGAAAACCTTTTGTCAGTGTATAAAATAGATTTTCATAAATACAGCAAACAATAAATATCGTTAAAATGTCAGTAACTAGGAATAAGGGTGAACTCTCCATTACTAGCTCTGCTGTTGTCATGCTAGGAGAATATAATTTGACCCACAGTGTAACTCAGAGTTAGAACTCTATTAAAATATTCTGCTTTTATACATGGAAAATATATTTACTACAAAAAAGAACTAAGAACTTAACACTTCTATTTCAAAATAATTCTAGCGAGGATATTACACCATAGGGTATTATACATACAGTTATGTGAACCGTAACACTCTACATACTGATGGCTGACATGGCATGCAGCCATGTATAAAGGCAACGTCACCCGAGACACTCACACACCGAGACCCAAATGAATCTCATTCAACCCATCGGTTTGAATTTGATGCACCAGATCCTCCCTGTGGGGATTATTACTATACCTGTAAATGTAAGGGCTTACGTTTTAAGGTCCCTGTTGCTTCCATTCCTAAATCCTTGCAACCTGATGGCCTGGCATGGATCTCCACATCACTTTTCAAGGATCTGTAAAAACCCACTCACAACAAGCATTCCGTGAGTCTAGTAACTTCAGGGGTCATGAGGAAAGTAACATTATCGATAGAACAGCCGTCTTCCATCTCCTGTTGCCTCTGCTTTGTTCCTATTCTCATCCCTTCATTCTGGCCTCCTCTAGTCCTTTGTACACAAACAACCTTATCTGTACATCATACACACATGATTCCTGAAACCCTGGTGTGTCCAACACCATATCTGCAAAAAGTTACCTCATCTATGAACTTATCTAGAGCTTTCCAAATAAGTTGTGTTCTCCATCTACTAAATAAATAGAAATTGCTCTATCTCATCATCTGTGTAATGAATATAAATGTGGAAGATAATGTTGTCTCATGGGGTCTGATATTTTACCCAGATCATAATCCACTTGGTATTTGCCATTTTCTGTCATTACTTATCATCACTATTCACTCATCTTCATGGATTTTAACACATTATACTGTATGAAGAAATGAATGACATTGAGAAGAAAAACTTTTCCTTTCTCTTCCAATGAAGGAAAGGGTGATGAGATGGAACACTTGTAAAAAACAAACTATATGCTAGGTGATATATGTTATCTGAGGTATTTTACAAATATTACCACATTCAATAGCTTTTCAGTTGAGCCTTCACAACAAATAAGTAAAGGAGATATTATAACCCCTCTTTGTTCAAATGAGAATCCTTAGGCTGAAAGAGACTGGGTAACTTTCTCAAGGTTACAACCACTATTAAGTAGGGTAGGTGAAGTCCACATTTATTCTGCTAAAATGCTGAAGTGCAGGTTGGACTAGAGGTATAAGTTTTCTTTAACATCTCTTTTTATATCGACAACACTACTCTTCAACCTGAATTCTTATCCCTGTATGTGCAACTGACCAAAAATTAAGCAAGGAGGATGTGCCTTAGTAAGAATTTAGGCTCATTACAGACCCACAGAAGAGAATTTCAGAAGCCTAAGGCTTGGGATATCACCTGCCATAGATAGTAACAGGAAATAGTTAAATTTTTACCTACTAAAGCAGTTATTCCTTGATTAATTTATCTTAACAACACACCATCACCTTATTTTAAAGTCAAGATGAAATTCGAAACTGAACTTGGTTCCTGTACTCTAACAAATCTGTGACCTTAACATATTTATCCAGACTTTTCCCACTCACAGTCATACCCCAGACAGAGGAAATGACTCATCTTTTATAAAAACTGGAAGTGTTAAAATTAACACTAAAACACTGCCTTAAATATGTTATAGGAAGTACATATTTGTATTTTTACAACTCTAATCCATTTTCAGGCTTTTCATTCTTGGGTACCTATGTCGACATTTCAGTAAAAGTAAGCCCTTACCTGAAAAATAAATCTGCCAGCAGCAGAAAGGAGCACCTATTCTTGAATTTAATTATACCAATAAGTTTATGAAATTTTAAAACTTATTTTTAAAAGAGCATCTATTACTATACCCCCAAATGTTAACAAATTTTCCCAAAATGTTGAAAATGAGAAACCATGAAATACTTCATTTGATTACAAATAATCGATGATGAATTGAAAATATGACTGTGCTAATTTTTTACTTAAAGATTTAGCTATTCTAAGACTCCATTTGATATCAAAAGGCAGACTGACCTCAACACAGGCATTTAGCAGGGAAAAGCCATCTTCAAGGAGATGGGACCAAGTACACAGCATATATTTTTTTTTTAAGATTTTTATTGGGTAATTGGGGGGATGGGAACAATGATGGGGAATTGGGGGAAGGGGAACAGACAAGTTGCTGTCGTTTTGTTTTCCAATCTCTAGTTGTGGAGGACGCTGCTTCACTGGCCCAAGTTGGCACCATCATTGCGCTCTTCCCTGGCGAGGCAGATCAGTCGCCGGCTTCTGGACGGCCGCTCACTGCGGCTGCTGGCCGCTCACGCTGGCTGCTGGCTACATACGGTAGCCCATGGCAACCCACTGCCACAGGGGCTGCAGCCTACGCCGTCGCCAGCGACTCACGGCAGCCCAGCTCCAGGTTGAACTGTTGTTCAGCATCTTAGCTGTAGAGGGCAGTGTAACTGGCCCTCATATGTGGGATCCGAACCGGGGCCCTCTGGCATCCCAAGCGAGTTCTTAACCATCGCGCCACTCGGCCGGCCCCACAGCATATATTTTTTGATATGATAGAGCACAGCATCTCAGAAGACAGAATAGCTTCAGATGCATGCCTTAAAAAGAAACTCAAAAGGAAAAAAAAAATCTAATTCAAAAGGCAGAAACAAAGGTTTGAGGTCTTGCCCAAAAATAGAGATTTTGTTTTAAACTACACCAGAAAAGGAAAATGGTTGGCTGATATCCAAAGATGAAGAAAGCTTTGGCACTCCTGATCTTGGATACCTTAAGGCATGATATAGTAAAAGCCATATATGGCAAATCCCCAAAATGCCTGTGCAAGAGGGAGGAATCACCCTGTGAGAGAGAGGGTACATTTGCCAGACAATCTTCTACTGGAGGGGTGCTGGTGCCAGGATCTGAGACACGAGGGTCCAAAACTTGAATGGATATAGTTTTCCAGAAGTGCCTGGAGTGACAGCAGTGAAATAAAGACCTAAGAAACTCCTGAAGTTTAAGGCCAAGGCCAAAGTACACGAGGAAACAAAGACATAACCTAGAGTCAACGCCTGGCAGAACAAAAAGTAACCTGAGCACATGGTAGGTGAAGCAAAGCAGTGAGACACCAGGTTTTGCAAACAGGGTTGTTTTTAGGGCTTGCTTTTTTTGGCTGTATAGTAGAGATGGTGAAGGTGTGTTGGGTCTGACCTTAAAGTAGTGTGATCTTAGAAGACAAGAGGTCTAAATAAACTCTGTAGGACACCCGGTAACAGTAGACATTTCCTACCCTTGGCTTTTATTTTCCTTTTCTTTGCTCTGGTTATTTTCCTGTAACTCCTAGCTCATTTAATGACACGACCACTCCCCTCTCTGAGGAACCCCAAAGCCAGGGGGTCATCTTGACTCTTCTTTCTGCTACTGTACTTAACATCTGTCTTTAAATAGACTCAGCATTTTTAAAACTTAAATGTGTTTAAAAGGTAATCATGTTATTAATTAAAATGGGAAAACACTATCAGTTACTATAAAAGAAATATTTTTAAAAATTCAATGAAAATAAAAAATATCATTACATTTTAGCAGACATCCACTCCCACTGTTAAAAAGGTTGATTAGCAAACACCATTTAAGACGCAGATTGGTATCGACCTAAGATTAATTTTTTTTCTCCTTAAATTAACTAGAGGGATTAAAAGATAATTGCGAAACTTATTTTTCCTTGTATGACTTCAATATGATTTAAAGCTGCATCCTTGTACCATCAAAACGTTACCTGTACATGAGTCCCACACGTTGGGAAGCACTAGACTAAGGGACAAAATCCAATCTCCATAGCCTGCTATGATTCTACTCCTGAGTCCCTCTCACTTCCTGCCACCCCACAAGTTGCATGCCCTGACTATACTTGGCCCCAACAATTTCCCTATTGTGTCTGCTAGGAAAATTTTTAAGCCTTCCTCAAGAGGTTTCAGGTGTGGAGTCTTGAGGGACCTTCCAGGTCCACTTCTTAGCACTGACGAAGATTCCTCTTTGACCACACTCTAGTCAGCTCCCTTTGACTACTCTTCTTGACCAGGCTTCAACCTCGGCCTCTGAAGGCTTCAGTGAACTTTCCCACAGTTTCTAACAGCTCGTGGCTGCATCCCTAGGATGACCCTACCCCCCTTAAAGTACCAGCCTGAGAAAACTCAAGGCTGCTCAAAGAATTCATTGTTTATTCCAGCCAACACCTGAAGATAAGACCCTTGTCTCCGAGTCTCCTTGGGAGGGCAGGAGCCTAACTGATAAGCATCAGATAGCAAACCCAGATGGATTTCACATGGACCAAATCCCCTCTTCCTGCTTTTTGTATTTTTTATTATTATTATTTCCTTGGAAAAATGTATTAAACCCTCACTGGCTCCCTTCCCTACTCTCTCATTCTCCCTTTAAAATACCCAGTCACCTTTGTACTAATCAAAGTTGAGTTCAGTTCACACTGGACTCTCTTCCCTATTGCAATAGTTACTACTGATTAAAATCTACCTTCACCATTTCAACTAGTGTCTGCCTTTATCTTCGACAGCACTTCCTACGTGCTCCTAACTTACCGCACTGTAATTACTGAACTATCCCTCTTATTTGCTAAGCTGTGTTCATTTTTGTACTCAAAGAGCTCAGATCAGTACCTGTACAGTGCCTGTAACAAACTTGTTTTACTCACAGGTAAGTAAAGTGAAGGGATTAAACAGCATTTTGTCAGATACATTTTTGCACTGTATGTGTACTAGGTATGAAATAACTAAACTATGTTTTTTCACATAGCTAGATACCTATCCACCACTGAGGAGGGAAATAACTATAAACAGAAAGGGGAACTAAGTTATCTGGCTACTGTGAACAGGGCCACATGGCGAAGATCTGGCATGCTGCTTTAGCTTTTATTTCAGCTTGCAAATCATAAAAGGCACAACACACGTCGCATTCACTTTTACAGCTTAAAATATTTTTAAATCTTTATCAGCTTATTTTCTTTCTTTCTTAACTTTGTCAGCATTATTTTTTTTTTAATTCCAGTGTTTTCTTTAACCTCATGTCTTCCTCTTTTGGATGTCCACTTCCTTTTAAAATAACAATTGTCTACTTCTTTTCATGTCTTTTGTTTTATATTAGTAAGAACATTTCTATACCTATAGCATGGGGAATTTACATGTAAGTTATGGGAGATGCTGGGTTTTTACCTCAAAATTGGTTTTGTTTTATTGGCTTCTAACTTACAGGTGAAAAATGCTACTTTATGTAGAGGCCTGTTTTACTCCATAAAATTAAATGAACCGTAACCCCCAAGTGCAATGCGACATGCACAGCATGCCCACGTTATTTCAGAAAGCTGACGAGTCACGGGTACATTGCTCTCAGACTTCATGAACCACAGTACGGCTCAAACTGTTTTCCCACAGCAGCTTTGACCTTCTGTCAAACAGCCACTTCAGGACTCGGAAAAGCACAAGGTAAGGAGATGGCATCCAGATACATGTCTTTACAATGCTGACTTTTTTACTGAAGTTTATTCTATTCCTTTTATTGAAGGGGTTGGTATCACATCATACATTTTTCTTTACTTTAAAGATAATACAAAAATTATTAGGCTAGCACCCTGCTGAAAACGTCAAAACTGAAGGTGGGCCTGTGTGAGCATCCTTGTTTTGCCCATGAACTGCAAATGCTTCTTTCTTTATACAATTGTACTAACATGAGACAATAAGTGCAGATTTCTTACTGTGGGTTGGATCTTTGGCACATTGAGTCTCTTGTTTGTTTTCAGTCGCTACCCGTTTCAGCATCACCCAGTTGCCTGAAACCTTACTGCTTCAGTCTCTGCCCCACCCCCTCTCTGAGTCAATCCTAATGCAACCAGGCAATATCCAGTCATGAAATGGAGCCTGGAATTCGCCACATGTTCCGGGCCCCAGAATCCAGAGTGCCTATGGAGTGTCCCATGCATTCATGCACCCAGCAAACTGCAGCCACGCTCCCACCCAACAATTCTGTTGCCTAGTCCTCCTGGTTGGATGCCTGTTACTCCCAAGGCTGGAGCTGGTGTCCTGAGCTAAACCACTGCTGGTTTCACGGCCAGATCACGGCCAGATTCAAATCTGGCCTGGCACCTCACACCCTGTACCTAGACACTGGCTGGAGCTCTGCTTCCAACTGAATTAGTTCTTTCCTCCCCTTAACTGGACCTAAAACACTAGCGCTGCCAGGAGTTCCTGTTGCCATACCCCCTCTCACCAGATTCCAGCCCCTTATAAATCACTCAGAAGCCCAGGAGCCCAGTCCCCATTCCCTCAGAAATTGTGACTGGAACTGCTGGTCACTCATCCACCTTGGTGCCAGCCCCCTTTTTTCTGCTTACTTCCCTTCCTTGACCTGAAGCCCAGCACACCTCACAGTAGGTGTGGTGTGGGATGGGACAATATCAGAAGCACTCATCACATAAAAAAATCCCGAAGCCATCTCTTTCCATTCAATGCAAACAATCACCACAATTAATCTGGATAGTGGTTTCTATTTTTTAATGAAAAATAAACCTTTACGCTTTTCCTAATGAGAAAAGAGTATAGTTTCCTTTTGTTCTATTGTTCCAAAATTTGATAAGCCATAGGATCAAGTTGCTCTTTTTTGAGACGTCATAATAAGTTCAGTGTTAGAAAGCCCAGCCAGTACTTGCATTAAGTAGTTAACTTTGTGTTGTGAGCTTGACTCTTCCTATAAAGTTTTCTGTATATCTATATTTTGTGCTACTCAGTTTCTATGGCAACATGTTGGTTCCCATGGAGAAACAAAAATGAACACCTAAACAGAGTTGAACTTGAAGATATAAAACTTCACTCCGTGGATAGTTGGCTCAGAGGCAATTAAAAAGCAAAACAACAAGACAGAAAAACAGAAAATACATCCATATTTCAAGTCCCAGCTCAAAGCTAAAAAAACTACTTCTGATTTCTTTTGATCTGGTATTTTAGTATCCTTTAATAACAACTTTAAACAGACTGTTCCTTCACCAAAAACAGTTTTTAAAACTCACTACCTAGGTAGAGGGCCTTTTTAATGGTGATTTGATGGTTTGTTTTATTTTAGCAATTTGGTTCTCATCGTGGCAATTTGTATTTACATGTTTCAAGAATTACTGGCATTTTCATAAAACTGCCTCCATTTAAGTCAACTTGGTTTGAAAAAGAAAACCTATACACTACAGTAATGAGACTGAGAACAAATGAGCATAGGATTATTTTTTAATAAAAACAGATTCTTTTTCTTCCTTTCTTTCTTTGATGTCCAGAATTTTCCAAGCCTACCAATTGCCAATTTACACCATTTGAATAGAGCTCGCACACGCAGATGGATGGCCTTTGGGCTGCTTTGGATGAACATAAAGGGAAGTTGGTAGCCTTAGCGAAAGCTCACACCACAACGCCAAATCCCTAATACTGTTACAGCAGGACTTGGAACGATGCCAGTAAAATAATTCACACCCATGTGCAAGCTGCACTCAAGGGGCACAGTCTTCACTTGTAAGTAAACAAAACAAAATTGCTGGGCTCCAGGGCTCCTTGCTCTGCCACCTCCCTCCTGCTCACCTGCTTTTCCCCTCTTGTCATCTAGACACTGCCCCCCCCCCGTGTACCCCACTTGTCTGTCCGCTGTCCTGCAGCCTTCTTTGTGCTTTTTTTGCCCTGAAGCCTTGACTGCCTTTCCCCCAACCTGTCCTGCTGTTCCTCCTCTGCACTTCCCTCACTTTTTTTCTGGCTTCACTCTTGTATAAACTCTCTTCCTCCCTCAATCTTGAGCTTTTCTTGTATTATCCTATTTTCAGCATCCTTCCCTGCCTTTAGTTCATTTTCATTCTTGCCACCTTTCCCCCTCTTTGCACCCCTTCTTCTCCTGGAAATTTGTGCATTTTGCTCTCTTTTAAAAAAATTCTTATGTATTGTTTCTGGATGAATTCTTTTCTCTGTCCTTCCATGTACGATATGATTTTTCCTGATAGTTTGAATCCCAGTCCCACTGACTTTGTGCAAAAGACTATAATTGGAGCAATTTAAAGTATTTCTTTAATATAGTAAATGTGAACAAAAAAATCAGCCTTAGAAAACAGAATCTTAAATTGTGGGCTGCCTTTTTAACAATCAGTCTCCCTGTCCTCTATAGGTTCGCAGTGAAGAGAATCCATGAAATTTGTCCTCTTCTGTATTTTTCTACATCAGGCATTATTCACCCTAATCAAGTAGTGAAGAGCAGGATTCTGAAGCAGCAAGCCCAACATGCTGCGCTGTTGCCACTCAAGATAAAATAACTTTGGTGCATTATGCCGTCGAGTGACAAGCAGCAGGATAAAGACGTGGCCAGGATTTACTGTAGTTTTTGAAGTAATAATTACAAGAAAACAGGGCACAAATGTTTTACTCCTACATTTTTTTTTTGGTATGGTGTTTGTGGTGGGGGCACTTCTATCATTTTATATTGTTTATTCCATATAGCAGGTAGAATAATAAAAATTTCCTGAATACAGAGCTTTTTTCCTGGTCCGCTATCATCACATGGGTATACACCTGAAGCTGTTTTCTTTTTATTTTTCGCTTTTTATTTTTTTCTTTTAGTTTTGGGAATTGGATGCTAATCATTCTTTTATAGACTTTCACCTGATTTCCTAAAGCATGCAATAGTGGATTGCATGTAAAGATAAATACGTAGTCCATTCAGGTTTAAATGCGTTGCTTTGAGCTATGAGATATAGATCCTAATACCTGATTCATTCATGGCCATATAGTTGTGTAAATTATATGAGAGAGCTATAGATAACTAAATCTATTAGCATAGGGCAGATTCTTTATTTACACTTTGGCATACTTGAAGTTAAACTTTTATGTAGATTATATTTATTAAGCACCTAAAAGTCACATTTATCCAATGATAAATTTTCAGTCTTTTAAATCCATGAGAAAATATTGATGTCCCATAACAGCTACTGGTTTTATAGCACTCACGGCCTTGGTCACTCATTTTTACCCACCTTCCTGTTTTCCTCAGTTTATTGCTTTTGCATTTAAAGTTTTTATTATGCTTGAAGACCCAAGTTCTGAAAAAAGACCATGACTTGGAAACTAAACCACTAAGATTTTTAGTACAGAGGAACTTTCCATATCTTCTTTTCTTTACTTTTGATCTAATTTTAGAGCCAAAACATACAGTCATGCGAGACACGCACTGCACGATGCTAGGTGGCCCTTCTTGATCTGTGTGTGGAGCCCTGTATAGAGTTGGATTCATTTTGCAATTTTCACTGAAACTAGGTCATGATCTTTTTCATCCAATGGACAAAATTTTTTACTTTGATAATGTTGAATTATGTTTGGTTTTATTCTCTAAAAATTAACATTTTAGGGTTAAGAGGAGACTTAGAGATCATCTGGTTCTCTTCTTTCATGTTACAGAGAAGGAAGATGCTTCCAGAGAAGCGATGTACAGACACATACCTCGTTTTATTGCCCTTTGCTTTATAGTGTTTCACAGATATTGTTGTTGTTTTTTATAAATTGAAGGTTCCTGGCAAACTTGTGTGGAACAAGTTTATGGACGCCATGTTTCCAACAGCATTTGCTCATTTCACGTCTCTGTGTCACATTTTGGTAATTCTCACAATATTTCAGACTTTTCATTATTATTATGCTTGTTATGGTGATCTGTGATCAGTGTCCTTTGCTGCTACTATTGTAATTGTTCTGGGGCTCCACGAACCACACCATATGACATTGAACTTAACCCATAAATGGTGCATGTGTTCTGACTGCTCCACTAACCGGCCATTCCCCCATCTCTCCCATTCTCTTCAGGCCTCCCTGTTCCTTGAGACACAACCGTATTGAAATTAGGCCAATTAATGGTTTAGTGGTCTGTATAGAAGATCAAATCAAGCACAACATTCCCTTAAGCCAAAGTCTAATCCAGAGCAAGGCCCTATCTTCTCTTTAATTCTATGAAGACTAAGAGAGGTGAGGAAGCTGCAAAAAAAAAGTTTGAAACTAGCAGAGGTTGGCTGATGAGATTTACGGAAAGAAGCCATCTCCATAACATAAGAGTACAAGGTAAAGCAGTAAGTGCCGATGTAGACGCTACAGCAAGTCATCCAGAAGACCAAGCTAAGATAACTAAGGAAGGTGGCTGCACTAAACAACCAATTTTCAATGTAGACAAAACAGCCTTACACTGGAAGAAGATGCCATCTAGGATTTTCATAGCTAGAAAGGAGAATTCAATGCCTGGCTTGAGTGCTTCAATGGACAAGTTGACTCTCTTGTCAAGGGCTAATATAGCTGGTGACTTTAAGTTGAAGCCAATTCTCAGTTACCATTCCAAAAATCCTAGGGCCCTTAAATTATGCTGAATCTCTTCTTCCTGTGCTCTATAAATGGAACAAAATAGCCTGGATGATAGCACATCAGTTTACAACATGGTTTACTGAATATTTTAAGCCCACAGTTGAGACCTACAGCTCAGGGAAAAAAAAAACATTCCTTTCAAAACATTACAGCTCATTGACAACCTGGTCATCCAAGAGCTCTGATAAAGATGTACAATGAGATTAATGTTATTTTCATTCCTGCTAACATTCTGCAGCTCATGGATCAAGGAGTTATTTCAACTTTCAAGTCTTATTATTCAGGAAATATATTTCATAAGGCTACAGCTGCCATAGGTAGTGATTCCTCTGATGGGCAAAGTAGATCGAAAATGTTTTGAAAAAGAGTCACCATTCTAGATGCCATTAAGAACATTCATGATTCTTGGGAGAAGGTCAAAATATCAATAGTCACAGGAGTTTGGAAGAAGTTGATTCCAACCCTCATGGATGACTTTTGAGGGGTTCAGGAGTTCAGTGGAGGAACTAACTGTAAAAGTGGTGGAAAAAAGCAAGAGAACTAGAATTCGAAGTGGAGTCTGTAGATAAGGCTGATTTGCTGCAATCTCATGATGAACTTTAAAAGGTGAGGAGTTGCTTCTTATGGATGAGCAAAGAAAGTGGTTCCTTGAGATGGAATCTACTCCTGGTGTGGCTGCTGTGAAGATTGTTGAAATGACAACAACGGATGTAGAATATTACGTATGCTTAGTTGATAAGGCAGCAGTGGAGTTTGAGAGGACTGAGTCCAATTTTGATAAAAATTCTGTGAGGAAAATGCTATCCAACAGCATCGCACTCCACATTGAAATCGTTCATGAAGGAAAGAGTCAATCGATGGGGCAAACTTCATTGCTGTCTTATAAGAAATTGCCACAGCCATACCAACCTTCTGCAACAAACCACCCTGATCAGTCACCAGACATCAAAATCAAGGCAAGACTCTCCAATATCAAAAATATTGTAATTTGCAGAAGGCTCAGATAATGTTCATTAACAAAGTATTTTTTAATTAAGGTATGTATACTTTAGACATAATGCTTTTCACACTTAATAGGCTACAATATATTGTAAAAATAATTTTCATATGCACTAGGAAAACAAAAAAAAATTATGTGACTTGCTTTATTGTGATATTGGTTTTATTGCAGTGGTCTGGAACTGAAACCACAATATCTCCAGTATCCTGACCACAATTTTATCACCATATACATCATCAGAGTCTGGGTGGGAGTCAGCTCTCCTGATTTGTAGCCTCAGGAATATCATTTTGAAGACATTCATGGTGACATAGAAAATATTACATTCCTACCACATAAATCCCATAGGTACAAGTTTCTAGACTTTTAGCCTATCTTTACTTGTAGACAATTTTATATTGCAAACTGCTAGAAAACTGAGTAATTTCTGGCTAATTCTCCTTGTGCAACTTTCTATGTAATCCAGCAGCATACTAAATGGTTCTTGAGAGAGGATATCACCACCTCCATTGACTAACAACTAGCATAATGGAGAGTACTTAGAAAAGGAACTGTTCAACGCTACTGTATCATCTATATTACCACAGTAATTTTGGAATGTTAAAACCGAGTAACTGAAATAGAATTTCTTAGGAATTAGGATGTTTATTTTCCCAATAATGTATTGGGAAACCACCAGTATATTTATCTTCTCTATGGAACTTTTCTTTATGAATATAATCAACCCACACTTTTCCTTGTCTTCTTTCTTATTACTCAACAATAATGTGTGGTTTTGCTATAGTCTTTTAATTTGTTTCTGTTCTCTTGTTGCATATAGGAAGCTTGTTTAACTTCAACACTACCGAGTTTGTCTTTTATTTGTTTTCTCTTCTCCATGATCCTGAATGTGCATACAGTTAAGGTTAAACATGTGCTATTTAAGTAGACAAGAATTGAACTAGAGAAACTTCATCCCAAAAGTCCTGATTAATTGGAAGCAAATATCAAAATTTAGTCTTTGTTGCCAAAAATGTTGTCAAAAGAGTACACCATGAATCTAAATGCTAACAAAATTAATCATTAATGGAAAAAACTTTTAAATGAAAATTATTATAAAGCAATATCTAATAGTGATATTTAAAATTGTTACTCTTCTAGTAGACTGATGTATATTAATGAAAAGAACAAGCAGGGAGAAAAAAACCAGTGCATACCATCATAAAAACATGACGCTTTAAAAAAATTCCATCTTTCCCCTTTTTTTAGAACTGAAAGAAGTATATGACAGATTTGATCATAAACTTTCATTTGAGAGAGCAATGAAAGAAGAGAAGAAAAACACACTAGTACTTCAAGAAGCAATAGCTTCTGGCAGATGTTGCAAGAATGAGTTAGATCATTGACCTTTTTTCCTGGGGCCTTGTCTCAACTTTGAGTGGAGTTTCCAATTGCACAATGAGCATCTGGACAATTTTGACATCTTTATTACACTCTCGGAGTTCTTAAAATGCTACCATTTTATTTAAAGATAGTTTCTGTCAAGATTAAAACATTACTTAACTGCCAAGCATAATTAATCCCATGACTCAATACCAAACAATTATCTTTCCAGCTCTGGTTTCCTAATATTCATAATCAGAATACCTATTATTTAATCAACATTAAGACTTGATTGGTTGTTTGATGCTATTAACAATCAAATTCATTTCTTTCTGGGCCTAATTCTGTTTCTTGTATTTGCTTTGTTCTGAAACACTGTGGCTTAAATACGCCGTTTAACATGACCACTGTCAAACAAGATCATAAATTCTGATAAAAGCAGACTAAGGAATTCATAATCACAGCTCTTGGCCGCCACCTAAAGGTTTCTTTCTTTTTTTATTTTACATAACACCTACTGTACATTCCTTTTATAATAAAATTGTTGCCTGAATCATTATGTTTCTACCTAAGTATAGGGTAAAGAGACTTATGTTGGTATTTTTCACTTTTGTGTATTTACATTAGCAGCCTATATAATAATAGCCACTTCTCAACCTATTCCGTATACAAAAGCAATACAAAGTAGGTCCTCTAAGTGGTGTGAAACATTTGTATTCATTCAAGAAATAGTGTGTCCTTAATATGCATTCCCCCCACTCTTAGGCCCATCGTAGAAATAGAAAAATAATTAAGTCATGGTCTCTGGCTTCAGGAATCATGCACCAGTTACCGATGTTGTAAGACACTGACTTCTCTTTTGCTGTAATCTGTATTAGAATTACCATTAATTAGATGCCAAGGAGTAAATCTAGAAGCCTGAACACAGAGAAATGTTTCTCATTTCCAACTTTCCAACATAAATTCAATCAAACTCATATTTATTGAAGCATTGAAGAATGCAATGTATATGCTAAACTCTTCACATTTCGTAGAGAAAATTAATAACCAGTGTAATCTCTTGATTATGCTTGGGGGTAAATGGGAAACCAGAATTAATTATTCCCTGCTCCATATCCTTCCCACACTCCCTTTATTCTCCTCTGAAGAAACCCTTGACTAAATCAAGCCAAATATCTCCAACCCCCTACTTGGATTCTGACAGTCCATGTTTGGAGAATGAAATCAATGCAATTTATGATATCATGATACAAGTTAGATATGAAACTCTATGAACTTTTCATTCCAAAATTCTATAGACATGAATCACCCAAATTATTCTTAAGCATGTAGGCATGTTTTATTAACATGAACACTTTCCACAGGTTCCATTTATTTAGCCCTTGATTTGTTTATAGGCTACAAATCATTTATTCATTAAATCAAAAAAATATTTATTAGGCACCTACTATGTGCCAGGTATTCTCCATTGTCAGTAGTCAATAAAACAAACTGGTCTTTGCCTTCATGAGAAACAGGAAATAAATAAAACATATTATACAAACTACAAAGAAATCTAACACACTACTCTGACAGAGGATAATGTTGAGGAGAAACAGAGAAACAGAATTAGGCAGGGTAATCAAGAAAGGCCTCTTGGAGGAGAAAATATTCAAACAGACCTGAAGAATAAGGACCCAGCTCTGCCAAGGATATAAAGAGGCAGAGGGAACTGCCTGTGCAAAAGCCAATACCTAGGAAGGCCAAGGGACCTAGAGCAGAGTGAGCAAGGGGAGTTTCGTGAAATGGGATTGGAGAAGTAGAAAGGAACAACTGTGCAGGGCCTTGAAAGCCAGGGCAGGCACTCTGCGTTTCATTTTCAATGAAATGGAAAGCACAATCACAGACTAGTGACTTGATCTGATGGTATTGAGAAGGGATTGGAGGCAGCCAAGGCAAGGTGGAGACAGAACTGTAGTATAGAAATGCAGATGGGAGAGCTGATGGTGACATGGACAAGGATGGTGGCAGTAGAAAGAGATGTGACCACATTCGAGGTGAATTTTGGAGATAGACTCAATAGGCCCCTTGGTTCTGCCCCTCCTTCCCAGCTTGTTAGCATTTGTTGATATGAATATAGTTTGGAAACGCTGATATAGTTTTCTATATTAGATTTCAATATCTATATTAGATTTTACATCACACCTAAGCTTTTAATTTAGTAAAAAATAATTTTGAGGAAATATCTTAATAGAATGACCTATTTGTACATTAATAATGAAACACTTGTTATCTAACATCTTCTGTGAATGAAGCAATCTACCAAAAAATTATGGATAATGGTAATTTGTCTGTTAAAAGCGCCAAAGCTTGTTTAATTTTAACCACTTAGAAGGATTTTTTTCTATAACTGTTAAATATTTCCCTGATCTCTTAAACAGAATATATTTAAAATAAGTTAAACTTTTCAAAAACTCAGGCTCACCATGATGAAAAAAAGTTGCTGTACTTCTATAATATTGTGGTACCCCTAAAAACAGTGAGAAAAAAGGGGTTTTCCCTACTTTGAAAACTGAAAGCTACTCTGCTTTGAAATAACTAAATTTTTGTTGATGCTTCAGTTTCTCCTAACTCTCATTGTGTCAGGCTGTAGCCATCCACTTCTGACCCATGCTACCATTATGTTTTTCCTTTGCTATAAATTGGGAGCCCTGTAATCAGATATTCATGCAAGTTAATAGTATCTAGACTCCAAGTAAAGCATCAGCTTTGGAATTTTATTTCGATTACACAGAAGTTTTGTTTGTTTGTTTGTTTTGTTTTTTTACATGCTGTTTTCTCAAGAACATTTTAGGTTACTGATGTTGCTTGGTCAGCAAAATTCAAGTCAGGGAGATGTCCTACACTAGCATTTGATTTCCCACATTTTTCATGATGTTCCTTGAAAATGGAATTCACATTACCATATACATTACCATTTTATGTTTCTACAAAGGATCTGTCCTTAGGACACAGCTTCAACTACAGCATTATAACTGCTGGTTGTTCATTTGATGCCTAAAGTATAGTTTTCAAATGTAACATAAATGTATATAAAATTTGACCATAAAACTACACCGAAAAAATTCCCTAGTTTCTTGACTTGTACTATAATGTTATCTCTTTCCTTTTTTCATTTTGACATGAATGGAAACTAAAACAAGTCAAATGTCTTCAAAACCCCAATCAGCAACAATACTTTCAAAGTGCCTTTTGACAAGTAACATGTATATATTACTAACCCAAAGCATGTTTTCAGCAGCTCTTCCAAATAGCTAAATTCCCCAAAGCTCTCTCTGTATCACCACTTTGTTTCGTGGAAGAAAATATACAAATATGTAATAAATGTGTAAATGATTAAAGCATCTGTACAAACAAAGAAAGTCTCAACGCATGTAAGAATTATCTTGAGGGCTTCTTGAAAAACCAGATACCAGATGCCTAAAGCTGAGCTGCCAAGTAAGAATCTTTAAGAGAGAAGTCCAGAAATCGGCATTTGAAACAACTATTCCCCAGCTCATTGATATAGGTGGTCCTTAGAACAATCTTTACATAGCACTGTTGTAGACTCCAGGTGAGCAATCCTAAATGATCTGCCTTTTCAACTTTGTGGCAGATTGTATCATCCAAAGATGACTGTACCAATACATACCATCTATATGTTCTTCCTTCAAGGTGACATTAACAGCTCTCCACCAAAAGATGGGGTTTATGTTCCCTCTCCTTGAATCTGGGCAGACTTTTGACTATAGTGCAAGTGATGTTATGTGACTTCCAAGACCAATGAATAAAATGCAATACAAGTTCCACCTGGTTTTCTTGGGGCACATGCCCTTCGAATCCAGCCACCAGGCTATGAGAAAGTCAGGCAGCCACAAGGAAAGGCCATGTGTAGGTCCCAGCTATAGCTAACACCAAAGCCCCCGTCGACAGCCAGCCATCAACCACAAGACATATAAGTGAGCTTTCAGATAATTCTAGCCCCCAGCAATTGGACAACCCCAGTAAAGCAAAAAAAAAAGTTCTCTAACATAATTATGGCTAAATTTAAGATTTCTGAATAAAATTAATGTTGTCACTGTTCTAAGCCACTAAGTTTGAAGTGTTTCTTTACATAGCAATAGATAACTAGAACGAATTCCATATACGTCTGTAGCTTCTTTGGATGAAACGTAAAGCCTCAGATAAACCTTCATGCATTTCAGTTTGCATATAAGGATTTCTAATTCTATCAAGCCAGATCCACATCAGACCCTCTTGTTAGGTCTTGCTTTAGTTTATTGCCTGGATCTGTGGTTCTCAACTGGGGGTGATTTTGCCATCCCACTCCCCACCCCCTAGCAGATATTTGGCAATATCTGTAGACAGTTCTTGATTGTCACAACTGAAACCCAATTGGCATCGAGTAGGTAGGAGCTAAGGATGCTGGTAAATACCCTACAAAGCACAGCACAGCCCCTTCCCCCAACAACAAAGAATTATGAAGCCTCAACAGTGCAGAGGTTGAGAACCTGGACCTAAACCTGGTCCAGCAGCAAGACACTCAATTCTTACCCCTGATTTTCTTCACCGACATATAGTTCAGAGTTCTCAACCAGAAGTTGAGGAAACCATGGGTGGGGGGAGAGGGGAAGAGGGGAGAGTTACAGTATCAGGATTATCTATGAGGATTTTCAACCTAAACAAGTAAACTGTGGTGCTCAACCTTAGCTAACAAAAAAAAAATGTCAAATTTTAACTTTTTCCAAAATTTTTATTTTTACCAAAATGTTTTGGTATTTTTCAAATACCAATTCTACTTAAGTACCAGCTCCATCTCCAACTCTAGAGGCTCTGATTTAAAAAATACTGGATGCCACTGGTTTTTAAAAGCACCTATGTGATTTTAATGTGTCACTAACTATGCATGAGAAGCAGAGATCCTGGCCCCTTCACCTGGAGATTGTGACTCCTAACTTGGGGAGAAGCATTGGTGGAATCTAGAGAGCAATACTGGCCAATCCTGACCCCTGATTCTGTCGGCACCCATCTCCCCCTTCTGCCACTGAGAACCTTTGGCCTACATGTTCCCCTGCACTTAGCCTGCCATATTCTGGCAGGAAAAGGACCTGTGCCAGACTCTTACTTCATTCTTCTGCACTTATGTGGGATGGGAACAAACCTTAAGGCTTAGTCAATTCTTATGAAGCATTTAGTAAATGCTGAACAGCCAGTTCTTGTATAATGGGCTCTGTCTGCTATGGGCCTCTCCACCAATAAAATCAACTCTGTTTACTAGACTTTCCATTAATTGCTTACGGTGGATATAAAAACATCAATATGCCTAGAATTTTACCACTGGAGGATCAAGCTAAATCAAATAATTTATATGATTTACATGGTTCAACATGCTGACAAAGGTTGTCGATCTGATGTTATCCTGTTGAGGGTCATCTCTTTCTAAATAGAACTTGCCTTGCTCCACACCTTCCACCACCCCCCCAAAAAAAACCACCCAAAAACAGTAAGGCAAATACATTTCCATGTACTTCAAATACTAAGCAAATAAATGTCTGCTCGTTAAAAAAAAATGACTTGGGTGGAGAAGGAAAAAATGTGAAATAGCCTATTATTATAATAATTACCTTGGCAAAAATGTGTTATTTCATCATGACACTAAGCTTTTCTGAACATGTTATTATTACATTACATTGGTGTTGAAAAAAAAACAAAAAACACTTGGTTTTTCTTTTCAAAATGTATTTGTCAAAAACACATCAATTTAATAAATTAAATTTCTCAATAATCGAGTTGTAACTTTTCTTTTAAATCTTTACCACTAAAGACAAAACCAGAAAGAATCTTAAATGTCATCATTATGCTCCCTATCTGTAAGAGAAACCTGAATGTCTCTAATGGCTTCAAGTACTAACTGTACAGTGTGTGTGACTACGCCAGCTACAGGAGGGTCATGATTAAGACAATGAGCTCTTGAGTCAGATTGCCTAGGTTTAAATCAAACTCCAGAGTGATCTTGGGCATGTTATCTTATCTCTTGTGACTCAGTTTTCTCTTTTGCAAAATGTTAATAGCAATAGTACTGGTGTCATAATTGCTTTTGAAGATTAAAAGGTAAATAGAAAGTGCTTAGCATAGTGCCTGGCATGTAAATTGTATTCAATGACTTAAAATAAAATCTAACTGTCAAATCTAACTGATGCTGGCTCTGTCACTAAATATGTGAGCAGCGTTGTCATTTTACCACTCTAGTTTTCAATTTCTCATTTGTATTAATAAGGCCTTAATTCCTAAAATCTAATTCAACAATTATCCATTGTGTTCATTCTAACTCTGAATTTCTAAGAATCTGGTGTCTAAAGCAGGTTTGGACCTATTTTCCCATATCAGAGTTTCTAATCTATGCAAACACAACATGTTTTACTTTGTCTGTTAAAATAACTAGTGTGGTACAAAGTCAATTTCCATAGGTTGATTTCACTTCTTAGGGAATCAAGTTAAGTATTTTTTTAATCACTGGGGTGTTTGAATTTCCTGTCAAGTGTTATACACATTACTTATTTCCTTAGACTGAAATCTGAAATATCAATTCCTACCCCCAGGTAAGCTGCCAATAGGTCAGCTCTCTTATCAACATGGCTTATGTTGAGATATCAAACAAAAGTTTCCATATTGATTTTACAGAAATATAAAATATGGTGTGATAGAAGAGGATAAAGGGAGTCAAATATATGATGATGGAAGGAGAACTGACTCTGGGTGGTGAACACACAATGTGATATATAGATGATGTATTATAGAAATGTACACCTGAAACCTATCTAATTTTAATAATCACTGTCACCCCAATAAATTTAAAAATATGGCAGCATATGTAAAGATTCTTTGAGAGATATAGAAGTCTCACTCTCTCAGGTGACTCATTCTCTTGTCATCTCAGCATCTCCAAAGATGTCCCCAACTTGTTCATGACCCAGTCTGGCTTCTAACGTGCCCTTCATGGAGGATGCTCTTCCTAGAGGGTTCCAATCTAATGAGGAATTGGAAGCTCTCATGGCAATTGAATTTTCTGTAGCATTTTATCTTCTAATCACCCCTTCTTTTTAGAAATGTTCAGCTCTCTTGGTTTCTATCAGTGAGTCTCTATCATTGCTCTCTTGCTTCACTGACCATCCTGTCTCAGCCTTCAATTGTCATGTTTCCCAGATTCCTCTTCTTAGACGTATTCCATAATTCTTCTATACATTTCCTCATGGAATGCCCATGACTTTACGTACCACCTAGAATATTTTTACTCCCAAGTCTATAATAGTAACTCATATTTCTCTCTTAAGCTGCAAATCTGTATTTTCAACTGTGTTCAGGATACCACCATCTGAAATTCCTGCAGGCCATTTCTAAATTATCTTCCCCAATATATATTAGTTTTCCTCTTATATTTCTTAACAAATTACTAAATATTATATATCCTCTCTTTTTACCTCCTAAATGTCTCTTGAATTTATTACCTCCTCTCTATCACCAAATACCACTTTCTAGGTCCAGGTCATTTTTACCTCCCACCTAAGCCTGCTCCAATCTCATTCTCTCACATCCATTCTTCACGCTAATGCTGGAGTGATGTATCCAAAATGCCAATCTAACCAAAGCATCTGTCTGGGTAGAACTTCTCAATGACTCCTCATCATCTACAGGAGAAAGTCTAAGTCCTTGGCCAACAGACAGGGTCATCCAAGGTTTATTTCTACATGCTTCTCTAGCCTTATCATTCGCTACTTCCTTCCACAAACTGAAACCCACTATAAAACATAATACCTCTGTTCCCCTCTCTTCATTACCCCAGTATCCATTCATTATTCATTCTTCAAAAGCCCAGCCTTCTCTCATGTAAAGTCTTTACTGATTCCTAGATGCAGTAAATTTCTCACTTCCCTATACTATCCTACATGTTCCAAACATATTGCTGGTATTGCTCATATAACCCTGTATTGTAGATATTTTTTAAATGACTGTCTTCCTCAATATTCTATGAAGTTCCTAGGACATACAGACTATGCCTTATTCATCACTGTATCCTATCACCAAGGAGAAAGATGGGTATATGCCAGAGAGCCATATGCTTCTTGAATTATTAATAGAATAAGGATATAAATTAGTTCAGTAATGACTTAACAAAGTATACAATGTATAAAGGTCTAAGATAAATATTGCATATAGTTCAAACTATTTTTTAAATTTCGGCTTTATTGAGGTATATATTTATAAATGTTTTTATTTATTTATATATTTAAAGTGAGCATTGTGGTGATTTGATATAAACATACATTGTGAAAGGATCCCCCCATCTAGTTAATTAACACATCTATCACTTCACATATTTATTTTTTTTGGGGGGGGGGTGAGAACATCTAAATTCTACTTTCATACCAAATTTCAACTATACAAAGCAGTGTTATCAACTACAGTCATCATGTTTTACATTAGATCCTGACCTTATTCATCTTATTAAAACTCTTAATTTTAGTCCTTAAACTTTTCACTCACAGCTGGCCTCTGCCCCAACACATGTCCACCTCACCCCCACTCTGGTACTACCCTCAATCTTCCCGAGCCTGTTCGCTCAGCCTCTCCGAATTCTTGTAGGTCTCTGGATAACTGAGCTCTCAGAGAACTTCTTGTGTTATACTTAAAAGACTTTAATCACTTACTTAATCTAATATGTGGTACCAAGAACTTTATCTCTCTGAATCCTGCTTAGTCTTAAGAATCTGGTTCCTAATTAGCAAAAATGATTTTTCACCTTTCTCAAAACATAAATGTACATGTATTCTAATACATCCTTGAATATTCTGTCTTAGGGCCTAAAATGGATAAGGAAAAAACAATATAGACTAAGTTTGTGGAATAATTTTTCAAGCTTTTGTGTCCTCTTAAAGGAAAGTCATGATAATTATGCCTCAAATTGCTATTTCTCTCCCTTCTCTAGAGACATTTTGTTTGATATCTAGGTAAAATACTTAAAATAAACCCTTAAGTTCTTTAAGCTCTTATTATCTTTTATCCTGTCTAATACTCTAAAGAGTATTTATACTTTCTTAAAGGTGCTAGGCCTAATGTCATACTGGACTCTTCGTATAGATCATAAACGCTGGTGCTGCCCAGGTGTACATCTTTGCTTGAGCATCTAATACCATCTTCAGTGTCCCTGATGGACAGTCATATTATTATGTAGTTTCAGGACCTAAAACTAACTGGGCAGGGTCTAGTTTCATAAAAGTAAATGTTTTAATGGGAGAGAAACCATTGTAATTCTAAGTGACTTTCTGCAGGCCGAATAAAACACACAGAGAAGAGACACTATGGAAAGTGAGAAGGGCCAGGACACAGGACAGGTAATTGCTATTGGGTAAAATGAACTGTGAAAAGACTGTGGTTTTACTTATGCCATATCCCATTGGCCATAGAGGAGTTCCTGCTACATTGATAGTCAACATTGAGTTGATTCCAAAGAAACAAGGAACCAGAGGCTGGGCACTGCTCCCCCCAGCCTGTGAGCCACGAGTGCAGGGATCACAGACTTCAACATCTACAGGACTCACGCACATAACATATATGTGAACCCACGCTAGGCATATGAAAAGCGGTAAATCATATATAATGATCACAGTGAAAAATGGTAACTGCCTTTCATAAATACAGCAGAGAGTGGTGAGGACTGTGGCAACCTTGAGAGCCTGGCCCCTTCTGGGGTGGCAGCAGCCCCGCAGCTCCACTCAGTGCCCGGCAGAAATACAGGCCCAGTTGTACCCAATATTGTGATTGTTCAAGAGAAGCTGAAAATAGGATTTTATGAAATCTGATTTAAAACATTTGGCAAAAAATTCAACAATTTTTTTAACCACTCTACAGGCAGATCGCATGAGAGCCAAACAAAATATGTGTTCATATTTGATTCTGAAACTTATGTTTAACAGTCAATTAAGTAGATCCAGGAAAGCCAAGCAAACAATTTGAGGTATATTTGAGAGGAAAGGGACCTTAGCTAGCAGCAATACAAACACTTAGTAATTAGGTAAAGTTGTAATATTTAGACTAAGAAGCAATTTTTATGTTTCTTTTGCTAATCTTGCCAAGATAGATGATGGCTATGTTCATAAAGACAATCTCCTTCCCCTTGGCCATTTGATCTCCTTTAAAGCCAAATGTGTTGGATGTTTTCCCTTTACACATCCAGTTCCCTTCTCTACCTTCTTTGTGTCCCAGGGAGCTGGCCAGTGTAGATCGCATTAAAGGGTTACTTTCTCTCTGGCTTCCATTGGGTTTGGCCCGTCTGGGGCACTGGCAGGAGTTTGGAGGATAGGAAGAAACTGACATCATGGCTTTTATTGGCCTTGCTTTTTCCGTGCTGGTTCGCTGCTTGGCTCCTTTCTTCCCAGCTAGAAACCCTCTTTATATCGCTCCCCCTGTCCTCCCTCCTTTGCTTGTTTGTGTTCCTTGAAATACTGCCTCTTCTTGACCCTTCTAGCCAACCGTGCTGAAGTCTCCCCAGTGCTATAAACCCCAGAGGACTACACGTCAGTTGTTCCCTCCCATAACACCAGCCCTATAGGCGTCAATGACCCAGCTTAACTCTGATTTCCATTTCCTGCTGGGAGCCGGCCTCAAGATGCCATTTCCAAGGATGCAATCATTCCCCAAGGTTGGGATCTTCACTGGGCAAAGCTTCTCATCAAGCCCTTTAATTCTTCTTTTCCTGGGTCCTTTGAAAAAACAAAGTTGTTAGGCAGGAAGTATCAGAAGCTTTGAGAATATATCTAACCTTTGACTCAGTAACTTCACCTTAGAAATTTTTCCGAAGGAAAGAATTTTAAGTATTCAAGAACTTGAATAAAGATTTATGCAAATATGTTTATTATTAAAATGATCAAAAACTATAAAGAACCCACATCCCATCCTAGGAGTACGGCAGATACCTGTTGTTTGTCCCACCAGCTTCCCGCTCCACTTCGCTTTCTCCCTGCCCTGAGGGGCCGGGTTTGCTGGCCTCCAGCTATGGCACCACTACCTCCAGTTTAGGGATGGGCTTTGCCAATGGTATGTCTTGATAGAAAATCAGAAAAGGGGAAAAGAATGAGGTAGGGATAATTATTCTTTCTGTCCCTTCCCTGCAGATGACCTCAGGCTGGCTGTGACTCTTAAACAAAGGTGACAGAGCTTGTCAGGTGATAGCCACACACTCAGTATCTTGGGGGTTCAGTAATGCACCCTTCTTTTGCCCTTTGAAGCCTAAGGATAGTGATGCATCTCCCCACTATTTCTAACTCAAAGATACGGTGGCACCATTGCTGACACCCTATCCCCATGTTTATAAATAGTCCCGTTATTAACAAATTCTCCTCAACTTATCCCGTTAGAATATGCCATCTGTTTCACTGCCAAGAATCTAGTGGAATCCAGCAGCATATTTAAGTAAATTGAACAATAAACTCACTAGGGAGTAGTATATATAACACAGAAAGATATTCATGAAGAATGTATACTAACAAAAATGGTAAATGCAGTATGAACAAAGCTACATAAAAATAAAACAATTAAAATTCACCATTAAAATGCAGTATATGTTTCAGGTTTTCTATAATAAAAACACATCACTTTTTTTTGTTGTTTTGTTTTTGTTTTTGTTTTTTTAGCTGAGCCATCCTGCTACCTATTGGCAGCTTAGCGGCTGCTAGCTCAGGCCGGGCATCAAACCGCTGTTGCTCAGAGCTCAAACTCTTGAGCGAGCTCTTAAACAACTGAGCCACTCGGCCGGCCCAACACATTACTTTTTTAATAAAACTTTTTACTTAAAGATTATTTAAAAGTGAAAGACACTCTAGATTATGCCTAGAAGAATTAGGAAAGACTTTATAGAAGTGGCATTATAAATGATTCTTGACAATCAAGTAGGACAAATGAGAAGGAAAAGGGGGGAAAAAATGTTTAGCTGAGGATAAAGCCTATGAAAAGGCAAGTTGATGTGCTTGTAGAAACTCAGGGCTGTGCTGTAGAGCACAGGGCAGATGGAGTTGGCAAGAGGGAAGGAAGATGTCACAGAAAATAGTACTGGGCATGTGATGTGGGGCCAGGATAGTCAAAGTTTCGTAGTTCATGCTAAGGGTCTCCTTCATGGCCTGGAGAAAGGTTGGGGAATGGCACAAGATGAACCATAGAAGGTATTCTTTTTTTTTAAAGGATAAGTTTGTATTTGTGTTTCAGAAGGAAAACTCTCACTGCACTATGGGGATGAGAGTTTAAGAGAAGGAAGAGAAAAGCCTGAACTAAGGCAGCAGTAAAGGCATTAAACGGAAAGGAAAAGACAGCAGGCACTTCACTAATGTGGGATTAGTATACTTTGTTAACCAATGAAAGACGGGGGTAGGCAGCATACATCTGTAAGAGGGAACAATAATACCTAGATCACACTTAAAAACTTGATAATCTTTCTCTGCTTCAAACTTCAGTTTGAAAGGATTTGAATGACCGAAAATATCATTTGCATTTGTTGTGACTGTATAGCATACTGAAATGTGCATCTTTCTAAACCATTTTCTCATATTTCTGAACCTTTAGAGGACTAACTTCCCAGACACGAGATTAGTGTTTCAAATAGTTTAAAGATTTTATTACATGTTGCCAATTGATTGCAAGAAAGTTTGAGCCAATTTACCATTCTATCACATATCAGTTCCTATTTCAACCCTCTATTGTTAGCATTAAGTATTGTCATTTTGAAAAGTCTTTGAGCATTAATGGGTAGAAATGGCATCTCCGTTTTTTAATTAGTATTTTTTGATAACTGATGAAGCTGAATTTTTCTCACGTTTTAAGCATTTGTACTCTCTACTCTTCAATCATATGCTGACGCTCTTTGCACATTTACCTATTACGAATTAAACTTTTTTTATTTATTTGTATGGACATAGTCTATGGTATGAATTTTTACCCATTTCTGAAATATTTATAAACATCAAGCTTTAAAGAAATCATCATTAAATTTGTTGATTTGCTCTTTTGAAATTGGATAAGTTATTTTTACATTTAGAAAAAAACTTTTATTACTAATACTAGAAAAAATGATATAGTTTTGTAGTTTTGCTCTATGCTCTTTAATCTATCATAAATGTATTTTTACAAAGTTTCTAAATTAATGTTGTTTCCTTCCAAATAGCTAACAATTGTCCCAACACCATTTATTAAATAATTTATTTCCTCTCCATTGATTTCAAAGCATATTTTGGGTTACATTAAATTATAATTGATATTAGTATGTATTTCTGAGCTATTCTAGTTACTAACTCAGTAATCTGTTTTTATCATTACATATTATTTCCAAATCAGATTATGTCTTTGAGAAACAAATTGGGTTTTACTAATGTTTATATTTTCCATAGGACCTATCACTTTACAGATACTAAATGTTCAATAAATATTTACTTATTTATTAAATGAGTGTTTAAATTGAATATCCTGTGCCTAATTTACAAAGAATTTCCTATGTTAAAAGGTCACATTCTTCAAGGTGAAACATGAAGTAATTTTGAAATGGGAGAAGGGGGCTGAGAATGGAAGCATTCCAAGCATAAAAATGCCATGTGAATTTGATTAGAATAATTTAAATTTTGTAGTGATTTCATTCTCCAGAGGCGATGTGATCATGAGAAAATGCTAAAAGGGAGAATTTCAGTCGTGGGCTCACTCTGAGTTACTGAAGTTCAGAAAGGCCTTTAGCTGTGTAATGATGTGCAAATCAGTCCACACACCACCGTGACTCAACAGATGAACTATGTCAACAGTGGAATGTCTTTATAAATGTCTGCTGGTACCTTTATTTGGGAGAGCCAGCCATGGACCCTTACCATCGCTATACATACACTTAAGAATACTGAGCGATAAAGCAATAATATTTATAACTTATTACATATTCATTTACCCTCCTGACTACATATACATTTAAACATGTTAAATTTTAAATACAAGGCAGTATCAAATATGTGTCCCTGCCATGAACAAATAAGTGAAGCTTTTCATATAGTTTTATGTCAAACTGTACAAAGATGACTGCAGGCTGAAAATGATGGGGAACAATTGTGTTTGATTAAGGAGACATAAAACTAAACTGCAATAAACAATGCTAGGATTACAGGCTTCTATATAAAGATATGCTCACTACATCTATTCATGTGGGTAAAGAATTGTATAGTTACCAGAAAAGGAAAGTTACATATTCAGCAAAACCAAAGACATTTGATGTTATTTTTATGGCAATATGCAAGTCTTGAAAGAAGCATTTATGTATTTTCAATGTTGTTTATATTGTGAAATTAAAATAATCGAAATTACCTTTGCAAAAACCCTTGGGATAATATATGATGATTTCTAAAATGTTTCATTCACGATCTCTCCTTTGATTCTCAAAATAATCTTTATTCGGTAGTGTGTGTGGTGTGTGTGTGTGTGTGTGTGTGTGTGTGTGTGTTATAGGCTTTATTTTTCAGAGTCGTTTTAGGTTCACAGCAAAATTGAATGGAAGTGGAGAGTTCCTACCTGCCTCCCATTCCCCCACACATAACCTCCTCCACTGTCACCATCCCACACAAGCAGTACACTTGTAGCAGTGGATGAAGCTACACTGACACGTCATTATCACCCAAAGGCTGCAGTTTACATGAAAGTCCAGACTCGATGTTGTACATTCTCTGGGTTTGGACACGTGTGCAATGACATATATCCACCCTTGTAGTGTGACAGAGTAGTCTCCCTGTGCTTCATAAATTTATCCTTCCCTCCCCGCTTACCCTGGCAACCATCTTTTTACTTTCTCCATATTTTTGCCTTTTCCAGAATGTCATATAACTGGAATCATATAGCATGTAGCCTTTTCATAGTGGATTCTTTTCCTTAGCAATATGCATTTGAGTTTTCTCTGTGTCTTTTCATGGCTTGGTAAGTCATTTCTTTTTAATGCTGAGTAACATTCCATTGTCTGCATGTATGTTTATTTATCCATTCACCTATGGAAGGTCATCTTGGTTGCTTCCAAGTTTTGACAATTATGAATAAAGCTGCCATCAACATCCAGGTGCAGGTGTTTGTCTGGACATAAGTTTTCAACTCCTTTGGGTAAACATCAAGGAGAGCAATTGCTGGATTATATGGTCAAGTGTTTATTTTTATGAGAAACCACCAAGCTCTTGCAAGGTAGCATTATCATTTTGCATTCCCACCAGCAATGAATAAGGGCCCTGTCATTCCACATCCTCACCAGTATTTGGTGTTGTCAGTACTTTGAATTTTGGCCATCCTCATAGAAGTGTAGTGGTATCTTGTTGTTTAATTTGCGATTTTGGTAGTTATTTAATTTCATCATTGCATAAATGAATAAACTGAGGATCAAGGAAGTTAAATAACTTTCCCATGATTCTACAGCTACTAAGTAGCAGATTCAAACTTAGTTTTTTTCAGGCTCCAAAGCCCTAGTGCTTTTTATTCTGCGGGTTGCCTTATAGTTAGACAAGAATAAAATTCCAATTCACACAGGGAGGACACCAGTGAGTAGGTTCGGGGATCCTTTACTCCTTGTCTTAGTTGGGTGCCTGCAGAAGAGGACCCTGAAACACGGAAATAGCAGGAAGCAGTGGAGATACAAGGAGGTAAAGGTGGCCATTGAAGGGTATGTTTGAATACTTATCACTGTGGGTGGCTGCACCTGGAGCAAAGGTGCTCAATATTTCTCAAACTGTGCTGTGTGACAATGCCAGTCCTTGAGCTGTTTGAGACTCACTCAGGATAAAGAATGTATAAAAAGTAAGTGTTTAGAAACTTTTATAACAATTTGACATTTTTGTGACATCCATTTTTTTAAATAACTCATTTTATTTGTTTAAAGTACCAATCCATGATGGATTGAAAATAGAAAACTGGTCCAAAAATAGTTTGAGAAGCACTAGTGAGAACACAAGGTCTGAAGCGATTCCACGCACGGAGGAGCGGAGCTCGGTATTTACACCCGGCCTCCCAGCAGGCGAGTCCTCAGCTGAGAAGCGTTCATCCCCCAGCCCTCTGGCTGCGTGGAATGAAGCGGTGTGTCTGGAGGGACACGGGAAGGTCAACAACGCATCTGCTACGGACTCAGTCAGTAGAGAATTTCATAAAGCTAAGCCATTAATTCAAACGCCACATCTCTATAATCATTCTGATAATGAGCTAAAGGCTAAAGAAGCATTCGTTTGCTGCATGCTATAGAGGACAACAGAGAGCTAGGGTGAAACCACGCACAGATAAAATGTTTCATTCAAAAGTACCCATGAAGATAACGAATACTGCCAACCAAAACATGGGTTAGTGGGCAGGGTAGCTAAATTAAAGCTGCATCATTACCCAAAATCCAACAGTAATGAAAAGCAGGAGCCCGTGGAAGTCAGGATATGTGAGTAATGAGCATGTGACACTTGTCAGGGCTCCCTTCATCAACCGAAGACAACTTGATGTCACCTTGTTGGGAAACAATATTAGATTTTCCACTAAGAACGCCAATGGAACGAGTTCCTCTTTCCCTCCCTCCACCCCTAGAAAGCCAGGGGACTGACATGTGACTAAAGTTCTGAAAATTAGACATTCCCAACCAGCTTCTGTATCTTGAGCAATTTGTCAGAAGACGATGGGACGATTATAAAGTCTTCCGGTTTGCTGGCCACTTACTGCTACTGCTTAAAGCCTCCCATGGTTTCTGGCCCATTCAATCCTGGTCTCTCAGCTCCCTGCTGACTCTGTAAACTCTAAATTTCCTTCCAATAATTGGCCTTTTTCACTATGGCAGTCACAGTCTGACTCTGTTCCTTGAAACCAAAAGTCACCATTGCCATGAGTTGGTGAAGAAGAATCAGAGCTCTGATTCATGCCTGCTCAGTGATTACCAACCTGGTTCTTAGTTTCCACATTTGTAAGATAGGATTAGTTCAGCAGGCTGCTTTGTGGAAAAGAAGTCTGTGAGATGCTCCCCGAATAAAGGGTTCTTCCTTTGGAGGATCCAATGGCGTGCAGGCCTATTTAAGTTTCTGGAAGATCCTCCAGTCAAGGATTTAACTTAATTTAAATCAGTATTTCCCAAACTTCATTATGGAAGTGTCCACAGAACACCTGGGGAAGAGACATTGGCTCCAGCAGTTTGTTTTTCTTTGACTTTGCATGTGATACTGGAGTTCATCATAAGCCCACATGAGGCCTTTGAGGAATCTCTGTATTAATCCCTTATGGTAGGGATTCTTAAACCTCAGTGCATAAAGGCCCATTTGAGAAACTTGATGTAATGCACACTGCTGGGCACTACACCAGAGCTATGAATTCAGCGTCTCCTGGAATAGAGCGAGGCAACCTCTCTCCAGGTGGCTGATTCTGTTGGAGGCAGTCTTCAGTCCACAGGATGAAGAATATGGCCTCCTGTAATATTTCAGTGAAAACTAACTTCCAGTGGCTTATATGCTTTAACATTGGAAGAAGCTAGATGTCATTGTCACCATAATGCATCCCACTGGCTGGGCCATTCATCAACTCTTAAGAGCTGTAGAGGAAGCGAGCTCATAGACAACCTGTGAACATCTGCTTAAAACCTATGGATTATTTCCAATACGAACTTCAGAAAGATATGCAGACCGTCCTGACTTACAATGGCGCAACTTACAATGTTTTAAGAGGGTATGAAAGCAATATGAATTCAGTAGAAACTGTACTTTGAATTCTGAACTTCGATCTTTTCTTTGACCAGCGATATGCGTTGTGATGCTCTCTGGTGATGCTGGGCAGCGGAAGTGATCCTCAGCTCCCAGTCAGCCATGTGATCCCAACGGTCCACAACTGGTATTCTACAGTGTATTTCATTGTGCTAGATGACTCTGCACAACTGTAGGCTAATGTCAGTGTTGTGAGCATGTTTAAAATAGGTTAGGCTAAGCTACTGGGTTGTCGAAAAGTCATGACGTATTTTGTCTATGTTTTTCAAAGGTCATTTATTTATATAAAGAACAAAGATCAATCAATGATATATTGCCCGTTTTGTTTGATAACCTTTTGCCATCTTTCAGTGAGCTTCATAATTCCTCCTTTATAGAAGGACCTGTCTTTATTTGTGAAAAACTGAACAAGGTGCAGATTTACAGCCTCATCTGAATTGAACGTTATACTACGCAAGGAGTTTTGAAGAGAGCAAAACAAGTGGAAGTCTGACAGCGCGAGCTCAGGTGAGTATGGTGGGTATGGCAACACATCCCATCCGAGCTCCAATAATTTTTGTGTGTGGTCTCGCGTTGTCACGATGGAACACAACTCCTTTACAATTAACAAGCTCTGGACATTTCTGAATGATGAATTTGTTCAAACTGTCCAATTGCTGACAGTACACATGCGAATTGATTGTTTGGTTCCTTGGCAAGAGCTCAAAAAACACGACACCTTTAAAATCCCACCACACTGAGAGCATAACCTTCCTCTGATGAATGTCTGCTTTCGATGTCATTTGAGGCGAATCATCACATCGGGACCAAGACCGTTTTTGCACCACTTTGTTGTAAACAATCCACTTCTCATCACCAGTTATCAGTCGCTTTAAAAAAGGATCGTTTTCCTCACGTTTAATGAGCATATTGCAGATGTTTATATACGCCGTCAAATTAATTTCTTTGAGTTCATGTGGAGCCCAAATATATAACTTGCTTACATATCCCAGCTTCTTCAGGTGGTTGTGAGCACTTGAATGATGGATGTTCAATGTTTCTGCAATCTCTCATGTTGGGTAACGGGGGTTTGACTCGATCAATGCCTTTATTTTTATGTCATCAACCTCGGTGGGCCTCCCTGACCAAGGAGCGTTGTTGAGATCAAAATCACCAGCACGGAATTTCGTGAGCCATCGTTGGCATTGACATTCTTGTAGAGCATTGTCACCATAACCTTTATGCAACTTTTCACAAGCTTGATGCACGTTCTTCCCTTTATGGAAGTAAAACAGTAAAATATGGGGAAACTGCACAGTTTGGTCTTCCATCTTCAACTTGTTGTAAAATCTCCAAAACAACCAAATCACTCATTTTTTTTAGAATGAAGCTAGAACTGTCAGCTTTCAAATGACATAGCAATAACATAGATGCGAATGACTCTAGTACTTCCAAAAATGAACTAGTGCCATCTCTTACAAACATGCATCATGATTTTTCCTACAACCCAATATGATGTTCGGTAGGTTAGGTGTGCGAAATTCATTTTGGTTATTTTCTACTTAGTATGGTTTTATTGAGATATAAACCTATCACAAATTGAGGAGTATCTGTAATATTCAAATGTGAATATGATTTAGCTGTTAACTATAAGGTCAATAATTTGGTCAAAATCCAGTTAAAAGGCTGAATACACAATCAGAGGAGCAGTCTCTCAGCAGTGGCTCTCATTCTTGCTATCTATAGCTTAGTCATTTCTCACCATAAACCAAGTTAGTGAGAAATCAAGGTTAAAGGAGTAGGAAAGAAACTTAATTCATCTAATTTTATGACTTATTAGCAACTAAAATAGTCTGATGATAAAAGGCTGGAATGAATAGCTAAAATGTTATTTTTAGACTATCTGCGAATTTCATTTGCTCTCATTACACAAATAATGAAAAATTAGCTGTCAGAAATTTCAAAGCAAGACAGCAGCAGAGAGTATGACAAAAACAAGAATTAATCAAGTCACCATCTTCAGGAACATTTTTTTCACTGTTAGAATTCTTCAGGTAATATGAGGAAGATAATACCACATTTCTTTCCAATATGCTGTACATTTTCTTACAGGAAAGAGCATGAGTTGTGGTGACCAATGACATTTATTGGAAACAAGGAAACTTTTTGTTCCTAGGCCCCTAATTATATTTACTGTAAGAAAGCCCTACAGATGATTTGCAGGGCTCAAGAGAATTCACTTTTATCTTTATAGCGCAAAATATACAGATAACTTGTTTGTAAATAACTTAACAAGGATCACAGTGTCACAGCTGGGATAGTCTGTCTCATTTTATTTTGATCACCAGAATTATAACCTCTTTTCAACTGGGAAGTGGTGATAAATGGTGTTGTGCTTATTCTTCAACAACTCCATAAAACCGGCATCCCGACATATCAGCCTGGGCTTCATAAAACAAAATGTAGAATTCTTTCTTTCCACACATCCTTACTGGTACTATGGATTGACTTTTTTCCTTCATTGTAGCACTGCACTTTCTCAAGGGTGGCTGTGATTGGACTGTGAACTAATCTCTGGAAAATATACATGCTGCCCCACAGAAGGATTGCTAATCAGAGCTTGAATATATTCATGTTGTGTTCAAATTTCAAGACCTCATCCCCATCCAGCCACTTTTGAGGCCTTTCCTTTAAGACCACAGAAAACAAAACTACAGTTGTTCAAACTTGAAACTAAGGAAAGAAAATAAGTAATGAAGTTGAGCTGGATTTCATTCTACCTAGAGTACCTTGCCTTTAGTGGTGTTGTGTTTACAAGTACTGGTTTTTCATGTGTAGATCATTCATTTGGTCTCAGAAACAACCTGCTTTGCAGATCCAGGGCATTTGTAATTTTCCAGCTGGGTTTCTGGTTTGCTTAGTTAATTCTGTGGACTCCAATGTGCAGTCCACACCTGGAAAGGGGAGTTTTCAATGTTGTGGTTTATTAAACAGGTACTTTCCACTCACTCACTTAACAATTAGAAAACAGAAAGAAAAAAGAGAGAGAAAGCCTCCTACTTGTTTTTTTATTCCAAATATGGAGATGGAAACTATTGAACAAATAAGAAGGAGGGAAACTCCGCATATTTCACCTTGACCTGGCTGGACTGGTCCGATGCCGGTAAGAGGAGGCTGTTCTATGAAGGAGCTCAGGCAGGCAGCTCGCGGAATGAGGAGAGGTCAGACCTTGCCCGGGGGAACCACTGCTGCCCCTAGCGGGAGAAAAAGGAAGCAGCACCCTGTGTCTCGGATTGGAAACGGCCTCGTTTCCAATCCGGGGAACTGGTTTCCCTCCCTCGGCCTAGCGAGGTAGTGACAGGACCCAAGGAGGCGCGCGGCTTCCCTGACAGCTCTCCAATAGCACCTAAATTTCTGATCTACAAGCAGGCAGAAATACCCTCCCACCTCCTTTCCTGGCTTCTCTCTCCTGCTTTGCCGCCTGTTGTAACTTCTTTGTTCCGTTTATTGGGAAGGTGACACTTCAGGCCAAAAGACCCACTATAATTAGCAAAATCCCAGAGCCACCACCAGATCCTGGAAAGAGCAGGGCTGTTCAGTCCAGGGCTGAGGCTCCGAGTGGTGAAGCAGCCGCGGGGAATTTCGGCCAGCAACTTCGAGTACAGTCTGTGTGGACTGGACCAACTCTCCAAGGGTTGGGGAGACGCCGCACGATCTCGGGGTGGGGCAAAGGGTCATTCCAAACTCCAAGCAAAGTGGGCAGTGCGCACCCGCGAAACAGAGGGTGTTGGGGGGCGGGGAGGGGCCCGTGGACTCCACTTTGTATGCGGCAGCTGCCGAGCAGTGAGTATCTGAACAAAGGAGCGCGCAGCGCCGGGGTGAGAGGCTGGGGTTTGTGCGCAGCTGCCACTCGTGCTAATCTCTACACCCGCTAGGAGAGCGTTGGGGTGCAGGAATTCGGCGGGGGGGAAAGGGAACAGGGCGTGCGATTCCTGTTGCGGGGCTACGCCTTAGGAGTTCTTGTGAACGACAGGAATCGCAACTATCAGAGCCAAGGGGGAGAAAAAAAGCTGGAGTGAGCAAAACAAAGAGCGAGTGTGGGCCGCGGTGACTTCATGCCTCACCAATGTCCCGCCCACGCTGCTCCGAGCAATGGCTGTTGATGCGAGCCACCCCCTCCTCGCCCGCTAGCGGCCGGGGCAAGGCGCTCAGTAGCGTGGGGCGGTTTCCTAGCAACTCCCGGGCCGATATGCTCGGAGCTATCCGCACATCGGGAGCCCACCTCCCCCGGGGGCCAGGACAGGACCACTCCTCCCCGCCCCCCACCAGCCTCGCCTCCCTCGCATCCTCGCAGGGTGCACCCCAGAGCGCGCCAGCAGCCCGGGCTCTGGACGGTCGGACGCCTGAGCCGCAAACTGGGGCCAAAAGAACGAGGGCACGAAGCTCCCGCCCCACGAGACCAGGCTCCTGCACCCCCGCGGAACCTCCCCTCCTGCGCTCGCCCCGGTGCGCTCCAAGCAGGGACCTGGCTAAGCAGGGAGCTGCGATGCCTAGCTCTGTGTCCGCCGGCGCCGGAGGGAGCTTCTAGGGTGCTCACGGAGCCGCCTCCCCCGGCTGCTGGCACCCGGAGCTTCCTTCCTCGCCAGCCAGGACGCTGCTGCTTTGACTTTGCCCGCTGTTCAGCTAACGAGGCTGCAAAGCTGCAACTAAGTGGAGTTGGCCTCCCTGCCCACCTGTGGAAGAAACACGCTGATTGATGCACCATCGACTTTTTTTTTTACCCTTCAGCCTCGCCGGCGTCCCCTCCCACAGATGCAACATCACCCAGTGAATGTACCATTAGACTGGTTTTTCCCCCTAGCTTCGGGCTTTGTTTGGGTTTGATTGTGTTTGGCTCTTCGCTAAGCTGATTTATGCAGCAGAATTCCCATCGGCTGGGGAGAAACAAAAGCTCTTTTCTTTGTCCCAGAGCGGGCTGGGGAGCCGTCGCTCGCGTCGCCGCCCCAGGCCATTGGCCGTCGGAGGAGGTGCTTCTCGCGGAGATTTTGGGACCCGCTGTGCCGAGTTTGGAGGGCCGCGGGGGCCCTGAGATGCCGAGCGGTGTCCGAGCCAGCGTACTTGCACCGCTTGCTCCGAGCCGCGGGGTCCGCCTGCCGGGGCTCCTGGAAACGTCCTAGCGACACTTGGTCCGCGGGCCCCCGAGGTGCGCCCGGGAGGCACGAGCGCGCATCCGGAGAGCAGCCAGTTGGCGGGCGCTGCGCCCGCTGCTTTGCATTATGTGCCGCTCGGCCCTGGCTTTTTTTACTGCCGTATTTGTCTGTCTGCAAAACTGCCGGCCAGGTCCTGCCCCATTCCTTCGGGCGGCCTGGGTATTTTCAGTTGTTCTTGGACTGAGCCAAAGTGGTAAGTTTTGTTGTTGTTTTACTCCCCTCTTTTGTTTCCTTCTCTTCCCCAAAGGTCTTGGGATGTCACAAAGAGCATCCTGGCCAGGTAAGTGGCCTGGTGTCAGCCTCCCTCCATGTGCCCTGAGAACTTCGGAGGGCGGTGTGTGGCAGCGTCCTCCATCATGTGGCCTGAGGGCAGCCAGGTGTCAAGCATTTTCCGCCAGGAGTGACAGCAATAACTAATTACACAAGGAGATACTGTGTGTTGCTCCCTGGTGTTGGGGGAAGCCATAATAGAATGGAAGTTAAGAAGGGTGGGCGCTCATAATTGCAGAGGCCAGCTTAGGGGGTCTGCTTCATCTTTGAAAGCACCTTCCTTGAAGGCATCGCATCCTTAAAGATGCTCCTCATCTTTCTAGCCTGTAGGTCTAACCACTGGCTTGCATTTGATTCAAGGCTGAACATAAGTTGGTGTAGTGGGAGTGAGTCTTCTGTTTTTGATTTGATGAAAGAAAAGGATGGTAGCTTACAAGTTTCTTCTATTACAGTGCTCAGCCTGAATGAATTAAAGTGCAAAACTGTTTTGGATCTTTTGAATTGTATGTCAATATAAGATAGCATTGCTGGATTGTTAGCAAACAGTAAAACATATAGTAAGTAATAACCATCAATTTAGGATGCGTTCTTCTTGGTTTCTATATATAAGCCAAGCACTTATTTTTGCCAATGCAATGATTATTGCCATATATTTTTTTAATGTACTTTATCTGTGTTTGGCTATCCAAGCCCTTAAATTCTGTTAGAGCCTTTCGCTGACCTCTTCTGTTGAAGGAGAACTATACTTGTTTTGTAGACTAAAATTTTCTCCTATGCTTTGAATTGATGTGCCAAGTTTCTGCCTGCAGCTAATTAAAATGGTCAAATCATAATTTTATAAATAAGGGTTTATAATGGAAACAACCGGCTAGCTTCACTTACTTGTTGCATGTATAGTTGTTTAATATTTGTTTCAAAAGGAGATTTACCTAACAGTTATGTGAAATGACAACAATTAGAGTAAATTTTTATCTTGTGGTTATTTTTTTACTTATATGTTGATTTCAAAATAAGTGAAACTTAAGGCAAAGGAAAAAATAACATTCATTATCATGTATCTCTTAAGTGGAACATGCATTGTTGCAGCAGATTTTCCACTGAGCATAATTCCATCCTGTGTTAATAAGTAACAAAGTATTTTTTTTAGATTTAGTAAACACATATACACATAATAGTAAAATGACCAAAACTGTCAACAGAGTATATTTTATCCCCAATATATAGGCAAAGGAAAAGTCCTACTTGCCTCTAGAATTTACTAATAATAGTAATAATTTTTAGATATTCATTGTGCTTGTAAAGATTAGTCAAGTTCTCGTGTTATAGCATTGTATTTCCATCCGGTGACTATAACTGGTTTGAAGCAAGTATTATGAATGGACTCACTTGCACCTGCAGTTGGGAAAAGGGAATGCTTATCTGAAATCAGAACAAGGCATCCTTTTCCCAGTCTCTGTCAATATACAAAGGTTTCTGATGTATACTGGTTTGCACTGCAGTTAAAACATGCAAAAAATTTAAATTATAGCCATCAACTGAGAAAATTAGAGATCAGCATAAACTGTTGTACTTTTGTGATATAGCTACAAGTCTCAAATTATGTGTCTTCACAGTGCAAATTAGACGCTTAAAGCAGAATAGAAATTTAGGTATCAGTTACAAAGGAAATCTTGTTCCCTTGCTCAGTAGTTTACACCAAGGAAATGTTGAGGGCAATAAAGCCATACAAAAGAAACCATAAACTGCATAAACAACAACATAACATTGGGTTTAATTTTTGAAGTAGAATTTAGGTTCCAAATACATAGTGAGCAAGAGGGATGTTGTAATAAAATCTGAATTTTTTTAACAGATATTTTTATCAAATATTTTTTGATCTAGAAAAAAGTTATTGGAGTTCATTATTCAACTTTCCCTAGTAGTAATTACCAACAATTAAAGCAGTAACACTAAAAACTGGTTAATGAGTAACTGGAAAACACTAAAGAATACCTAGTGGTTAATATTTAAAGAGTTAATGCAGCAACACTGTTGTTTCTACATTTGCTAGTTTTGAAAGGCTAAAATATTTTAACTAAGCTGTTATACAGCAATATATAAGAGTGGCAAATTCCAAAATTCCTATTTCTTTAAAAACATGGCAACTATTATTGCAATGAAATTTCACCTTCTGTGCACAAACTATTTTTAAATAACAACCAACTGGATTAGCATTGTTTTTTAACTGTAGTATTATTTTACCTCAGAATGCATTCCATAGCATAAGTGTTCTCAGATTTCTTTATAATTACCTAAAGTAAGAGGATAGTTACGAGAACCAAGCCTTCCTTTTTAAAAATCCAGTCTTACAAATTATTTGCACAATAAGCTTCCAAATCAATTCTATCTTAAAGGAACTGAGACACATTCTGATTAAAAAAAAGAAAAAGTTTGTGCTGTATATGAAAGATTTGGAAAATGCCAGAAAAATTCCTGTACTCCCAAATAGTCACCTGTTACCAAATTATCTGAAATTTCACCACTTAATGGATTTCTTTGAAATAACCATGGCATTGATGCTATGTTTCTTGTAATTTTTAACTTTACATAATGGAAATTTTCAAATACATACAAAAGCAGAGAGAAAGGTTTAAGGAATCACCATCTAACCATCACCCAGCGTCATCAACCATCAACGCAAGGCCAGCTTTTTCATCTCTCTCCCCACCCAGTTCATCTCTTTCTCTCAACTGGATTATTTTGAAGCAAATCTCTCATATCATTTTATCTTAAATATTTCATAAATTAAAATAATACTGGAGGAGAAACGCAGTCATTAATCCCACTGCATGAATTTTTTAGCTGAACTTTAGGGCCACAAGAATGTTCAGTATCTTTGATGGGAAGAATGCGGAAATAAGCGGGGGGAGCAAAGACAGTTTCAACCACTTACTTTTCAATGGTTCTATTATGGCTCCATTAAAAATATTTTTTCTTAAAAATATGCATATGTAACAGTTTTTTGGTATGCATGTATATGAAGGGGAAAAAAATAACATGGATAAATCTATTTCCCGAAACAAAAGTATACCTTGTTTGAGTTTGTTGGAAGGACTGTTACCTCTCCTGTCTCCTGAATCACTAGTTTTTCTCCTTTGGACTGGGTTGCTTACAGCATTTGCATCTCCATACATGCTGTAATATCTCTCTTCCATTTCTCATTTTTCTTTATAGCCAAAATCCTTGAAAGACTTTCCATACTGCTGTCTCCAGTTCTCCTCACCTGCTCTTTGAATGCATGGCCGTCAGGCTTTCTCTGTCACCTCTGCAGTTGCACTGCTCTGTTAGCATCACAGTGACTTCCCTATTGCCAAACCTGATGGCCCATTCAGTCTTCACCCTGCTTCACCCATTATGTCAGCAAGTTGGCACTGTTGACCACACCCTCCTTCAAAACACTTCTTTCCTTGGCTCCTGGACCCACATTCTCTTGGTTGAAGCTGTTTCTCCCTCTCTGATATCAGTTCTTCCTCATGCTCCGAACTCTGAAAGAAGTGGTTTAGGACTTACTCCTCGGACTTTCTTTTCTGGCTATATACTAAATCCTCAGGCCGACTGATCCAGTCTTGGGTGTTAAGTACCATTTCTATGCTGACAACTCCAGTCCTGACTCCTCAGCTGATCTCCAAAGGGTATAACAAACTGCCTATTCAACATCTCACTGTATGTCTAAAAGCAAAATTAACCCTAACATATTCAAAACCAAACTTCCAGTTTTCTCTCTCAAGCTTGCTCCTTTCATACTCTTCCTCACCTGAGTAAGTGGTAAGTTAGCCTTCCGGTAGTTCAGGGAAACACTGGCGGCATCCATGATCTCTCTGTTTCTCTCATCCTCACTAGAATTTGAACTTGAAGAAATACAGTTGTCTTTAAAAGTGGGTTCTACACTGTAGAAGCTTTAACCCTGTAAGATACCTGCTTCTGCCACCTCAGTCCACCTCAGACAGCAGTCTCTTGACCTTATAGGCAAATCTTTAGCAAAGATCAAAATAGAGACTTAGTAATTTTTAATCTATTTTTTACAAATTTGTTTTGCTTTCAAAATCTCTGTGATAATTATTTTCATTATTGATAATTAAGTATGAAAAGTAATCCTGATCCTTTATCTCAATATGTATTTTAAAACTGATTTCTACTTAGGCTATACAAACTGAAATTTGCAGTCATTTTTAACCAAACACTAAGAAAGGTAATAAAAAGACAAACTATTCTAATCCATTTAATTAACTGTTACTCATTCAGATTTTCTTAAAGCACCTACAGCCTTGTGTCAGGCATGGTTCTGGGCTCTACAGTTAAAAAGAAAAACAATAGTTAATATTTGTGAAGTATTTGCTATATGCCAGACACCCTGCTGGACATATGGTATGAAAATAAATCCTTTAATGCCCACAACCCTCTGAGGTGCATACCCTCTCATTCCCATTTTATAGGTAAGTAAATCAAAGAGACGTTGAATAACTTCTTCAAGATCTCTTAGCTCATAAGTAATGGAACCAGAATTCAGCCCCGTGTGGGTTTGACACTGCACTGTCAATCACAATTACAGACTATCTTCCAGGGTAGGAGTCGTTGTTGTTCTCCCCCCCACACACCCCCCACACCCACCACCCAGTCACAGAATCCATGGGGCATGTCTATCCAGTCTTCAAACCACTCCTAGGTCATCTCCAGAATTCTCTGCCCAAACAGCCCTGAACAACTTTCAGAGCCATGTTGTGGGATGACTGTGCCACCCACATGCCAAACCTTAGGGGAGGGGCAGAAAACGGCTTGGACACGTGGGCTGGAGTGTCCATGCAGGTAAGTGATAGGCTACTTGCAAGGCAGAATAAAGCTAGAAGTGAGAGAAAAGAGGGGCAGGTCAAGGGCAGGAGGGGCGACCCTTTACGCACTGCCAAGTTCCCAACCAGAAACCTAGAGTGTGAAACTCTAAATTCAGACCTAGCCAGCCTTCTAGAACATTATAAATGTATACTTATCAAATTAGGAAACGAGAATTTATTTTACTTAATAATTTCTTAGCCTGGTATCTAACAGTTAAATATTTTGTCTTGTTATGTCCACCATTTGTACCCTTGCTTTTGGCTCTGAAAAAGTTAGGGACAGACTTACATATTAATTTAAATATTATTGGGGGTGGGAAACAGTGACAGCACCAGAGCTCACTGCATACAAAGAACTGCCTCATATCAAGGTGCTTTTATATGTCAGGAACTAAACATCTTTTGGTAAACTCTAAGATGTGCACAGATTACACTGAATTCTATTTTCTTGCAAATGGTGTTATAGTGAGAGTCTAGTACAGAAATATTTAAATTTAGTTTTATTTTTTATTTCTCCTTATTAACTTAAAACAAGTCACAGAAAATAACATTGTACTGACATGAATTAGCCAAATTTGATTTAATTATTTGGCTGATATATATTTAACATCTATAAGTGAATGAATATGTAGAAAAAAACACTGCCATATTGCCTTCATGGACTAAAAGGACTTTTCAATTTAAAAACCAATCTTAATGTGATCTCCTTTCTGTTTTCACGGTAAATTAATATAATTTGCATATCAAAGAAAAATGTAATGAAAGTCAAAATGGTTTCCACAGGGATTTCATAATTTAATTAAAACAGTCCTACCTATCAATTTTTGCTAGAAAATACTAATCTTAAACATATATTACAATTATCTTTCCTGAGTTATTTAGAAAGTTTCCCAACCAAAATAAGTTTGGGAATAAGAATAAGATCATTAAATAAAAATTACAATGTTAAATTAAGTAGTCTTATTGGATATATACTCTTAAGATGATTTTAAAAGATGATTTCATTTTGAGTGCTATTATTCAAAGTACTAAAAGTTCATATTTTAACAGCATACAAAGTATCAGAGAGTGGCCTTTCACGCAGACCTTATCAATGAGCCAACTGTCATACTTTAGTGATTTTAGAGATGTGGTGTCTCTTTCCCAGGTATTTTCGTTGTTTGGTTTTATTTTGCTTTGTTTTAATCAACAGATACTGCTACATTTGTCAAAGACAGAGTCTGTTGCTATTCCAGATCAGTACTGGTGCACTTTGATTATTCTAGAGAGTTGCCTCCCAAAAAATCAGCCTCCAGGTAGCACAGAGTAAGGAACCAGCATAGCTGCCAAAGGCTAGTTCAAGCCCAAGTCCACGGGCATAACCGAGTTTGGAAGTGGAGGGAAAGGCTAGTAATGAAGACAGGAGGATGAAGATGAGAAATATGTCAGCTCCAAAGAAATGTGCCAAATATGTCTTATTAAGTATGTGAGGTGTGCAGTGGCTTTTGGCCAGAGATGTTTTGATGTTTGGCATGGTTTTGGACCTAACTTTCTTTTAGAACAAAACAAGTTGCTATTTCAAGATACACGTATGCTGATGGTAAAATGCAGCCACAGTTGAGGTACTGTTGTTCCACGCGTACATGGGCTATCAGGGTCCTTGGAATTGAACCACATTTTCCCAGGTACAGGAATTTTTCCTAATTTCAGTGAGGGCCATTATTTAGTATAATTCCCTAGTACTACCTTTTACAGATACTAGGGTAGGGAGAGGGGCTGGGTGGGAAGCTTCATCCTTATGGAATGAGATATTACCACTATGCTTCAAATGAGCTTTAGAATATTATGAGGTCCAACGAAGAAAATAATTAAAAGAAAAATTCAAAATTCTGCAAGATCAGGTTAACAGGAAGTTCCTTAAGGAGTGCCAAGCTAGGGAATGTCTTTTGTAATTGCCTAGGAGGCCAGGCCGGCTATGCGGAATGTTTAAAGGTATTCATTAACTGCAGTAGAACAAAAAATGCAGGAAAGTTTGGGGTGTGCAGAAAATGCTGTAGAACTGGTTGTTCCAGTTGGGAACAAAGAACTCATTGTAGCAGGACTCTATTACTGGCAGGAAAATGGCCTCGCGGGTTTTTTCTTAGTACAAGGCATACCTCCCAAGGTATTGCTCTATTGTCTCTGTGTGCATTTGGTTTGGATTTTATGGTGAACTGAAGACACGTAGGCCATAATTTACAAGAGAAAACCCTCTACAAATGATACATGGGGTGCAAGTTCCAAGAGAATTTATCTGGAAGACAGACGGTAACACTGAAAAAGACGCTCAAGGAGAGAGTCAGTTTCAGGCATCTTGAATTCTGGTAAAAAGGACCCTTTGGATGAGTGTTTCAACCACACAGACCCATAGAAGCAGAGCACTAAGGTGAGGGCCAGTGTAATATAATCACAGCGTCTGACCTCTGAGGTTGGAAATGGAAATATGAGGGCTAAATTAGCACCGTCCTTAATACCAAGGCTGTGGCATGTTTGATGCCTCTTAAGGAATCGCGCACCACGTGATGCTTGGTGGCATCTGCTGGGACTAAAATAAGGTGGGGGAAGAGGCGGGCTTCCTGAGCAGGCACCTGTGCCCTGCTGAAGGCAGCACAGCGGCTGGAGAAGAAGGCCCAGCGCCTCTCTGGGTGCACGTGGTGCTGATCTTCATGTCCAAGGCTGACCCTTGGCTGCCTGAAGGTCAGCACAGCATCGATGCCCGAGGTCACTGTTCTCTGAGAAAAAGCTTGCAGACGAGATTATGTGGGGATAGACTTGTTGGGGGTAGAAACTGATTTATGGGCATTATGAAAATTCAGATATCAGAGCTTTTGGGACAAACTGTGCCTCCCAGAAATGTGTTTGAATTTGAAGGTGAAAAAAATATATATTATTGCAACTTCCTTGAGGTTTTTGCCGGGTCCTTTTATCGCATGACTGCCTCTCTATTGGGTCTGGCTCCCAAATATATGCCGTGTGTCAGAAATCACACAGTACTGTTAGGTGGCTACTGAGAGTCAGCCCATGCAGCTGCGTCACTAAAAGCTGGGAACACAGCCGCAGCCCATCCAGAGAAATGAAATCGTCCCCAACATCCAGTAGTCCAGGTCGAACCTTTGATACCTGAGTCCCCGTTTTGTACTCAGCTTCCCCTTGACCTCAGATTTCTTTTGACTTCCAACACTTAATTACCATTTTCAGGTTCACCCTCTCCACTTCTGCTAAAGACGCCCAGGCTTCCTTTTTAAATATACCATCAAGTATGACTCTATTTGACTGGGTAAACAGGAGCCCCTCCCTCGCCATGACTGAGGCTACTGAGCGCCTTTCTACCCTGGCAGACCCCTGTTACAGACCCACTAAGAATGCAGAGATGGGTCAGAGGGTGAGTAGAAAGTGCTGGACAGGGAGGTGTGGACGCTCCTTACTTCCCAGCTGGGTTTGTTTTTCTCTACAGAAGGTGCTAGACATATAGAACCTTCCAGCTCAGTATCCATTGCGTTTATTTTGTCTGTGATCTGTCTTCTCCCATTAGAATATGGTATCTGAGCCAAGTCCCTAAACCTGGAGGGAAATATGAATAGGATAGCCTCTGCCTCAATGATATAACATTTTAAAGGAAGAGACTGGCACTTAAACATATTATAATCTAATAGATTCTGTAACTTAAACAAAAATCCAATAAGTACTAATCATTTAACAACTATTTTTTTCACCAATGACTTGTGTGGAAAGCACAAGGTATGTAAAAGACATTAGAAAACAAAAGAACAAAAAAACTTGTCCCCGTGAATTTTATAGCTTGGGGGAGGAGAAACAAAATATAAAAGTAAACATGATGATAAGTAATTATATTGTAGGTTAGGAAGTGATAAATGCTATGGGAAGTATTGGAGAAGGATTGGGGGCATAGGCAGTAGTTGTCATCTTAAATGGTTTCAAGGGGATTGACCTCATTAAGAAACGGGATATTTGAGCAACATTTTGAAGGCAGTGACAGCTAGCTGTGTGGATATTTGGAGAAGGGACAGAGAAAAGTTAGGTATCAAAGGATGTAAGAGATGTGAAATAGATGGGAGGACTGGAGGTGGCAGATTATTGGTGTCTGGGTCCTAGAAGGGAGTTAGATTGGAAGACATGAGGTGGTCAGAGAGGGTGACATGGGGTGTAGTTACTGGTAATTATAAAGTCTAAAGCTATGACCATGGAAGCAAGTAGCTGAATCCCAGTGGAGAACAACATAATTGGAGAAGAGAACAAGGAAATGTGGCATCCAGGTATTGCAAAAATAATCTGCTTTTGTACTAAAATTGCCAAGAACTGAAAGAGGAGTCCTGTTGGGGAGTGTGATAATAAACAAGGAGTCAAAATTCTCTAGAAGTGAGAAGGCATCAATCACCCTGAGGTCAGTAAATGCCTGCTGTCATTCGGGTTCGGTGTGATATAACCTGAGTTCAGAGTGTGAAGGCTGGGACGGGGCTGGGGGTGGGGGCGGGGAGAATGCTCTGGAAGTGGCAGTACGAGCTGAGAGGGTAGCTGTGTGCCTCCAGGCCCAGCATCGTGATGCTGTGGGAGAAGCATCAGCCAGCGTTCACGAGGTCAGCAAGGGCAGCTCCATCCTCGGGGGAGACCCAGGTTTCGTCAGAGCAAGAAGGAACGGGAAAATGAATAGAATGGTATACACCGTTATACACAGGGAATTCTGGAAATGGACTGTGAATGTTGGACAGCACAAGGAGAGGGACTGCAGAGCGGGAAAGGCGAGGGTGCGTGGAGCCTCCCGGGGATGAGAGCGTGTCGGGGAGATGAGAGGCATCTGCAGGTCAGACTCCTTGAACGGACTGACGTAAGTGCAGGCAAGTGAGATCAGCCTGTGTCCTCCGGGAAGACAGAGGTAGTGAGTCTGGGAGCGGTGAGGGGAGGTGGAGGGTCTGCGGCTCGCTCCTGATTGTTCTGGGAGGCCTGACCTGAGAATTGTACCTGAAAGTGGCACAAACCATGTTTTGGAAGTGAAAGGGTTTAACGAAGACTTCCCAAATTACTTAACGTTATCTCCTCGCTGGGGATTTGCTTCTTGCTAAATATATTTCCATATGTGTAATACGGAAATTATATACACACTTGCAACACATACAACTAACTAAACACAACCCAAATAACTAAATAACAAACATACAAATAACTAATTCAATGCAGAGTATAAGGATCACATTGCAAATTTTATAAGGATTCAAAAGTGGAGAGATCAGCTACATCTGAAGAGAAAAGGAAGGAATTGATGGCAGAAATGTGTGAGATAAGTGTCTAAATTAAACACTGAAGGACTGGAAGAACTGTAACAAAGGGCAATGCCCAGCATGACTGTTCAAGAAAGGGGAGACATGCAAATTGGTCAGGACATAGTGCATCAGGGGAGAAGTAGAAAGAGAGTGTTGAGTCAGGTGTAGGTAGATTTGTTTGAACTTTACTGCTCAGGTGGCAGGAATTAAATCAGCAAAGCTTTTTATTTGATTGTTTGGTTGGGTAGTAATGTGATACATTAAGGACAATGTATCAGGAAGTGAACCTGGCAATAATGTATATAAAGAATCTTAGTGGTAGATGCCCAAGGAAAAAGACTGTGAGAAAGTTGTGACAATAAAGCAAATGATAAATAATGAATCTAAACTAGGGTTGAAGTCCACTAAGGGTGAGATGAATGCTAAAGGTACATAGGTAAAAGCAAAGACATCTTGGTGACTAACAGGTGGGATTATGGTAGAGAGAGGAGTCAAGGTTGACCACAAAGACTTAAAGCAGAATAACCAGGAAAATAATGTAATTAACAGAAATAAGTCAGTCAAGTCAAGAAGAGCTACTGGTGGAAAGGAAGATGATTTTTACTCAAGACTTGCAGATGTTGAAGTTCCAACAAGAATCTAAGTGGGATGTCCAACAGATAGTTGAAAACTCAAGACAGAATCTTGGGTGAGAGTCTGGAACAGCAGATACTATTTGGTGATCATGTGCAAGGAGGTGAGACTTAGAGTCACGTTAGTTCATAAAGTGATCAAGGTGTAGTTTAGACAGATGTAAAAATAGCCGAAGATGTAAAAAGGCAATTAGTTGTGAGAATGGAAGAAGTGATAGCATGCCTGCTCACTATTAAAAGATGGAGGATATTTAAACACTGCCAGGTGCTAGTCGCTAAATAAAATTAGGAAATTATTGTTTGCCTTTCAATGAGCAAGTCACCACACAGATAGAGGGAATGATCTTGGCAAAGAGGGCTTTTCCCCCTCCAAAAAGAGAAGACAATTTTGAGTTAAAAAAGGTAATTTAGCTATTCTAGGTCATATAAAGGTAAATTTGGGCTCACATCTTAAGTATGAATGAGGACTTGGTAGAAGTGTTTGGGGATTTGAAGAGAAAGCATCAGAATAGTGAATGTGAGAAACAATGATGGAGAGAGTCAACAAGAGATGAATAAAAGCAGGACCAGGGCTAGGTGACCTAAAAAAGGAATTTGAAAGAGACCCATCCTTTCTACACCACAATAGTGCCCCATAAAGGCAGCTTCAGATGCTAAGATTTAAGCTGTTCCTTAGGATGCATCACTCCATTTGTGTCTGACCTACTTCTGTTTATTTTCGACTTCATGTTTAGAATGACTGGCTCGGGAGCCTGCCTTCTGTCCCATCCTGTGGCTCCTTCTGAATTTCTTACTCATTCTGTTCTCTTTGGTCTTTGGGCCCAACAACTTCTTCGTGGTTTCACAATCCAGTGGCCCCTTTAGCTCATGAGAATTCCCTGCCACAGTCCCTGGCCCCAGGGATTCCCAATGACTCTGTCCAAGGTGGAGGTGGGTGATGTGGGGGTGATCTGAGTGATTACATGATATCCAGTAAGGTGGAAGGAAAACCATCAACAAGGTGATGAATACCTTGTAAAATTTAGAAAAGTGTCTAGTGATGATAAAGAAGATGGGGAGGGGCATATTAAATAATAAGAGCTGTGAACTTTGAAAGAAAAGAGGTCAATACTGTTGGAAGGTGGGGAGTGGGACAGAACTCCCTATAAGCGGCCAGTGAGAGTGAAGAGATTAGAGTGTTGGTTGCAGATTTACCCAAAGAATGATGAACTCTGATAAAGCTCAATTTTGATGAAGGAAGAATAGTAGCTGGACCATTCTGGAAAATATGAAGCATATGGAACAAGAATTTCATAGTATAATATGGACTGTACATTAGTTCAAGTCATAATATCAATATAAAATGTCCTAATTAACCAACTCTATGATGATTTGTAAAAGAATATCCTTGCTCATAGGAACAAGAAGACTATGTGATAAAATGCTGGTAATTTATACATATGTACATATGTATGTATAAAGAAGTACCTAGTCAGATTCCAAACAATGAAATTAAACTAGGCGATTATTAACTGAAATAGTTTAAGGTAATTATAGAAGATTCAATTTCTGTCCCATAAGATAGTCAGATGAAAGTCTTTTGATTGTAATACAGAATTTCCCTTGCCTGAACCCAAAAGTAAAATTTACAATGCTAATTTAAATCAGATGTATTGATATAACTTACATCTATTTAAAGTGTCAATCGATGGATTTGACAGCTGTGTAGACCTTGAAACTGCCACTTGAATCCGCATACAGAACACTCCCATCCACAAAGAGCTCTGCGTTGTGCCCCTTTGCTGACAACATTAAAACATGAGATGGTGAATGATTCTGCATTACTGGGCAACTGGTATACCTAACAGATAGGCTTTGGGTGGCCTTTAAAATAAATCTTTCATGTTACAATACATTACATCTTAAAATAGTCCCACAAATTAACAGAATTATACATGCTATCAAGCAAAGGTCCTCCACCCATCATGTCATTTTAACTCATACTCCAGTTTTCAAAGTGTTTTGACAGCTCAGTGGATGAATACAGCACATAGAGAGGAGAAGCATTTTCCCTACCTCATCAGCAAGGAAGCAAAAGCTCAGCAAAGTGGAATTATGAAGCCAAGGTCAGAGGATAGGCAGAGAACAGAACAAACTGCCTGCCTCCCTAGTCCAGATTTGGCTCCCAGGGCAGAACTGGAAATTCACAAATGAAAACAGCAACGACAAAAACCATTTCAAGTGCTCCTGCCTAATTAGCATGCAACCTAGAGCCATTCCCTGCCAAGAGGCTGGGGAAACAGTTGTAAAAGAGAAGCAATCCCCCACAGTGAGACAGTGCCAACCAGTGTGATTCAGGCACTTGGTGCAATGTTCAGGCTGGGGCTTTGCTGTCTGGTGTTCAAACTCAGAGTTTCCTTGTACATAAGAATTGAACACATTTCGAAAAGGGCACTGAAGTATTTAGGGAGGTCTTGGGCACTGAAGATAGAAAATAATCCTATGGGGGAAAATCTAACATTGTCATCTGTAAAGTGGGACTGATGATGGGACAGTAATGACATACTACTTATATGAAAGAATCATCTTGACCTACATGGGAATTATTATTGAGTCATCACTTAAGGACAAATAATAGCACAATTAGTGAGGGTTTGAAATCATACCTTGGTATAATTGTCTTTATGGTGTTCTCTATGGAATATATGACAGTGTTTAAGAGAAAAGGCTCTGTAGTCAGTATTGCCTTCAAACTTGGTGTCTGTACTGATGAGCTCTATGACTTTGAAGGAGACTTCACTTAAGCCTTACTTTCCCATCTGTAAAATGGGAGAGTCACATATAATTATCTTTTTAGTGTTTGAAATGTAATTACAGGAAAACCAAATGCTAAATGAACTAAAATTCACTTTGGGTTTTATTTTTTCTTTGAGAACAAAGTCTTTACAATATGAGGTGTCTCTGTGCTGCTCTAATCAAGTGCACACCTGCAATGTGACTTCAGGTTTAAAAACTATAATGTAGAAAATTCTTTCCTACTGTCCTAAGGCATTTCTTGTACCTCCTTAGCTATGGCATTTGAGGTTTTGACATGAATTACAGTGTGATTTTTTTTTAAATGGAGAAAGGAAATTCATACCTGCCAAGAGTTGGAGAGGAAAATAGGAAGAGCCCCTGGAACTCCAGTGTATTATTAGATTAAAAACATTATTTAGAGAAACAGAATGGGAAACCGGTGAATACTTTGGCTTTTATAAAAAGGGAGTGTGCCTCATAAACAGGACAGTTGGAATGTATGGAAAAGTTCCAGTTAAAACAAGACACAAAGCACATGACTAATATTGCTTTTCCAAGTTAGACAAATGCAGCTTTAACCAGAATTTGCCTCAGAGGGGCCTCTGCAGCCCTCCCTGAATCTTGAGATTTTGATCCTTTGTGAAGTTCCGAGTCTGAAGGAAGAAAGCTATACTGAGAGATGGTATGCTTTGACCCCTTCTTTCCTCCTGAGTGTCTCTTGCTTCCTCACAAATTCCCACCAGGTGAGTGCATGTCAGAAGACACACTAATGTGCTCAGGTAAAGCAGCAACTGCAAAACTCGATGTGATCCTTGTCAGGAATGATTCTTGTTTGTATGTTGAGTGCCTGCTTGGCCCACCAGGAGAAACTTCACTGTCTAGGAAATAACATGAACTGCAAAGTCATTTTTCAAATGCAAATGACAAATATTCTTTATACTCTTTCATCTCTGTCACACATCAAAGAATATATATCAAGAGGTAGACAGCATATAACCTATTTGACCGGGTTTCTGCATTGTGTCTATTCTTCAAAACCCGTCAGGCCTCTCCTTCATGTGAAAAGAGCCCTTCATCACTAACTCATGGCATTCCCTTTGTCTTTCACATTTCCTGCCACCTCAGCATGGATTGCATGGCTTGCATGGCTTATTGCTTTTATTTCTTGTTCTACACCACCAAACTCCTGTGCGCTTAGGACCTCAGCTTACCTGAGGAGTTCCACTTTATACCTGTTGCCTCAGGGTAATTAATAGCACCCTCTTTCAGGTTAAAAGTGTTCTTCTGTACAGCATAATCATCCCACACAAGCTGTCATCAGAACTTTTTCAAAGCAAAGGTGATTCAAACGTGTGTAAATGAGTAACAACAAAAGCTGCAACATGACCCCACCAGATCAGGTGTGTGACGGTCTGTTTCAACACAAATGAGTGTCATCAGTGGGTTCACGATGGTCCTTGTAAATTCTATCATGAACTTGACTTTTGAGTTATGCCATCCAGCTCACCTTAAGCTCTGACTCATGTCGGGACTGCCCCAAACAGGGCAAGGCAGACTAAAGGAATGTGTGGCACTGCCCTAAAGTTTCTTCATCTGCCCAGCATTGAAAGTGGCTTTTCCCCTTCTTTGGTTCTCCAGAAATCTTTGTGCTGGCAGAAAACCCTACTGAACTTACATGGATTTTCTGCTATGCAACAAAGGAGGTTGAAACTTGTCCCTGAAACATAAAGATTGCATATAATAAATCTGGGTAATGAGAAGAAAAGATAAAGTGCTATTTCTTAACATTGGCACTATAAGGAAGTTGTGTTCAGTAAGAAATTAACTCAACCTTACGGGTGGGGTGGGAAGGGGAAAGAACATTTGCTGAATTGAATTTTTTTTTTAATTGAAGTTTAATGGGGTGACAGTGGTTAGTAAAGTTACATAGGTTTCAGGTGTGCAATTCTGTAGTACATCATCTATCAGCCCTGAATTGAAATTTGATTTAGATCTGAGCAATAAGAAAAAAAAATAAGTGAATTTGGTGGTTTGCCTCTGATAATGGTAACATTAAAAGAGTTATATTTCAATTCAGTATCATCCCATCACATATTCAGAGTTCTTTATGAAACTAGCCTTAAGAAACTTTAAGAAACTAGCCTTGCTTTGAAATACGTCAACAGAACTGTATAATATCAGAAGACCAAATGGAAAAAAAAAGAAGTTTGTCACTATAGGTATGTTTGTTTTTTTCACACGAGGAAACATCAAGATGAGTTCATGCAGACCTGTATCATGGAGTAAATATAATTATATTGTCATTTGCAACAAATAGGTTTGTAAATGAAGATTATTTTTAAATGAAAATAATCAACAGCTATATAAATCTAAATTACACTGCCAAACTGATCTCAATTTAAAATAACATTTATTCGTCACATGTTTACTGAGTGTGTTCCAGACACCAGGCTCGGATACTGGGGATAAAAAGAAAATATGAGTAAGCACCTGTCCTCCAAGAATTGACAGCCTAGTATTCTTACTTCTCCAAGGAACAAACAAAACGTGAAAAACAAACATCTCTTCAGAGTGGAAGGTCTACTTCACATGAAGTAATGTTACGCTTAACATTTCTTTAAAAAGTATTTGCGTTCATCCTGCTCGTCTTTCTCCTATTAACTTATCTTTCAAAACTCAGGTGACTTTTTCTCTTACGTCAGAAACAGTTCTGAGAGACAACCCAGAATGTGGGCAGTGACTCCACAGTGATGTCAGTGACCTGGGCCCCTTTTCTTTTGCCACCATTAACATTGGCTTCTGTGAGAAAGGTTCCCTCAGGCCTGAAGATGGCTGCTGCTGGTCTGGACATCCTTGTATAGGGCTGGTGCACCATCCGCATCAGTTTCTGGCCATTAATGGCTCACAACTGCCACCTTCTCAAAAGAAATAGCCTCCACCAAGGCAAGCCACAATGCTCAGAGACGTCTGGAGTTTAACCCCTACCCCTCCAGAGTGCCCTCAGCCAATGACAGCCTGATGGGAGGGTATAAAAGCCAAACAGCCTGCATCAAAATAGGACAACTTCATGGTATCATTTGTGCTCCAAGTTCTGGGTGGAATCAGGCGAAGGCCAGACTTCACTGCAACAACATCTTTGCTCAGCACCTTGCCCTGTCCTGACCTCCTTACCTCACTTCCCTTCTCAATAAATCACTTGCCAAGAATCTCTACCTCAGCTTCTTCCGCTGGGGAGCTAAGACAACTAGTTTTTATTATAATGTCCTCATTCCCTCCACCTTTCTCCTGAGCCACTATATATAAAATTGAACATTATCACAAATTACAACTCTAGGCTATCAAACCAAATCACTGGAACAGCTAACAGAAAAGACAAGAATAAAACCCAAGCTGTTTTTCACTAAACATAAGTACGGGTATATTTTTTCAAGTACAAGTAGAGGCAAAATTATTTAGACAAAATGGTTGTCCCCATAAAGATATTCATTTTCATTTTCACGAGCTGAATGCTCATTTGCTACTCGTCTGAAATAAAATGGCAGAGGCAGAGGAGACGAATATTACTCTAGGCTGGGCGTTGCTGCTAAAGGGTGGTATTTCCTGAATGTATAATTTAGTAGCAGACTACAAATATTAAAATGAATTTTTCAACTAATTGTGTATGAGCACAGTTGAAATATGCATTTGTTGCAAAAAAGGTGAAATTTTGACACAAATGTATTATTTTAATTCTTTTAACTATATCTGCTTCTTGTCTATTTTAACAGTAAAACTATGTTTCATAAATTCTGAACACTAAGTAAAAGAGCAAAGGAAAATGCTAATAAATAAAGAATGTGTTTTTGGATTATGTTTATATGAAGTCCAAGGGGCAAAAACTAGGAGGAGAGGAATGCAAGTAGGTGTGCGAGTTCCTCGATCCCGCTGTCTCCAGTGCCTCGGGCACGACCATCTCTAGCTCTTCAGAGCTTCCTACTCAGACCTACCTTTTCCAAAGAGCCCCCCATGTTTCCACCTCTTCTCCTGTGCCCCTTTACTAGATCCCTGTTAAAATTTAACTGATTTTGGTTTTGTTTCCTGTGCCTGCTTTTCTGAGAAGTAGCCCTAGCCACCCCTTCCCTCCCTATATTTTTGATGGGGCTTTTAAGGAAACAGCTCCTCAATCAAAACATGGACTAACTAGGTAACGGCACGTGATTAGAACACTATTCTTTCATTTTGGTTTTGATATCAAATAATAGCATATATTAAATTTCTGTGTTTAAAAGAGAGCTTTCAATAATCAGGTAATGTATTTTGAAGATATTTGTAACATTACATGACCATGATACACATCTAGAACAACGAAACCCAAAGTTATACAAGGAAACTCCAAAGTTATACACCAAACTTCAATCTATGTTTTCCTAGTTTTGACTGTTATCAAAGTAGAATATGTACTCATTATAACAGTGTTTACTTTGTTGTTGTTTTTTAAAGGAAGTAGCTTTCATAATTATCCAAGTTTAATTTAATTTGTATAGTAAATGCAATTAGGAAAAGGATACTGCCTGGAAAAAAATGCATTTCTACATTTTTCACAAATCATTCTGTGTAGGAGTAACAGGAGAATCTGGAATGATTGATTCTGAATATCAAGGACTATAATCTTTATCAGTTTTAGTTGTTCCTTTTTTCAGGTAACTATGGAGATCCTTTACATTTTGTTGAAATTTTGTGGCATAGACTTAGAGCAGAAAAACATTAGAAATGTTTCCTAAAACTTTCACTTGACCTGGTCACTTGATTTACAGAAAGATATCAATCTAAACATTAAGCCTTCCATTGTCTTCTTTAGTTTTTTTTTTTCTGTTTTTTTTTTTTGGAGGGGTCCATTTTCTTCCTCCTTTCACTTCTACAGATTAAAATTTCTCAAAAGAATACGAATACGCCCGTCATCTAAAACAAAGACTATCTAAGTGAGTGTCATGAAGATGTACTTTCCTGATTTCTGTGTAGTCTATCCTATTAATGATGAATATTTATTATACTTCATGACAGACAGTTATAGAGGTCATTTCACATGCATCATAAACATTTAATTCTGGGAAATAATTTAAAAATTATGTAGATTAATTCAATGTTCACTCTGCAAAATGTGAATAAAATGAAGACGTAAGAGATTTTCAGAAATCCCATTATAGTCATGCCAAAATTGTATTTGTAATAGATTGAACTGATGTGTGTATACTTGACTAAATTGATTTTCAAGAATTTTTAAATAACTAAAATAAATACAGCAATTTTAATAGTTATTTTTTTTATACTAGCTATGCTTTTAAAACTTTGCCTTTATGACCCAAGGGACATTCACTTTAAAGACAACCCAGCACATTTACAACAAATTTAAAGGCACATAATGCCTTCCCTTTTTTAAAACTAAAATTAAATACATATGTATATATACATCTGTTTATAAGTACATGTAAGTTATTATAATATTAGTTATAATAACATTACAATAGCTCCTTTATGGAGTGCCGACTATACCCTAAGCACGATGCCTGTCACGGTTACAGTTGCTCATTTCATCTCATCAGTATTTTGAAGTAGGGACAGTTAGCTCTGTGTTACAGTGGAGGAAATGGAGCCTCAGAGAATTGAGGCAACTAGCCTAAGAGCACAGAGCTACTACAGAGCAGTGCTATGAAAATTTGGAACTTTGTTCCCAGTACCATTTAAGAATACTACCCCATCACATCTGTAACTCCAGGGGTAACAAAAGGAGAAAAAATAAGACTGTCAACCTATGCTCATAGATCAAGGAATAGAATTATGTATAATGTACACACTCATTGACAATATGAGGTTAAATCATCATCTGCTTTCTCTCATGGCAGCCCGTGTTTTAATGACATGGGGTTTGTGAGGCACTTAGGACTAAAAAAGATTGGTACAAAAGAGAGTTCTGAGGATATGTGGTTTACGTATGATCATTCTGCTTCCATTGGCTTAAAAATTTCTACTAGGATCCATAGAAAACACAGTGCAAGGACATTAAGAACAAGGTGTTTAATGCCACATCACTGGACAAATAGCTGGAGAGCAGCTACCACTATCTTAGAGGGAATAAGAACCCCTCAGGCTCACCCTCTAATGAGGCGTCAGCACTGAGGGCTGATAGGAAACCACCTCTGGAAAGCAGCTTTTCTGAGATGTTGCATCAGGGATGGGAATGAACTGAGTAGGCCTGGAGGCTGACAACAAATGGCCATTGTCTGTAAACAGCCATGCATGGATGTATATGCAGTGTACATATTTCTATTTGCACAGAGTCGTGTGTGAGACAAAGATCAATACACACAACACACACATACACACACACACACACACACACACACACACGCATGGGGGGGGGGAGATTCCTAACACTTAGTGACAAATAGCCCCCATAGTAGCATGGCCATTTAGTGTAAAGAATTGCTATAATTGGTGTGATATTTTAATGTTAGGTACTTACTAATAACTTGCATGTTTTAAAATTGAAAAGGAAATCCTTCAAGCTCTGCTTACCAGAGTGTATCTGGCTTGTCTCCTGTGAAGTCTAACCATGACACTCTCCAGCAATAATGTTTGACACTATTCCCATGGAGTTCAATTTATGGCCTTCCTCCAGTTCTGCAGAACTGTGCAGGCCCACCTCCGCCATACCCATTTATGGGAACATTTTTCCTGCAGTTACGTAGACTCGGAAATGTCAGCCTCGGAACCTGGAAAGCACTGACAGAACCAAAGTCTCTATCCCTTTCTGTCATCATCCGTAGGTGTCTGAAGTTGGAGAACAGAGGTTGGCAATCGAACTTTTTAAAGAAAACAGTCAGAAAGCAGAATACAAAGAAAACAGATTCTTGCTTGTAAATTCATTATTTACCACATGCATATGGAAGTAGGAGCCTGACTTGAACTTGAATCTGGGTTAACTTAGGACAAAGTCAGAAAATCATTAGAAACAAAGACCAGTGTCACAGAATCTGCTGTTTGACTTCCAGGAGAATGCAACATTAACCGCCAGAGAGCAAACGTCCTACCTACTCAGTAAACGGCCTGATCAAGTCTGACCTGTAATAAACTGAATTCCATGTTCCAATTGGGTCAAGTTTGAGAGTCGGTAAAGGTCAAGTTAGATCTGCAAATATGCTTGATCTCTAGACCTAAATTGGTTTTCTTTCTGGGAACAAAACTAAAAAGGTCACTCCCTCTTCTAAATACTTTAGGAATAAGCAGGCTTTACAGTTTTGCTGGCTAAGCCAGATGGAAGGTTTTTAGGCTATGGAGTCTTCATAGTTAGGTGGCCACACTGGTAGTAAAGGGAGCTCAAAACATTAGCTATTTTTAGTCCTTGAAATTCTAGGCCAGTGAAGAACATTCTAGGCCAGTGCATCTAGATCAGTGAAGAAGTTTTGGATAATGTATTTTAAAAGCTAATATAAGGCCAAGGACAAAGGGTGCAAGGAGACACAGAGAGGAGCTCATAGAGCAGCAGGGGTGTTAGGGAAGGATGCTTCCAGCTTAACTCACTGGTATGGGGGATACAGGGAAGAGTGCTCACTACGGCCCCCACCCCAGTTAGCACCTCTGTGCTATGATTTCTCTCCTGCAGTTCCTCTTTCTTTTATCCCATCGCAATCCCCATCCCATGCCACCTCCAGATCAGAACTTTTAACCCTGTGTTCTAGAATGTTGGGGGCAAATTGAGAGAGAAGAAAAAGAGAGACCAATTAGATGAGGACAGCTAGAGATTCTGTGGGCTCTATCCCCTTTCAAACTACCATGTCTGTGTGTGATTATGCACACACAGATAGTCATCTTTCATGCCTATTACATTTTTAAAAAGAGATAAACATAGGTAACACGGAACAAAATGAAATGGCAGAGAGACAAACTAGGTATCACTGCCTCTGGAGAGCCATCCTTAAACATACCCTCTTCCCCACCCCTGCCCATCCCTCTAAAGCAGAGACACTCCTCACTACGTTCCCACAGCTCCTTGGTGGTATCTGTCTTGTGTTTCTCATTATCACACTGTATTTTATTGTTTGCGGATATAGTTCTCCTCACCTGGACTATGAGCTAAGAACAGCCAGGGTGTCTACATTATTTACTGCATGACTGAGTAAGCTGCATGGGATGCTGTGGCTTCCCGTGTCCTTGGGACATTTCCTAGTAAATAGTAAAGGATGGAACGTAGGAAGCATGTAGGAAAAATATAGGAAGCATGTGATTATTCCACTTAAGACTCATAATAATTTATGACTCACTGTTTATTATATTTGATGTGTATAAGTCTATAATGATGAGCCTCTTTTTGATGGCATAAGTAGTTAGTGACTAGAGGGATAAAGGCAAAGTTTCCAGGCACAGTTATGTTATTAAAATGTCATGGCCAAGTGTGGGGGATCTTTTGAAAAGTGAATTGGTCATGATCTTAACGTGGTCCAGTCAAAGAAACTAAATTGGGTTAACTAAAATAACTCATTCATTTTAACCACCTTACCTTTAAACTACTGAATCATGCCATTATTTTGGTTCTTACATTCTTCAAGTCAGAATAACCAATATTAACACAAGTTAATTACACTATACGTCCATCAAGATTATTTCTCAGAAAGCTCATTCACTATGACTCAGCATAGATTTACATGTTGAGATTGAGGTCTGCATATAATTATTTTTACAGGAAAAATTCTAGATCAAAAAACACCTCACTGGTTTTGATAATATGAAATACGGTGAAACTTTAGCACACTAAAAAACTCAGAGGGTCCTCTACTGTTGCGGTAGAATTCAATCCAAACCCCAAAACCTACTAACTAAAATCACATTTTTACCGCCCTCATTTTCCTAAACCTTTTATAAAAACCAAACAGTAACTATCCAGGTATGTATTCATTGCAGTGAGCAGGTTAACTCTTCCCAAAGAAACTGTATATTTTTTGACTTCGCATACTTACAACTATTGGTCAGCTTATTTCAGTCTTCCAAATACGTTTTGGTAAGAATCGCATGTCCTTCCCCACAAGAGAGCAAACCATAATGCCTCGTTTTATCCACGTTACAGAGAACAATCGATGTGCGTCCTCAAATGCTGCGTCCTGCACCAGGTGCCTCGCGCTGGGTCCCGAATGTGGATGGTGTGCTCAAGAGGTGTGCCTTTATTTTTTTTCTTTCTGTCTTTCTTTTCCTTTTCTCTATTTTGCTCTTTTCTCTTTTTCTCACAGTTGACCTTCTTGTTAGCATCATTTCATTGCCCTAACATTTCACTGAAGGTGCATCAGGAAAAAGAAAGATGTTGATGAGCATCAGGGAAATTTTATTTGGTTGTATGCTTGGAAACAGCATATCTGGCTGAATATGAAGTGTAACCTTTTTATTAGGAAAATTATGGTAATTTTGAAATGAAGTGCAAACCATTTTTATGTTTTCCATCTGTTCTATGAAAAAATTGGCAAACACAAATAGTAACTTGCGTTAGGTCAGTAGGCTGTGTGTGAAATTCTTGCTGCAGCTTGGGGCATTAGGTTATATATCCAAGTTGGATCTCTTTTTTTTTTTGTGCTTGCTTATTAAAGAAAAGCAAGCTAATTTATTAGTCTGTTTCATTCCTTCTTATTTGAAATACTTGGAGTTAAGTGATTTACTCCATTTCACAACATTGTTCATCAATTCGCTAGTTGCTTATGGAAAATGGGGTGCTTTTCTTCTTGACATGTAACCCTGTTTATGTGATATTTTATACCTTTACATTCCGTGGAATGGAGACTAATTCAGAAAATGTTTAGTGTTCAAAATGAGTGTTTTTATATTCTAACAGGAGAAACATATCCCTATAATAAACTTCTTAGTAAAATAATTACATGCTATTCCTTCTTTTTTGACTCGGAAGTTAGTTTTGTGAGTATGTTACTTTTGGTCGTGGTAATATTCAGTCCGAACTACCTCATATAATAAGTTACAATGAAGAAGCCATCTGCTAATTTGGCGCTTCTCTAATGAGACTACCGAGGTAATTTTACAATTATTTGTGTAGCCCCTGGGAATTGGAACAAATAGATCTTCAATAGCCTTTTGCTTGACATGAAGAGAAATCTCTTAGCTTTGCCTCCTCTGATTTAGCTCAAAAAGTGCACCTACCATCATCTTTCCAACCTTTCCTGTTATCGCTTGCCCTGATGCATCCCCCAAGAGGAAAAAGAAAGCTGAAATTCAGCACAAGATAGTGGACATTACTTTCTTCTACGAGGCAAGTTAGGAGAGAGGCAGGGGAGGGGTTCGTGAAACAGTAGCCATATCTGAAAGTAAGCGCCTCTCCTGATAGCAGCCCAAAGGCTTCCTTAATGTAGACTAGGCTTTACCAGTGAGGAAATCAGATGTCACTCAAAACTAAGCAGTGTTTCAGGAGAACGCAGGGAGTCAAGCAATGTTATAGAGAGGACAATTCCAGAGTGACTGGGACCAACCTCATTGCTTCCACTTCCCATGAGCCAAATGACCGGACAGAATTTACTCTGTTCTCTGAGCCTCCCTTTCTTTATCTCTACAACCTTTAGTTTGGAGTTTGCTGCCAGGTTTTTCTCTGTTGAGAATGTTTCATGGCTCGATAGTTCCTGATCCTAATCCATACTCCACTTTGGATTTTTATTACGTCACTAAGGAAGATCCTTAAGGTACTGAAGTTTGTGCCAACTTGACATCAGTTGCTAAGAACGTTAGTGAGTGTAGTTTAGAGGAACTTTCAAAAAAGAGTTCAGAAACCCAGTGTCAGCTGAAGGCAATCTGCTAGCCATACAGAATGTCAGGGTCAAGAGGGACCCCTTCTCCATCTCACACTTCTGCTGGCACGAAGTCCGAAGAGTCACTTATAGGAGTTGCAATGTCAGTCCTGCCACGAGAGAAGGGATTTTGAGTCTTCTGAGGAATGGCTGCTCAGATGGGAGGTAAGCCAAGGGGAGAAGGTGGGGGGACTGCTGGAGCAGAGAAGGAAAACCTGTGTCTGCTGATGGGCAAATCTTCGTAAGGGGAGCTCAGAAAATATTCAGAAATGACTTGGCTGCTGCTGTCCCAAAATATTCCATGTAGTGCAGGGTGGTCTCATTTATATGCTACAAAAGCAGGCTCTGAAATGAGATCAACTTGGATTCAAATCCCAGTTCCATCACTTTCTAACTGTATAAATGTGGACACGTTAACCTGACCCATCTGAACCTGCTTCCCCGAGCTCTGAAATGGAAATAACAAGTGTACCTATGAGACAGTGCTGTGAAGCTTACATGACACAGCGTGTGGGAAGCATTTGGCACGGAGGCATTCCTGTAAGAAATGGGAGTTGTTACTACGAGAGACTCTGGAGCACTTCATTCAGGCTTTGGAATCGCAGAACTGCCTATGTTAAGAACACGCCCTCAGAGGAAGCAACCCGTGCGAGAGCTCAGCCACTAGCCACATCATTAACAGAGAGAGCTGTCCACTGCCTACAGGCTGACCTGACCTCGAGAGGAAGGATGTAATGGTTAATTCTGAAAGGTTGTCCTCCACTTAAGCACGTATGTAACTGATGTCTTTTATTTCTCAGGCTGCAAAGGTGGAGAGACAGGGAAGGACGATGCACTTTTTCCCTGTTCATGATTAGAAGAGATAAACAGTAAAAAAATTAAGTCTGGTTTGTGTAATTTTCAAAGCTGGTCAAAAGTAAAAGATTGCTAGACAATTCATACAGAGTACGCTCAATGAGCCTACATTCTTGTGTAGCATGTTAACCTACCATTCTATATATTCTGCCTTCTCTCTCCCCACACTACATAAAAGTAACTGAAAAATATTCAAGATAGACAGAACCTTGCCTAGTTTATAGGAAAGATTCAATACTACCCGGTCTAATGCCTCACGTTCCTTTTTATATGTGAAAGACCTGACAAGCTTCTCTTCCTCTTCTGCCTGATGCATCCGATACAGGGTGTGATTGCACAGTGAGAAGCTTAGAGGGCAGCCCTGGGGCATCGTTGCACTAAAATATGATACGAAGGGTATTCACTGCCAAAGGGAAGATGATAGCATTCTTTCATTTCTGTGCAGATTGCCAAATTTCAAGGTCAGAAGGACTCAGAAATGAGTTGGAGAAAACCCTTTTCTCATTTATCTCCCCAGATTATTACATTAAACGGGTGAAAGTAACCAGCTGAAGCAAAGCCTACCAGCATAACTTCAACCTGGGCTATTCATTCCAAATACATTTTAGATGCAGACAATTGAAGGATGAATTTGCCTGAGTGATTTCTTGTAGAAAAAGTAAAACATAAGAATTAGAAAAAATTAAAGTGACACCAAACACCAAAAATTAAAAGGGTGTGGCTTCAAATTCTTTTCTTTTCTACAAAGTGGAAAGTAGGCCACAGTGGGTAGCGGCAGCATTCCCGTCTTTATTTTGATGCCACGCTCTTTTCTGCTCTGTTCAAACCTAATTGTCAAATTGGCACTTTTTCTAACTTAGTTTTTTTTTTCCTCAACAGAAGTGAGCTACTTTATTCCTATTATTATTTCTGGCCTGTACCTTGGCGGCCTTATTGTTCTGTGCCCAAGCCAGACATACTTCTTTCTGCCTGGGGGCATTTACACAGCATGTTCCTTCTCTGTGTGATTTTTTTCCCCCAGAAGTCCCTCTAATCCACTCTCTGATCCTTCATACTTGGTTCAAATGTCATCTGACGATCTTATTTAAAAATGCAAACATCCCATCCCTTTTGACATTCTTTTTTTAATTTTTAAATTATAGTTGGCATATCACATTATATTGGTTGCAGGTGTACAACATTGTTTTTTACTGTGGAGTGAAAACAGCCATGCTGATTCAGACATTGCAAAATGATTGAGACTGTTTTGCCTATTTCAGCAAAACGATTTGACATTTAAAGGTCAAATGGCATAGCTTGATGTATAGTTGCAGTGAATGTAGCACACTCCCTTCTTTTCCATTCGGTACATACAAATAACAGAATCCCTGGCTGAAAAGAAAACTTATTTGTACTTTATTCCTTTCCTGATTCGAAGGCTTGGGGCTTTTACATCTGGGAAACACATGTGGCCCTTGGTCTGTGTCCTGTCATGTGAGGCATGAATGAGCACACATGTACGAGCCTCATACACCCTCAATATTCCCCAGGCTCTGGGACAGGTGGGTGCCCCCATCCAGCCTGAGGCTTTCTGAAACAAAGTTATATTAATACATATGATAGCAATATATGCCACCTTTCTCTGAGGAACCCCAAGTTGTTTATAAACCAAATCTCACATTCAGTACCTCTAAGTTTTATCAACAGCTAGGTTAAATTTGAATATAACAAAGGAAGGCTTTGAACATTTGAAACTTCAGGCTAAAATCTAGGTGTATGGTTAATAGCACAGCAAATTGAATTTTTGTTTCCATGAAGTCATTTACCAAATGACACCTGGAAATCTTGATTTAAAAGGAAATAGTCTCTGTTGGGTTTTACTTATATTTATATTACAAGTATGCTACTAAGTCAGGATCAGTACTGGAAAGGGTCACATAGTAAAACATTTTTTTAAGTTTTGTGGGCCAACTACTATGTCTGTTGTACATCCTTTTTTATTGTTTTAAAGCATTTAAAAAACATAAAAAGCATGTTTTTTAGCACACAAGCCATATAAAAACAGGCCATGGGTTGTTAATTGTCCCACTGCTCCTAGTTTTCTAACCCTTATTCTAAATTGAGATAGGAATTAAATTAAAATCCTTGTATGAATGTTTTTATATTGCCAACCACCATCCCATCTGACTACTCACCACTGCCAGGGATGTCCCTGGTCATAATGAGCGATCTCCTATTCAACTGATAATAAACTTGATAATCTCCTTTCTCCACAACCCTATGACATTCTGTGCCTCTCCTAAATTTAATGCCCGTGATAATTACAATTGCTTGCTTAACGGCTGAATTCACCGATGGTCTCCTGGCTCTCTGATGACAGGGACTCTATCGATCTTGTTCTATTCTGTATCCTCAGCACCTTCCAAACTTCTGTCTCTGAGTAAGTATTCAGTCAACTTATGTGACTGAAAGATTAACTGACTGGACACCCAGTTCTCTGCATCAGCTGAACTGAAGGAAGAATGACTGAATGCCAGATCAAAATAGCCACTGCCAGGAAGATCACAGAGCAAATATCTAGCTAACATGTAAGCAAATACCCCAAATAATTCAGGCCAGCATTATAGATAATACATATTTCTATGCATTTCAATGCATTTCCTGTTCTTAGGGAAAAAAACCTGAATGGTTACATGAAGAATAAAAATATCAATTTTTTTCTCAGTCAAGACCAATTAAATTTTAAGGTTGCTCCATTCTTTCTAAGCTTATTGAATATCTATTGCTAACCATCAACTAATCAATGCTGAATGGTAATGAAAGTTCCAGATTCGGTTGCAAAAGCAGGAGACTCTGAGTTGCCATCTTGTACCTCCCTGCCTCATTCTGAGCATCTTCCTTGGTTTACTGAATTACTTACAGGCTGTTGTGTGTATAACATGTTGGCGGATTTTCTAGTCTCAGAAGTGTGTATTTCCAATTCATTCTTTTATGAATTTTCTGTACCTAATTAGGCATGTGACTTCTGAGGACTTGCTCTCATATTCCAAACATAATAGTATGTAATAAACATACCAGTTGAGATCTTTGAGAACTGAGGCTTACACTTGGAACCACTGAATGGTCTGTTTTGGCTAAATTTTCTTTTGGAACAGTCTTCCCAAAGTAAAATATTTAGAAAGAATTAAGTTGGTATAATTTTACAGTGATCAGTTAACAATATTTAAAGTACTTGGTTTAAATTTCCTCTTTAATATTCATTTTCTTCTTTTTAAATAAGATTTAGAAATTAAAACTTTGTTTAAGACAAATTTGCCAGCACTCTTATTAGAAATATGCAGCAATTTTGAGTAGTTGCATAATTTGGGCAGTATTAGAAGATGGCTTCTTTGCAATATTTGTTATGTGGTTTTCTTGGGTTATAATTGAGATGATATGCACTAAAAACACCAGGGATTTTTCTTCTTTTAAACAGGATTTCATTTCAGGTGGATCAAGGAGTGAACGTTGTGATATTGTGTCCAATTTAATAAGCAAAGGCTGCTCGATTGATTCAATAGAATCCCCATCTGTGCACGTAATACCAAGCGAAGATGACATGAATACCCAGGTGACACCGGGAGAAGTGCGGATCCAGCTGCGTCCAGGTTTGGTGACTTCCAAATAAATCTACAATGGTTCTTGACTTGAAATTACATTTAGTTTTATTTGTTGATACTTAATATTTTGTGGCAGGCAGTACCGTCGTAGAAAAAATAGCAGCGGGCTCAGAATCAAGAAATCAGAATTCTAGTCTTTATGGTGCCTAAAACTAGCTAGCTGTGTGGCCTCGGACACTGCAAACCTGACCACACTATATTATAAGTCTCTGTTTGCAGACTTGCTCACATTGTAGTGTAATTGTGTTCCTACTCTACTGCCAGCTCTGGAAGGAAGAGAACATATTTTATTCCATTCTGTGCCTCCAATGCCTAAGCAGAGTGCTGGCACGTAGTAAGCATTCCATAAGTATTTGTTGAATTTATTAGCTGAATAACTAATTAGTAGTAGATAAGAATTAAGCTAAGTCCTTAGAGCTTGTGTGATAACAATTTTTAGACACAAAACTACAACCCTTAATTGTTATAATTTGTATGGCCTCTGAGATTAACATGCTTTTCCTCCTATATTTCTCATGTGCTTGCCCTTCCCTCACATTATATTCCACAGTTTGGCACATATAGTAGACCACCAGAAATTATTCATTTTCCTCCAGTGCTAGAGAATCCCAGTGTACAAATTGCATATTCAGGTGCACAGGTATGCATCACTCAATTAAATGCATTTAGTTTTAGGCAGTATGCAGATTGCCTTTAAACCTTCATTATTCTATTCTGGGTGGTCTTGTTCTGTCATTAAATTTTTAAATAACCATTACAACATTTGACCTCCCTACTCCAAAGCTGAACTATTTCTTCCACATTCTTGGATTACCATATAAACAAAGACCATTTGTTTCTTGGCCCTAGACATATTCCAAGCTTCCAATTAAAACTGTGCTCTTCACCATGTAAAACAATTATAAAGCACAGTATGGACATATATGAGCAACAGTTATAAAAGGATACACAAAAATGAAAGTAGTTAGGTTGGTAAGATTATGATGCATGCCACCTCTTGTTGTTGCCATAACAAAATGCCATACACTAGGTGGCTTAAACAACAGAAATTTATTTTCTCACAGTTCAGTTCTGGAGGCTAGGAAGTCAAGAGCAAGGTGCTAGCCAATTCAGTGCCTGGAGGAGAGAGAGAGAGAGAGAGAGAGAGAGAGAGAGAGAGAGAGAGAGAGAATGTTCTTTGGTATCTCTTCTTCTAAGGCACTAATCCCATCATGAGGGCCCCACCCTCAGAATCTCATTTAAACCTAATTATCTCCCAAAGGCCCCCTGTCTCCAAACACCATCACATTGTGGGTTAGGGCTTCAAGATATAAATTGGGGGAGAGGGGAGATAGAAATTAGCCCATAGCACTTGATATATAAAATAATAATTTCAAAGGCAATGAAATATTTTCAGAAATTAATCATATTTTAGTCAAATAAAACTGAATTCCAAAAAGTGAAACTCTTTTTGTAGGCCAATATCTCTGAGCATTGTGCAATAAAATTTGAAATCAATACAAGAGGATAAATACTAAATAACAGAGAAGCTAAGAAAAGCTCCTCCTAAATAAATTCTTTGTCTAAGAATAAATCACAACTCTAGTCATACACTATTTAGTAATAACAGTAATAACAACAACACACATCAAAATACATGGGACATGACTGAAGTTGCTCTCAGGAAAAATCAAAACTTTAAATGTTTTATTATTGAAGAAGAATTAACCCAAATTAACTAAGCATTCCAAGTAAAAATGTAGGAACAACAAAAACATAATTACCATAAGGAAAACAAGAAGAAGGAACTCACAAGTTAAGAAAAAAACAAAATGAATGAAATGCAAAATAGAAATAAAAAAGTAAAATGAATGTATAAATCCAAGAGATGGTTATTTGTAAAGCCCAATAAAATAAATTGTTGACAAATCTAATTAAGAAAAGAGGACAAAAAGCAAATAACCTAATTATATAGACTATAAACAGAGAAACAAATATTGGGGAAAAATCCTTTAAGAAAATATTAAACACAAAATCTACGGTAAAATGTATAAATATTCATAATATAGATAATTTGTAGGAAAACATATGACTACAATTGACTCAAGAAGAGGGAGAACCCTTAAAAACCTAATAAAGATATAAAAAGTTAAGTATACATGAAGCTTATCATATATTATTTGCCTCTAATAATTATGACTACACTCTTTAAAAATGTCTTGCTCTTTTCTAAATATTTGAAGATTTAAAAATTACAAGGTGCAGTTTTTTCTACTATTACATTTAAATTTATACACTTAATTTAGCTTGTTCCCTTTTGTAGATATAATGGTGGTTGAATCCTCCTGAGACTATTAATATAAAGTAACAGTTTAAAAGTTGGAAAACTGTTCAGTGCTGTTTCCATAATGGTACTAATGCTAAAGATAGTAATGACAGTAACAGTAATGAGGCAGGAGTAAAACAGGCTTGAGGGACAGTGGGGAGGTAGCATCCTCAGGGTTTGGTGACTGGTGAGAGAGCGGACACGTGGGCTCCAGCTCGAGCAACTCTGAGATGGGGAAAGCTGCCCTCTGTGCAGGGGGGTGGTACTGAGCTCAAACTGAGATTACCTAAATCGAGGGAGTGACTCGTCTACATGAGGCTGAAGTTTAGGAGAGAGATACAGGTTGGAGATAGAAACCTGGGAGATGTCAACATGCGATGGTAAGTGTAGGCAGTGTGGATGAGATGAGAGGTAGCAGGAGAGTGAAAAGGGAAATGTTTAATGTCTATGTCAATCATTATGGGGCTTGATTTTATTCCATTTCCCATCACTGTTTGAATTTCTGTATGCAAATTAGTGTAATTCTCTAATGTGTGTAAGTCATCTTTATAACCTAGCTATGACAGAACTATATTTTATAATCTGCATATGTAGAAAATAGTTATTAAATTAGATTTAATAAGTTCATCTAAAAATGCATTGTGGCATAATATATAAAGCTGTTTTGTTTTGTTTTTACCAACTCCAGATATATAGAGAAACATCACTCCTCATTATGTAAAAAGCCCTTTCCACCATGACACATATAAGTAAAATGTATTTATCCCCTAATATTGATTTTGATGTATTTAGTAGTAATAACTTTATTCTTTTCTGATAAAAATTCATGACTTTCAATGTGGAATCTATTAAGAATTTTTTTTAACTTCATGGATATTTCTATTATATCATACCCTGACTAAATTTTTAAAAGAATGTTAGTAGGACTACATAAAAATATATACAATATGTAATCAAATATTTGAAATGAGATTTTAAAGTGATATTTTCTTCTACTTCACTTCTTAAACTATGCTTTGTTTCTTATTTTTACTTATCAAGCTTATGGAAAAATAATAACAGAAATAGGTAACTGATCCTCATTGATGTTCCCTAAGAACACTGAAATGAAATCTCCAGGAAAGCAGGAGAGAGAAGGGAATTCTTTCATTCTGCTTCAGAATAATATGACGTATATGATAAGGATCAGCATAATCGATAGCTATGCTTCACTAATTCAAGAAAATATCTCAAACTTGACTCATTTTAATGTTGTAAAGAAAACCATTTAATTTAGTGTAGCTTGATTTAAAATGTAAGATTTGTCAGGTATTCTTCCTAAATTCAATTTTTTTTTTCAAGAAACATAAAATATAAAAATCATGCATTTCCTCCCCTCACCCCTGGCACATAGCCCCCATGTTTTCCCGCACAAGAACTGAGAAATGCTGGAGTCTGTGCCTTGCTATTTCAAACCAGTCTCATTCTTGGGCTTTCTCCTTCCCCAGCGCAAGTATAATTAATAGTATTGGGTTGTCACAAAAGTCATGATGCATTTTTGCAACGAAAAACATCGAAAAAAAATATGTCATGACTTTTCTGATAACCCAATAATTGGCTGTGTTTTCTACCTGCTATACTTTTACACATTTTCAATTTCATCTGATACAAAACATTCTAAATTATCTGTTCTTAATGTCCAGTCATGTTTGTTGCAGCCAGTTCTTTAGATACGCTCACACCATTACTTGAATGATTCAAAATTCATTCTAACAACTTTTAATTCTTTGGGCTATTCAAACGAGTACTGGCAATAGCTCTAAGTAGGTCTCAACTTTCCTCCAAGTCCTCTTTCTTATTCTGTCACAGACTCACTTCTCTTTGAATTTAATTGAAGGAAACAAGGATCTGAGCCTTTAGAATCTCAAAAGGTATGAGGATAAAGCTTTCCTGGTGATAATACACATGGTAGCATAAACATTTTGGGGCCAGATGATAACTCTTTTCCTCTTAAAGAGATAAGCTCCCCCTAAACTGTGGGAAAGAAGTCATAGGTATTAGCTTCTTACTGTGATAAACGTAGGCCTTTTGAAATGCTGTATAAAAATGTGCTTCAAATATAGTCTAGTTAAAGAACACTTACGCGTGGCTATGCATGTAGCAAACCTAGGCTTCAAAGATGAATAGCTCTTACCCGAATGTTGCTCAGAATCTAGTAACACTCATGGCAATGATTACTAACATCTATATATGTACTGTGTACCAAATACTGTGGTAGATATTTTACATAGATTACCTCAGCTAGTAGCTCTTAGCCAGGAAGACTCCACCCCCGCGTAGCTTCTCTGTCAGAGCAGCATTTAAGACATTACTGCTTGCGTTGATAACCTCACAATGGTGACGGCCACAGTTTTATTTTTAGATGTGCTTCTTGTTCATCCAGTATATGCAAAACCTCTTTAATGTCATCTGCCCTTTGAGCCCTGTGTTGTTGGCACCCCGGTATGAACTGAGGGGGATTTTATCTAGGGACATAGTACCATTTTCCCATGACCAGATATTCCTACTGCCTCCAAGAGAAAGCTTCTCCCTCATATATAATTATTCAATCCAAAACCAACTTGAGAGCATATTGTGGGGAGTGTCTCAAGCTCATGGGGAAAACATGGTAATCCAAGCCTGGCCCCTTCGCTTTCCTCCTTAACAAGTACAGTGGGGTTTGGGGTCAGCCTGTGCAGGGCTGCCTACATGAGCTACCTACTTAAAGCTAGAACCTTACAGGAAACTCAGGGGCCTTGCAGTTTGAAAGCAGCGATTACTGTTCTCTCCAGCAATGACTAAAAGGCCTGTGCATGGAAAGATTCTCTTTTCTCCTTTATTGAAAACTTGTCTGACTGAGCTGTCAGGCCACGCTGAGGTCTCAAGCTGACCCAGGTACATGGTGCTAACGCCAGCATCAATGTAATCAACATTAAGCTACGGCAGCCTATACCTTCCAGCTCTGTTCTCTGCTGAGGCCAGTGAGACCAGGATTTGCTTGCTAAGCTACAGGCAGCTGCTACGTGCTGAGGTCCCCTGTGTGGTTAGCATTTAGTTGGGGCTCCCTGAATAGCTTAGGCTTCTAAGGACTGTGTTTTTTGCTGATGCTTCACAGGTTCTGCCTGTTGGCTAAAAAACCAACCAACAATATAACAATCTGCATGATATGCTTAACTAAGTTTATTTTGCAATGACTTTATAAAAACAACAGACATTCATTTTCAAACAGAGCCACCATAAACTGCAGTGATCCACCAAGATGACAATACCATGTGGCCAAGGCCTTCAGCCATATGTCCAAGTCCGTGATTAAACAACTACACGATTTGTGAAAAAAAAAAAAGTACTGACCCCCACATTAAAAGTTCAAGCTCCTCCTCATGAATCACACTCCCCAATTATGCTCTATTTCTAGTTTTTCACCAGTCTAACCCTTTCTACTAGATTCTAGCATCTGCCTGAATTGAACTTCTCTACCCAAACTGCAGGATACTTCCATATGGGCAACCTTTTTCATCAGATACCCAGAAAGCAGAGCCTCGCTGGAGGCAGCCCACCTCCTAAAGAGAAGGAAGGAGAGAGTTGCCTGGATGACGCACGCCCAATTTCTCCTCCCAAACTTTAAGGGCCCCCAAAATTAGGAGTGTTATGGAAAAGGGGTTTCCTCCATAGAACAGCAAATTAGAAATGAGTAAATAGCTCCTTTCTCCCACAATTATTATATACCAGAAAAAAACTTACTATTTTGAATACATTCCATAATCTGGCTTAAAAACATCCAATTTATGAAATAATTTATAAGAAAATATTGCTACTTTTAAGCCCATTAAGACTGAAAATATGATTTGAAAAATTAGAGGATTCTTTTAATAGGTAGATCAGGCTATCAATTATGTATGCAAATTGGTGTGTATTAAAAATGTTTTTCCACTTAAAATATTCTCCATGGACAAATAATTAATGACATACAATGCATTTGCTTTATTCCTTAAACAGTAAAATTCACAAACTGCCTGTATTTAAATTGATAACTTTTCACCATCTACTTTTTTTTTTTAAGATTTTATTGGGGGAATTAGGGGAGGGAACAGCATTGGGGAATTGGGGAGGGGAACAGACAAGTTGCTGTCCTTTCGTTCTTCAGTCTAGTTGTGGAGGACGTCGCTTCACTAGCCCATGTTGGTATTATGATCATTGTGCTCTTCATGGTTGAGGCAGTCGGTCGCTGGCCATTGGATAGCCGCTTAGGGTAGCTCACAGCAGCCCACTGCAGCAGGGGCTGCAGCCTATACCATCGCTGGCGACTCACAGCAGCCCAGCTTCAGGTCGAATTGTTGTTCACCATCTTAGCTGTAGAGGGCACAGCATCACTGGCCCATGTGGGATCCAAACTGGCAGCCCTGCTGCTCAGCGCTCTTGCTCCCAAGCCAACTCTTAACCAATGAGCCACTCAGGCGGCCCTTCACCATCTACTTTGAAAAATTAAATACAAAGCTATCAACTGTATATGGTGCCATATCCTGTGTACAGGGGTACAGATCCTTGTATCAAATGCTAATGGGCAGACAACTAAATAAATGATTACTACAGACAATTGTCTGTGGCAGACTTCCACAGTTCTTCTTGTGGTGGCCCTCTCTTCTCATGCAGCTCCTTGGCCTCTGTGATACCTCTTCAATATACGTTCATTGAGAACCCAGTATGGGTTCGACAGCTGCTGTCCGCTACATTGCCCAGGTCCTCAGTGTGGCCCTTCTGGGGAACATTCTTTAGAGCACTGTCTCACTCCTTCTCACAACTAACTGTTGGGAAGAATCTTATCAAGTAATCCGTGATGAGATACTAATTATTTTGAATATCTTAATGTACTTCTCAGTAACAGTATTTACATCTTATATGTAAACATGCCTTAACTCAAAGAATGAGTTTATACTTATATCCAATAAGAGGTAATTATTCTTAAGATACCTTTCTGGTTTTCTTCAAGACTGAAAGCCACCTTCAAACAAACACAGCCACCTACTCTATGAGATAGAATGCTGCTTGCTGTTTTATGCTGTGCTTTTTAGATACTAGACATACAGGTTCATATGGTGGTAAACATATTCTCTATTACATTTATACGGAGCTAGTCTGTTTGGTATTATCTCTCTCTGCCCTATAGAATTGTGAGAAATTCACTGTAGAAGATGGAAACATAAATTTGCATGGTTTTCAAATTGCCTTAAAATTATTCCGGGATATTCCTAGTTTCATTCATTATGTACAAATTTGTGATCATTGTTCTATTTCTAAAATGTAACTGATTTATTGACAGTTTATCCTGAAATGTTTAAAATGAATACTACACAGTTCTTGTCTTTCTTTGAAGTAGGAGCTGAAGCTAATTTTATGCTGAAAATTCATCCTCTGAAGAAATATCCTGTGGATCTTTATTATCTGGTTGATGTCTCAGCATCAATGCACAATAATATTGAAAAATTAAATTCTGTTGGAAATGACTTATCTAGAAAAATGGCTTTTTTCTCCCGTGACTTCCGTCTTGGATTTGGCTCCTACGTGGATAAAACAGTTTCACCATATATTAGCATCCACCCAGAAAGGATTCATAATCAATGCAGGTATCTAGTGATCGAGGTGGATTTCATAATGCCAAATGAAATTATTTTCTTATGAAATCTCACTTTGTTTTTATATAAAGGACTTACTAAATTTTGTATTTTTATTTTATTAAATGACAAGTAAAAATTTTGGAGAGGAAGTATATTCCTATCTGAAGACTTCTGAGATTATCTGTAACTTGCACTTTTTATATTTTTTTGGCTATCATTCACTTTGTTTTTATCACAAAGACACAAATAATACTAATAATTTTGGACAAGCCTCCAATAATTAGGCTACCCATATATACAAATATCTCTTTGAAAAATCTGCATTTCTCTGTTTTGATTGCTTCAACTTTGTTGACTTACTGTTTGCCAAATTTCCAGTACTTATGTGGCCAGTACTGCATCTGTATTTCCATTACTGCATTATGACTGTATTTATAATTATGTTGCTTCTGATATGACTTCAAAGAAAGCTCAGCTAGCACATGGAAGGTATGTCATAAGATGAGCAGTTGCCTGCTAGAAAGAGCCCTTTTTCTTATCATTTGGAAGTCCAATTCCAAATAGCATATGCCCCACTACGAAACAGGGACTGACCTTAAAACTACAAGTTTCTCATAAAATATTCTAATTAACCTGTTGGATTTTCAGAGAGAAATATAAATGTGTCTAGTTCTTCCTTAATAAAACATTTCCTTTTAACACCTTCTCTCCTATTTCCATAATCCACCCAGATCGCTTTACAGTACACATTCTCATTTACCAAAACAACTCTACCGTCTGTGGTAGTGGAACAGGCCTGATACACCCCCTCAAGGAGCGTCATGTGCCTTCTCCCTATGTGGCTGTACCTGAGGAATGATTCTCACTTTGGGGAACGTCATGGAATTCTCAAAACAATTTGAATGAATTTTAACTGTTCATCAGTAATTGCACACCAAGCATCACTTAAAAAATTAGCACAATATTTTAAAACAATCTAATGACAGTATAATATTTTAACTAAATTCCTAAAAAGCATTTCCCAAAAGGTACTTTTCAGGTGTTCCATGCTCAAATGTGATAGGAAATCGCTGCAAATTCTTATCTCCTCTTAAAAAAACAATAACACTGCATATTAGCATAATAAAAGCCCTTAGGTGTCTTATATTGAAGAAACAGGTTTAATTGTCTTTATTTTTCAACACTAAATGGTTATATTTCTACTTCCTACTTGCAAATAAATATTCACCAATATTTAACTTTTCTCTGATTTTATAAAGTACAGATTTTCTCTTATAAAATTTCCTTGGCAAAAAAATAAACAAATATACTCCCTTCTCACACCATCCACACGATTGTATTGTGAGTAGTATCTTGAATCTTTGAAGGAAACATAGCAAAATAGAATTTGCATTTCTTCTTTACCCATATAGTGACTACAATTTAGACTGCATGCCTCCCCATGGGTACATCCATGTGCTGTCTCTGACAGAGAACATCACTGAATTTGAAAAAGCAGTTCACAGACAGAAGATCTCTGGAAATATAGATACACCGGAAGGAGGTTTCGACGCCATGCTTCAGGCAGCTGTCTGTGAGGTAAGATGTTTCACATGACCGAGTGTTTGCTTAAATGCAAAATTCCCCAAGAATTTGGGATTTTTATTTTCTATTTGATTTATGGAGTGAAATCAGAGCATAGAAGAATACCTTCTTCTAGCTCTCATGTGTCACTAATGTTATTCATTTTGGTATATGTTCAGGACAGAGGGGAGAGGGCTTTCTATAGGAAAAGCTAAAAGGGAAAGAATAACTTATACACTTGAAAAATCCTTTCCAAAATGGCTGCTGTTCTCACTCACCACCGTCCAAGGCAAAAACCAGAAAGAGCCTGTTGTCCTGCTCCCATCATACTGGCTGCTCCACACTTTGAGATCCTGGCTTGTTCTTCCTCTGGGAGAACACCAGAAATCTATAGCCATGAGCCAGTGTGGTCAAACATCTGTGGTAAAACAGAGAATACACAAATAAAAGTTCATTCTGTTTATGAAACAGCATTGTTTTTGTGCACATCATTGTAGCCTAACTTAATGTTTGTGAACTTGAGCTTAACGTTTACTTGAGATAAAGACCACAGTACAGATTTATGTTGTACAAGGTCTAATTACATGTTTATTTTAAGAGTCATATTGGATGGAGAAAAGAAGCTAAAAGATTGCTGCTGGTGATGACAGATCAGACCTCTCATCTTGCCCTTGATAGCAAATTGGCAGGCATAGTGGTGCCAAATGATGGAAACTGCCATCTGAAAAACAATGTGTACGTCAGATCAACAAGCATGGTAATGTAGCTATATATAGCCTCTGAGCTATCACTCTTTTGGTTAAAGTATAAGTTTAAATTGGCAATTCCGCTGTTCTTGTACCAAGAAATTACCTCAAGGAACATGACACACAGTCAGTATAAGTCATGAGATTGAAGTTATGAGACAATGCAATGGGTAAATGCTGGTCAATAAGATATAAGGCTAAAATACTTTGACAACATCTAGTAGCTGACTCTCTGATGTGCTACAAAGTACTATATAAATTACAAAACTAAAAGTGATAGAAAAGCTTACTTTCAATCCAACTAAAGGTCCTTAAGAGAAAAATACCTACTATGTGTGTGTGTATATATATATATATGTACACACACACACACACACACACACACACACATACATACACACACACTTGAGCTTTACATAAATAAACTAATTCTGTAGGGTTGGTATATAAAAACATATTAAGGATGAGTAAGAAAAGTACTTGGACTGAGGAATCCTCACGACAGGTAGAATCTAAGTAGAAACAAGGGAAAAAACTGATAAAACAGGGACAGCTTTCAATAGTGTGTACCTCACTCCTTCCCTTTGAAGCTTGTCTATACTTAGGAGCTCATTTTTTAAATCAGTGAATATCTGGATTGCTTCCTGAGGGTCAGTTTCAGCTCCGAATCGTATATTTACATACAATCTTCTAGAAACCTATACTTCCCAGCATTAGCTATTCTGCATGTGAAAAATCAACTTACCAAGCATCATTTATTTCTGATATCAACACATATTTATACATTCATGCAAATGTTAGAACAGAAACTTCCAAACTTTCTTAGATCTTTGTACCCAAGTGTCTCAGTAATTTTTTCCCCTGGTGTCCCCTAGGCCAAAAAAAAAAAAAACCCAAACACCAAAACCTGACAGTTCTGTTTATTAAGTAGTCAGGTACAAATAAGTTAACTATTTCTGGCCTTAAAAACTTACCAGCCAGTTAAAAAATAATAATATACATCATAAATCACATATACCTATATTTGCGTCATTCTCAGTAATTCAGTTACTAATGGGAACTTTCAAGCCTTGGAATCAGATTGGACATCACCAACCTCATTTCCTGTTTCACACTGATTTTCATCCTGCCCAGCTTTGCAAAGATACGATGTCCTCTAAAGGAACAGAGTCAAATGTAATCTTAAAATGGTGAACCATCTCCAAGTAGTGGTTCATAGGTACCTGACAGATGCCGACTCTCACTGAATCTCCCTTGAAAATTTAGGACATTTCGAGGCACCCTTTTGAGTGTCCTGCAGGGCTCCGAGGCTCACCATGCCGGGTTTGGGAACTGCTATATTTGAAGCATTTAAATTATCCTGAAATGTGTGTGGTCCCATAAGTAAAATTTAAATTATTTAAATTTAGTTAATCTGGAACACCGTGTTAGACTTACTGAAAGCAGAGGAGCAACGTATTACCACATAAAACAAGTTCAACTTTTATTTGCTTTCGTCTCTTGAAAGCAGCCTCAAATTTTAAAGGTTTTAAAAGGCAAACTAGAGTATGAATTTAAAATTTTAGGATTTGGAGTTATTCCAGCAGTGTTTTTTTACCCTCACTTTGGTAGACCCGCCCACTTCAATTTAATCATTTCTTATATTCAACCTCTAGTCAACCTCTTTTAATCTGAGATAGAGTTCCAATTTATTTACTGGGCAGTGGAGGAGGAGACAAGAGGGATTATGCTGTTGTGAGACAAGGAGAAGGTTTTTTTTAAAGGAAAAATAATAATCACATTATTCTCAAATTGCATTCTATAGTTCTTTTGAAGTTTTGCCAAGTCACTGAAGTCAGCTCTCCATAACTATTTTAGAGGGTGCTGTTGCTCATCTAGAAGGATTCATTAAGGCAAAGAAATGCTCATAATTTTAGACATATGCCATATAACCTTATGGGAATAAATTCTAATTCTGGTGGAATTTTACACAGCATTTGGACTCTTCTGACATCAGGAACTTGGACAGTCTATCATGCACTTCATTTGCCTTCTTCAACGTTGCTCACCTACTTAAAAGAATGAACCTGCCACGTGTCACTGATGTGTATTGAGTCAACCAAGGAGCAGTGTGTCTGTTAATATCTTAAAAGAATACTTTTATCTCATCCCAGGGCTGTGCTTTAAGGGATCCTCTTCTTAAGAATTCTCATTCCCATCATTTCTAGAGACACTGCCCTAAAACAAGAGAAGCTGAAGCATTTTGATTGACCCCTTGACTATGCATTTATGTATATAAGATGTGCTATTTCTCTGAAAGCTTCTATATCTAAAGCTACCCTGAACCTGACTCTAAGCATATTTACCTGTTCCTGTTAAAATGACCTCCATCCTGTCCTATTTGGTCATTACAGAGGAATTATAAAAGGTATAAGTTAGACAAGCAGTCAAACACTTTGCTTCCTGGCCTTATCTCCAGCAGCCAGTACCAGTAATGTTGAATGCTATCTGAGCTTCTTGGTCCAAGCCTCTGGTTTTTTTGTTTATAAAAAGAAATAACTGATAAAAGGCCTTTTATATGCCTAAATTACACAGGCCAGAGTTCTCCTGTTTGTACATATAGCTGTTTCATGGGGCTCAATATGAACTCCAGAATAATAACAATCCCATATTTTCAGTAATCACTAACTGAAACCGCTATAGCAAACACTGCATACAGACTCAAATTTCTCTTTACAGAAGCTCTGTAGGGCAGTCATAATTATCCTTCTTTTACAAACAGAAAAACTAAGGGTAGAAGAAATAAGTTAACTAAGGACAGACAGCTAAAAAGTTAATAATTAACAAAGCTGGGGCTCATTGTAGTTCAATCTTTTATTAAAATCTGTATTCTTAACTATTCTGCCAGTGTCTTGAAGGGAAAGGAGAAGAAAATAGAGCAGTGAAGTTCTTGGTGTAATTTTTACTCTAACTTTCTAGCTGTAGTCTCACTTATGTAAGGAATAAAGCAGATAATTTATTTACAAAACCAGGTACAATTTAAGATATTTATATTTACACATTATTACAAATTTGTATAAGGCCATTGACAAATGATGTTATACTATTGAATAAATTACATTTTCCCCTGCTTTTTCTCCAAGTGCTAGAATGAAAAACTTGAGTAGTAATATAGCTTTATAATTTATCCAGTAATAATAGCAGTTTAAACTACAGCATTCTTTGGAAAATGGTAGATGTTAGAATAAAAACTGTTAGTGGTGTAGAAGATAGGTAATTAACACTAAGGGTCTGAAATTTCACTCTGTCTGCCCATCCAGCTCCCCCAGAATAATTCCCGACCTCACTCAGCCCTCACAACCATTCACCCCATGCCTGACAGAGGCCAGGAATAACACCAAAATCTCTGGAAACAATGAAAGGGGGCCAAGGAAGAGGCACACAGGTCATGCAATGAACCCTTATGAATGGGATTTTCAAATGTTGCTCTGACTCTCAGTCCTGGATGGAGAGATGCAAATAGGCAAGACGCTACCATACTTCTAATTCTATTTAGTAGCTTAGGTTTGGTGTTCCTTTCTCTTGACTCAGCCTTAATTTTTTATGTGCCTCATCATATTATGGTCAGTGATTCTTCACCCCTCCTATTGTGTAACATCTCAGAATTCCCTTACTGCTGGCTTCATAGTTCATTCTCTCTCCTGTAGCCTCGTTTGGATAGACGAGCTGCTGAATTGATCACCCATCTTAGAGGACTAAAGCTGATTTGCAGAAGGCATATTACTCAAGAGTTTTGGCAAAAACTCAAGAGTTGTGGCAAAAACTCGAGAGTTTTGGCAAAAACAGTTAATATTCTGCCTCTGACTTCGTATGCAACTTTGTTTAACATGTTCTTGACTTTATAGTAAGCCACTTAGGAAGCTTACTTTTTACCATATATCTCAACTGCTTGGAATTATATTCAGTTTTTCCAGAAGTGCAGATGAAAAAAGGGAGCTTGAGAAGATAATTTGCTAATTTAATTCATAACTTTAAAACCTGAGGTAACAAACTTTTTTAGTTATTAAAGTTACAATAACGAGTTATTACATCTATCTGTGTTCTTTTTTTTTTCCCCCTGAAAGGGCTATTTCTGGCATTTAGCTCTATCTGCTGATAACAGGCAACATTCCATGCAAGGATACAATTTTACTCTTTTAGTAAAGACACAATTATTTTTGCTGCTCTGTGACTAAGAAATTGCCTCTTCAACTTCAAAAAGTGTTAAATGTATCTCTTTCTCTGCTTCTCAGCTTCTTTGTCTCAGACACATACTAATAAAAATGCTAATTCGCTGAGCACTTAGTTTGCGCTGGGCACATTGCTGAGCACATTGCTTATATTCTCTCATTCAGCCTTTACCACAACCCATGTTGTATTGTTGTTGAGGAAACTGAAACTTAGAGACATCAGATTAATTTCTGCAAGATCACAGAGCTAGCACAATATCAGAGTCAAGGTCCACACCTATGCTACCTAACACCAGAATCCTCTGATGTGTTTCAACCTGATGCTGTGCAGGCTGCCTCCATTTATTATGCTTGACCCTGAGCGAGGGGATCTGCCAGACCCTTCGCATACCTGAGCCCATTAAATCACCACATCAGCTCGGCGAAGGAGGCATCATCATACCCATCCACAATAAAAGAAGTGCAGAGGCACCATAAAAATCCTGTCCAGGGCCCTGATTCTCAGATCTCTAGCTTGCCCTCCCTGCCACAATCTTCACACAAACTCAGTACTGGCTGCCCTCCAGAAAACCAGTGAATGCAACCAATTTTGAAGACACTGAAAGGGGCTATATTAGGAGTCATTTTTTAAAAAATATTTTAAAGCATATTCAACTCTGAAGCTTCTTCTAAAAATAATTATTACTCTAGATATTTAAACACTTGAAGAAGATAAACTTCCTAAGCCCAAGTTATACAGTATTCCTAAATTTGCACAATACCGAATACTATAGCTAATGAAAAAAAAATCTAGAATAACCCTTCATTTTCTATCTTTTGTCACAGACTAAGGCTTACCAGCAAAATAGCTGTTTAAAGTCAAATGAGAGACCATTTAAACCAAAACTATTATTTTAAGGGAAAAAAGAAGTATTAATATTTATTTTGTCTCATGGAAATTACTGATTTGTAATTATGAGAATAATTACAACAGTAATTCTAATATGGCTAAACGAAAGCATATAATAAAATTTTTCACCTTATTTCCTATTTCTTACTGTTGTTTTTTTTTGTTTCACACTGCATTAAAAATGTAACTTTTTAAATTAATTAAGGAGACAAGATCAGTTTAGAGTGTTGGCACCTTTGGGTTTTATGAACATGCACAACTAGAAAAGGATAGGAAAGAAATATCACCCAGGAAGAACGCACCTAAAAAGTTTTAAGTCCATGGTGCAATTGGATTTTTTTTTTAAATATTGTTACAACATTTAAAACTAACGAAAATGCCTGATGGCAGCTTACTGCTCTCTGAACTATCTGTTTTAAATTGTAAATGCCATGAGAACAAAGAATGGCTTCAATAACTTTAGAACAGATCTAATTTAAGTGCTTCTCATGCTAGTGGTAAAATAGCCAGGAAATCATCTCTGCAAACAATATTTTTTTTTCTTTTAAATTGAAACAAAAGTTGCACACAGAATCACCTGGGCCAGGCTCAGAGTAGCCCAGCACTGCTTTTGTAATGGCCCTGATAATGAGAGAAACAATGGTTTGCCAAAGTGGCCCAATGAAAACAAAATCTGATGAAAAAATTGATGAAATAGATGCTCCAATTAAATTACTATATGTTCATTCATATTTAAGCACAAAACTTTTTACTACCACTCTCACTGAAAAGCTTACAGAAATTATTAGTCCATGCTCCTCACTTTAGTAACTAGCATATCATGATTATAATTGATACTGTGTTGGGCAGGAGTTACAAACTCAAACACTTTAGAAGCCAGGTAGACAGAGTAAATAAATCAGGCAAGTCAACCAAAGCATATCCAAGAGCCCAACATCTAGCCTTGAGTAATGGCCTCCAAACGTCTGTTATTAAGCAGTCTTTATTGAAAGCTGTGTTTTACTAGGCAGTCCTGTTGTGTTTGTCCCTTACATTCACATAACACTACCCAACATCCTGGTGAGGTGTAGACACTGCTGTTACCTCCATTTTATAAATAAGAGAATGGAGACACTAAAAGGATCAGGAAGTTGTGTGTGGTCACACAGCTATAAGTAGTATTGTCTATGGTAAATGCCAAGCAGTGTGACATCAGGACAGGAGTCCCTACTCATCACTAATCTGGACTTAATAACTACAGAATGGTGAGTAAAAGCCTTTACACATGTTCACCCATTTCATCCCCACCATAACCTTGAGAGGTAGATACTAGAATTTATACCTATTTTATACATACAGAACCTGGATCGCAGAGAGGTTAAGACAGCTGACTAGCACTACATAGCTAGTAACTGCAGAGCCAGAAGTTGAGGTCCCTAGTGGTCTGCTAGCAGAGGCTCTGCTCTCAGTACGGTTCTCAGCTGGAGGGTTTTCGCTCCCCAGAGGAAATTTCAATGTCCAGAGACATTTTGGTTGTTACAACTGGGGGAGGAGGGAGATACTGTCATCTAGCAGATAGAAGCCAGGGATGTTGCTACATATCTTCTACTGTACAGGACAGCCATCCACCCACAACACAGAATACCTGGCCCAAAATGTCAACAGGGTCACTGATGAGAAACCCCGGTCTATGCGAAAACAGGCTATTGTGATAGCTGGGGACTGGCAACACGTGATTTAAAGTCTTCATCTCTAAATAAATCCTTGCAATGAGATTGCTTTCATGTTATTTGTCTCTTTCCTCTAAAAACTGAACTGTGAAAAAGTAATCCAGATAATTAAGTACTTTAACCAAGACATTGGGGTTTCTTTTCATATCTTATTATGATATTTCAATACTACAAATTCTACATTATCTTACAAAATTTTTATTATGAATCTTACTTTTATGAAGAGAATCTTAAATACTTTTTTTTGCCACTGCATATGCACATTATTAAAATTCTCCCATACATCTCTACATAGTTATCTCTTTAACCAAAATTGCTTTCAATGAATCTTTCTTACCTCCTCTTCCCTTCTGACCTTTATAAATTATTTCCCATAAGTCACAGAGAAGGTGTTGGTGAAGAAGAAAAATATGAAAGGAATTCTTTCATATTTGCCTTTAATTACTTAGCCACTGTCTTGGCATATTGCTTTCCCTTCTCCCTGAAATGCTGTTATCTGTTCATTATTTTTGGAGTTTAGAGAAACAATATGTAATGGGTTAGACAAAGGGGGCGTTAGAGATGAGGACAGTGATGTCACCAGAACAGCTGGCTGAGAGGGAGTGTTCCTGCTAGTAAAATACAAGACATAAAAGATAAAATACTTAAAAGTTAATGTTTCATGGAGGAAAGGGGAAGGGGGTTTCAACAATGGCCATTAATCCACAGCTCTCCTGTCAACGGTGGTTTATTTAAACATCTGTTACACATTTGTAATTTTAACAAATCTGCGTCAAGGTACTTGGAATTTTCTTTTAAAACAGTTTTCTTTCTAGGGTTCTAAAAAATTCAAGCTTTAAAATCCAGTTGACCTTTTTAATGAGCTTCTGACCAAACTGGAACTTTCTAGATTTAAATTTTGTGTAGTTTGGGTCAATGTGACTTCCTGTTTTTGAAAGGGGAAAAAGATAAAGAAGGCTTCGAAAGCTGCCTACATCTTGGACTGTTAAATATTGATTTTATGTGAGTTAAGTATAAACTGGTTAAAAACATATGGATTAAATTTTCTTTAAAATATGAATGGTTTTAAAAATTAAGAAGGGGGAATGCCTGGCAAACTGACTATTTTTTGTCAAAGAAAAAATATTTGAAAAGTAGTTGTTGCCATTAAAAAATTACTCCCAATACAGATACATTTACCTTCCTTAACTTGTTCTCATTGATTTACTAGCATTACGCAGACCATCATAAGTCTATTTTAAAAGTACACATATTCTTAGGAACAAGGAATAGGAATTTATCTAGTAGAATTTATATTTGGGGGATTGTTTTTCTATTACTTTAAAATTATATTTTAAGAATTGCTTTGGGAAGAATTTTTTTTATGGAAATCCATATGATAATACTTTTTAAACCTTTTCATGATCTGGTTTCTTATCCCATTTTAATGCAGTTCATGAAAATTTGATTTGCTTCTATCACAGCAATTACAGATTATATAAAAAATAAAACCATATTTTTCATGATTATTATCTTAGTTTATTTAGGCTGTTATAACAAAAAAACATAAACTGGGTGGCTTATCAACAACAGAAGTTTATCCCTCACAGTTCTAAAGGTTTGCAAGGCCAAGAACACAGCACTGGCAGATTCAGGGTCTAGTGAGAGCCCGCCTTCTGTTTCATAGATGACACTTTCTAGCTGTAACCTCACATGGTGGAAACGGTGAGGGAGCTTTTCCCACTGCATCTCTTTTATAAGGGAACTAATATCATTCATGAGGGCTCCACAGAACCACTTCCTAATACAGTCACCTTGGGGGTTAGGATTTCAACATGTGAATCTGGGGATGGGGACACAAATATTTAGACCATAGCAGTTACTCGTGTTAGTGATAGCATTTTTCAGCACAAGGCTATCTCTTATGTCTGTGTATGTAAGTTTAACATGTAGGCCACAGAACTTGGACTATAAGCAAAAATAGTAAAATTAGCTCTCTTTCACATATTTGCCAAAAAAAAGAAATGTTAACAAGATGGTTTAGCAAAATGTTCCCTTAAGAAAACACAATTGGCATTAAAGGATGATAGGGGGACCAAAACTACCGAGTGATTTGAACTTGAATCACATGATAATAATTGGGCTCTGTCACATGATCCTTGGCTAATGCATTAGGCACCAGTGAACAGGTGGGGACCACTGCAGGTAAAGTCTGACATCACCTTTCTGAGCGGTGTCTAGTACGAAGTTGAAAGTTGAAGAAAAGCATTTATAGTAAGAAAAAATTATCAAGGACAGTGTCTATATAACTTTAGATACAGCAATTTCCATAGATGTCAGATTTCTGTCATTTATTAAATTAAATTTTATTCCCTTCCATTCATCCCAAGCTTTCTCACTACCACAAAGAATGTCACAGTTGGCTCTATGTAAGTTTTATTTATCAAAGTAAAACAGATTTATAGTATATATGACATTTAGGTTAAATAGAATAATAATGAGTTGAGAGATCTGTAACTTTGTATAAGCCATTGGAAACTGAAATCATGATAATTGCTGTTAGTTTTGAGCACCTACATATGCAAGAAATGGCACTAAATGGTTCACGTACTATTGTTATCTTTTACATCTTGCCAGCAATCATGGAAAGCAGATAACCATTCATATGTTACAGAGGATGGACCTGAGATAGAATTTTTATCATAAAGTGACAACCTGGGATTTGAGTACAGGGTTTTCTGCTTCTAAACTGAATTTATACTATATCATGATATATAGCAATACATATGTATGTACATATGTATGTATGTATATGTATATGCATATATCTGCATTTCAACACTTTTTACTTTGAGTCCAGTGTTACTGTAAAGAGGTGGTGTACGCTGCACTATGTGGAACTCAGCCCTCCTCATTTCTCTGAGTTACAGGTTTTCATGGAGTTTCTGTCTGCAACACATCCTTAATACATGGGTGTTGATCTTAAGTTTTAAAAGAATTTAAATGCCTCTAGTAAAATCATAACCCTACCCAACATAATTCATTTTTTATGTCAGTCATATGTTTCCCTCCTAAGGAATGTTTGGATGTGTGTGGGATCGAGCTACTAAATTTCACTCCCTTCTTTATTTCATTCTCCATTAACAGGAACATCCCTCACTAGGCCAACTTTCAGAAAAGTTAATAGACAACAACATTAATGTCATCTTTGCAGTTCAAGGAAAACAGTTTCATTGGTATAAGGTATGTTCATTCCCAAAATATAGAAATGAAAATGTTTGCCTTGGTGGTTGAAGTGTGAATACTTCTTAGAACCCCCAGTAAGGATTCTGGAGTTATTGTACTTTGTACAATCTAAATTTAATACTGTATTAACTAATGTATATGACACAATGTCTTAAGTTAGCGTTTAAGTATAAATTCTATCCATGTTTGTAATACCTGGAACCAAGTGTGGGCACTGATGCTTAGAGTGGTGCTGACTGATAATAATGGGAAGGACTTCTAGCAGGTGAAAAGTAGCTCCGCTCCAACTATACCGTTCATGTCTGGAGACCTGCTTATACTCCAGTCCACGGCGTATCCTCTCTACATTTCCTTGGTGCCATGATACCCTGATTTTCATTGCAGATGTCTGTTCTTGGGTCTTCCTCATCTTTGTCATCTTTGCTTCGTCCTACTACTCCCAAATGTCCTTTACTCATTTTTTAATACTTCAGAGAAACTACATTTTCATTTGTCTTCAACAGACACTTGAATCCATTTGCATTTGCCACAAAGCTGGTGTGCCTTCCACCAGCTCCCCTAATACCCAACCGTATTTATCGTCTGAAAGCACTACTTAATCATAGCGTTTCTTCCCTTAGAAATCTATAGTGAAACTTTATTTCACTGTTTTCCCAAATTTATAGACCATGGACCCCCTTTTTTAATGTAACAACCCTTAATATCCATAGAAGGAAGGCTCTGGCCCAAATCAAATGCCCAAACCACTTTATTAACAACAGTAACAGCTTCCACTTATTGAGAATCTACTATTGTCAAGCACTAAGTTTATTAACTCATTTAATACTCTTAACAACTCATAACAATGAGGGCAATATAACTAGTATGTCCATTCTTACAAGATGAGGAAACACATTTAGGGAGGTTATATATTCTATAGTTGCCCAAACTTTCATTAACAACCTAAATCCTGTGCTCTTAACCTCTAAGCTTAATAGCTGAATTTCAAATTATTGTGCTTTTCTGGGGGGGAGAGGTTCATTTATTTTTCAATTATAGTTGACATGTAATATATTAGTTTCAGGTGTACAACATAGTGATTAGACATTTATATACTTTATGAAGTGATCACCTCGATAAGTCTAGTACCCTTCTGGCACTATACATACTTATAACAATATTATTGACTGTATTCCTTATGCTGCTTTTTATTGCATTCGCTTCCTCTTCCTCTTCTATTTATTATTTTTTAATGGTGTTATTGGCTCTAGCAGTTTCTCCCTGCTCTGTTAAAAAATAATTTCCACCGACTGATAAACCATAAAACCAGGCAGGCTTAATTAACTGAATTGTGTGCAAAGTAAGAGTCAACAGGTTCTGAAAACCCAACAAGCTCTGCTTTGAGTCCTGGGTATGCTCTTACAATCACCTACTTTGGCTGCCCAGAGATATATTTATCAGTCACCTTGGTCTGGGCAGGAACAGCCTCTTAGCACATCTCCAAACCCATCGTCCACCTGGCTGCAAGATGGTCTATTTAAATCACAAGTGTGAGCACGGTACTGCCTAGTCAATGGCCCCCGTCGTTCCCTCTGACTTAGCGGATCAAGCCTTTAATGCAGCATCAGAGACTGTCTGGTCCCTGCTTGCCTCTGGCCTCATTCCCACCATCATCTGCCTTACACTTGCCCCTCCAGCCATGCTTCTGATTCTCCTGTGCACCCCACACTCTGGGCTCCTTCTCGCCTTTGTGCCAGTGTCGTTGCTGTGTACCCACCATGCCTGGAAGCCATCCTCCCTCATTACTTGGCTAACTCTCTCTCATCCTTTAAGACATGCTATTTTTTGAAATTGTCACTTATGTACCTGTGACATCCTGAAGAATGGAAACTAAGTGGCCTAGCAATTTAGCATCTCCAAAGTGGTATACAACAGGTGCTCGACAAAGGTTAAATGGGTTTTTAAAACCTATAAGTGATACATTTTCCCTATTACCTGAGATACCTAGTTGTTAGTATCTAAGTAGTGGCTGGCATACAGCAGGAACTTAGTGATACTTGTCAATGATAAATGAGTGTATAAATGGATTTCAAGACTTTTCCTAATCTGATTTCTTAAAAATATGTACCTTTCACTCCAATCAGACTGGCTTCTTTTCTGTTCTTACTTCATCTACAACTCAGGTGAACCTTTAAGCCTTTGCTAATTCTTTTTCTCCCTGGGAATACCTAGAGTTTTCTCCATAATGATTCAGCACCACCCATCAAGAACACCCACTCCATGAGGCTTCCACTGTGACTATGATTTTTTTTATCCAGTCTGGACCAACATATAATGAAGTTCAGTCATGGAACAGTCGTTCTGCAAAATGTTTATATGAGAAAAGAGTTGTGTAATTAAAGAAATGTTGGAAAATGCATTAAATAATGCTAAATTATTTCTGAATCACAAGACTTCTCTGAACTTTTCATTGCAAGTGTATATTTTTAGTCTCTACATGGAAGAAACCATATGCTGAATTTCCCAAACTTATCTGCCCTTAGAACCCTTTCATGTTTAAAATCTCTTGAGACTATGTTCCATGGACGATACTTTGGAAAACGCTGGTCTGTATTTTGATTGGCTTTTTAGGTCAGCATGTAATCTTTGCATAGACACACACTTTTGCACATACATACACACACACACACACACACACACACACACACACACACTGCCACTTCAGGTGTATATGCTTTGGCTGCCCTAGTTGGTTGGTTGTTTATATTTTTTTATTCATGCAATGTTATCTTCTACTGATAACTGGAAGGATTTTTAATATTTGTTGATTGCTAGACCATTGCATATGACTGTCATTAAGTACATGTTATTGGTATATTTTCTAGGACCTTCTACCCCTCTTGCCCGGCACCATTGCTGGTGAGATAGAATCAAAGGCTGCAAACCTCAACAATTTGGTAGTAGAAGCCTATCAGGTATGTATATGTTAAACACAATTTTTAAAAATAAACTGTTAACCCCAATTTCTGTGGCAAGGTACAAACTAGTGCTCTATTATCTTGAAAGGACAGGGGGAAAAATATTATATTAGGAATTAAGAACCTAAATTTAGCCCGGCTCCACCACTAACTAGCTGTGGAAGCTTGGGCTTTCTGTGCCTCACTGTGTCTCACTGACAGTAAACCAACTTAGACTACAGGCAATCTCAATTTCCTTCCAAATCAAATATTTGGTGAGTCACCAAATCACAGCTATAGAATATAGTCTGTTACTATCTGGGATTTAGAGATTACTAAGAAGAATCTGTTAGGGTCGCTGAGATCCATCATTTGATTATTCAGTTATTTTAGCTAGTTTTATAAAGCTAGTTTGATTAAAGCAATCACCTTAAGAAACACACTATTTTACGGAGTTGACAGGTGTATGCTATCCGCAGTCTGTGAAGAGTGGGTGCCAAATGCAAAGATTTAAAGAAACATCTGCTCTTTCAATCTAGATCATTCCTGGAATGAATTCTCTGATAAGGTGCTGTAACAACAGTGACTGTTACTTTAATACCCCAAGAACCAGTTATTTTCCATACATGACCTCATTTAATCTGCACAACTGACCTATAAGGCAGGTGTTACTATCCCCATTGTGCATTTGTAGAACCCCAAGGAAGCTAAGCAAAGTAACCAAAGGTCAAACAGCTACCAAGCAGAAGCAGCAGGAACAGAACCCAGGCTCTTCCGTAACTCCAGGCCCAGGTGGCTTCCTCCTGTCTGACACCACCTGGTTTTATTGTTGGGTTTTTTGACATAGTATTCAAAGCTTTATTTCACCTTGAATTTATAGACCATTAATAAAGTCTTACTTGCCCAAATTCTCTGACTCCCTTCCTGACACAGCAGAGTTGAATAGAGGAAATAGTAGCCCAAACATTGTGAGGAATCTCAGGCTTCTCTTCTCATTTTGTCCATGCAGCATCTGCCTTCAACTCGGGTACAAAAAGGAAAGGCAGGACATAGGCACAGGATAGAAAATGAAGGACTTGTTTAAACGTTTTTGTTAATAAAATAAATCTTGTGAGATTTTCCTTTTTTTTTGTTCAGTGTCTGAAAACTACGTTGACTGAAATAAGGAAGAGCATCTTTAATTATAATTTTTTCTTCCTATTACCAAAGAACATTAAGATTGGGGGTGCTTCTTATCAAAGGAAATCAAACACGTGTACAATTCATTCCCATCCACAGTTTGTTCCCAGGAATAATCAAAATAAGGAAGGAGCTTATAGTGTCAGAAGCCACCTTAGTTCTTATAGTAGGAACCCATTTATTGCCCCAAACAAGGAATATAAATTGATAAACTTGCCTGTGTGTCAGACTGCACCAGTGGGAGGGGAAAGGCAGTACACATTTGGTTTTATGTCCTTCACTTGCCTAGGATAGGTATGTGATGCCTGGGCTAACTGCAGTTCTGAGAAACCTTAAACAATGGGAAAATACTAGTAAACCCAACAAGAACTTACTCTGGTTAACTAATCTCCTTAAGTTGGGATCCTGTTATTATTTTAGATATGTTGATATTTTCAAAATTTTACTGAAATTTCATTTTGTCTGCATAGTCCAACAGAAACTATTTACAATTCACTGAAGAAAAGAAAAAAAGAATAAAAATATTTTCATTCTAACTTTTCATTTTTTGCACTTCATTTTTAAGACTTGTATGAAAGTATATACAAATTTAATACATGATGAATGTGAATACACTGTTTTATTGTTTACATTAGCACTGCCATTAGAATTAAAATTATGTAAAAATTGTAACTCTAATAACAGCAATTTAGCTGAAATTAAGAAATGAAAAATAAATTACAATGAATGAAAAAGAGAATTGTACATCACAAGAAAATAGATTCTGCCTCTGTACCTGTTAGATATAAAAAGGACGTTTAAGATTGTGCCTGGAGCTTAATTTCTAAATGCCAAAACTGGGCAACATTTTAAATATTTGTCTTCACACCCTGCTTGAAAAACATTGTTATAAATAGCTCAAGGTTTTAAGAGAAGCATAATTTAAGAAGGGCAAACTGAGAACACTTATTATTTTAGGAATTCCCTTCAGATCTGTCAATCCATCATCATATCAACACCATTTGTATATCATTAGAAGTTTCTTTTGGTTTGCCAAAATTGTTCAATTAGGTGATTACAATGTATGAGCTCTTTAGAAGATAAAAACATGTAGCTGACATAGTCTTATCTAATCCAAATAAAATTTACTAATTTGAGGAAGTACCTTACTGTAAAGATTTACTACCATAATTCCATGACCAAATACTAATTAGTCAGCACACATCTCTTTATTGATTATATAGCTGAAGAAGAAAAATTGCTCAAGAGTTAGAAGTCACTGGAAATTTTTTTCCTTCATACCCTACTACTCACTGTCTTTCTTTAGGTACATACTTCATCTTTTCCCTTCCTTTTGTTTATTAATATATGTTAAGGGGTTTTGCATGTCATAGACTCTTGTTTTATGAGATGAAATATACACAGATATACATACAGTATATATTTAATCCAACTAGAACTTTTGGAACTTAAAGATTGTGATGGAAGAAATTAGTGTGTGCTTGATACATGACAGGCATTACATAGACGTTTTCTGAGTGATTGCATAAATGAGTTAATGGCTTTCTGCTCAGTAAGGGGCCCTATTTCAGTACTAAGAATTGGCACAGGGCCGGCCAAGTGGCGCGATGGTTAAGAACTCGCTTGGGATGCCAGAGGGCCCCGGTTCGGATCCCACATGTGAGGGCCAGTGACACTGCCCTCTGCAGCTAAGATG
>NW_017731493.1:159074-161356 GCF_001890085.2 Hipposideros armiger | reverse complement strand
AAAAAAAAAAAAAAAAGAATTGGCACAAATTTGATTGGCACAATCAATCCTAGACCATTCTTGAAGAATTTACAGGACCATATCTGGCAGGTAATTCTTATGCCTACAGTATAGAATGGCCTCCCAAGAATTTACCTTTCAATTCTGTCTCATTAAGGTATTTTAACTTTCATGATAGTGTAACATGTTTGAAACTGAAATGTTTCTTTAACGCTATAAATGTCAGAAGCATGTTTCAGATTTTAAGCTGTGAAGATTTACCCTCTATGATGATATATGTGTTTCCAATGTTGTATTTAAATTTTATCACAAAATATAAATATTGTTGGATTAAAAATGGTTATTTTTGTAATAGGCTGAGTAAGATTTATCTTTGAAGTGATCAAAATGCACAGGTGTGGAAATATGTGGAAAAAACAGAGCAATTTAATGTAGATAGTCTAATCCTTCCGTATTTCTTATGTATTTCAAATATAATTAGTTCATTATGTGGAAACACTGTTTTTATTCATCCTTTTATAGAGATAGACTTTTTTTATTTAGTTAAATTAAACCCAGAATGATTGAATAAGCTTGATTCTGTTTAGTTGCTTACATTGGAAAACTGCTATCGTATACACTTAAAAAATGATGTCTCTGCAGAAACTTATTTCAGAAGTGAAAGTTCAGCTGGAAAACCAAGTGAAAGGCGTCTATTTAAACATTACCGCCATCTGTCCAGATGGAACCAGAAAGCCAGGCACAGACGGATGCAAGAACGTGACAAGCAATGACGAAGTATGTGGGTGCGCGTTTTTCCCATTGAAAATAAACTCAGTTGTTTGGCATGCTTTCTCACAGAAAAATCAAACAATTCTGAAAAACTGTACTTACTACTGACTCCAAGGATCTTATTTACACTTCAAAGTAACTTTTATGGTTTCTTTGCTAAGTTCCTACTTGCTTTAACTTCATTGACTGTTCTCTCCAATTCTCAATTAAAATAAATAAATACATATTAATTAAAAACTTATTCAAAGATAATAACTTTAAACTTAGATGTTAAAGCCGTTATATATTGGGTTGTTGGAAAAGTCATGACGCATTTTTGCAACAAAAAACATAGAAAAAATGTCATGACTTTTCCAACAACCCAATTTTAAGAAATCACATCCCCTCAAACAAGTGGTGTCTGTACTTATGATAACACTATTTTAGCATCAAATCTGAAAGTTCTCAGAGTAAATACAAACTGAAGGTTAATAAGCCACAGAAAAGAACGGAAGTGATGAAACAGTCGATAAGGACTTAGTATACCAAAATCTTTCATTTTGTAACTCTCCCAGTACACTCATAACAATCTAGGAAGAGGTAGGGAAATTTGTTAAGAACAATAAAAAAGAAGTGTTATCATTTAACTAAAAAGGAATGAAATGTGGAAAAGAGAGGCCTAGATTATAGCAGCATCAGGAAACAGGACCAGGGGTGATAGGGATTCTCCCAGGACTGGCACAATAGAGAGTAAAATGCCTTTGAAGGGAATTCTTGTAGGATGAAGACATTTTCAGTGAGTCATTTACCTCTTGAGGCATCAGTTGCTCCATTTTTAAATGAATAGCTTGGACTACAAGATTTCTAATCCCTTTCCTTCCGTCTCTAAGGTTCTATAATGTTATTATTTTAATGTCATTGTGTAGAGAAAAAGGGTCATTGAAAGAAATAAAAGGTCCTAAGATTCTAAGATTGAATACAAGAGAATCTCCCTTTCTCTTTACCTTGAGTATATTTTTCCCACTTGGTAAGTTTAGAATCTGCAGATAGTATAGTTGCTCCAACAAGATGTATATTTGAAATTAATTTTTGTTAGTTTCTAGTTCTGGAGGCCCCTCCATAATTTCTCCTTGGATTTTGTTCAAAAGACATTATATACCAGTTTACAAAATATATATTTGATTTCCATTAGAGAAAACTTTATGCTAACAAAAAATAGCACTAAGTTACTTTGTAAGTAAGGGTTACCTTCTTAGAAGTAGTTCTAAGTTTGACTCTCGGGAAGAGTCATATGACCTCTTAATTATATAAACCCTGAGTTTTGCTGTATTATTAATATTGGCAGTGATCACATTATCCTACACATCTGTTAATCCTTAACATTCCTAAAGACAAAAAACATTTCAAGTACAACACGAACTGTATTGGTTTTACTATTAAGAGACTGATTCTAATTTCTAATGCATATATAATATATAAGCCTAAATTTAGATCTTTCATATCAGTGTGTGTGTGTGTGTGTGTGTGTGTGT
>NW_017731493.1:138483-159019 GCF_001890085.2 Hipposideros armiger | reverse complement strand
ATATATATATTATCCCTCCATATTATCTTTTCATTTATATATCCATCCCAAGCAAAAAGCCTAGCACAAATTATTTTTAAATTGTAATGGATCACAGTCTAATGTGGAAAAAGAAAACCCATATAACCTTATTTGCCAAAGTACCTGAAGATCACAAGATGAGTTAACAAATATAAATAGTCACATTAAACCAATCATGTTTTGCAAAAAGAAAAAACAGAGAAAAAGAAAACATTTGGCAGGAGAAAGAAATTCTGTAGTTTCATGAGGAAAACAATTTCTGCCAGCCCAGATTCTTACTCCTGGGCTAACATCCCCACTGAAACAAATGTATGACCTTTTATTGAGTGAGATCTGAAAATCTGAGAGTGAGAGTCCTAAATCTTTTTTCCTTGAGTAAATCAAAGAAAGTTTCATGTTTTCCTCTATTAACACCATATATAAACTAAAATTTAACTCTGAAACTTTACTTGACCCCTAGAAAATAGAAACAAAATAAAAAATGTTCATTTGAACATCCCATCTCAGGGTATTTATGTCAGTACAGGAAAAACACTTTAGTTTACCTAATTTATTCTTAATGCCAAATAGTCTGTATCCCTCCCCCCACCCATTTTAAGGACTGAATCAGAAAATGGTCTAGTAGTCTCTCTCAAATTTGCTAAAAAATCAATTGAGGATATAAATTATCAAAAGTGGAATGGACATTTCAAATAGTCTTGAACCTCTCTGTCCATTTAATGGTTCAATATAGGCAAGTAGCAATCATTGCATCCTTTAACCTTCTAGTTCATTAATTAGGAAATAAATGAAATTAAAAAGGGATGTTACATCTATGTATGAAAGAAAATGCATGTGTAATTTATAAATATTAATTTCTGTAAGATGGCATATTATTGATTGAAAATATCATTAACAGATATATTGGTAATAAAAATAATCAAGATATATAAATACATTTTCTTTTACTCCTACCCCAAATTTAGGTTCTTTTCAATGTAACAGTTACAATGAAGAGATGTGATGTCACAGGAGGAAAAAGCTATGCAATTATCAAACCTATTGGTTTCAATGAAACCACTAAAATTCATATACACAGAAACTGCAGCTGTCAGTGTGAAGACAGCAGAGGCCCTAAAAGAAAGTGTGTAGATGAAACTTTTCTAGATTCCAAGTGTTTCCAGTGTGATGAGAATCAATGCCATTTTGATGAAGATAAGTTTTCTTCTGAGAGTTGCAAGTCACACAAGGATCAACCCGTTTGCAGCGGTCGAGGAGTTTGCATTTGCGGGAAATGTTTGTGTCACAGAATTAAGCTTGGAAAAGTATATGGAAAATACTGTGAAAAGGATGACTTTTCTTGTCCATATCACCATGGAAATCTGTGTGCTGGTGAGTATAAATATATACATGCAATTTTTTCTAGTCACTATTAAACTACCTTATATGTTAAAGTATCTTTAAATCACATCTTTATAATTACTAAGCCTGAATCTAAATTTAATATTTAAAGTCTGTGAAATTAGAGCATGGCAAGAGATTTGTACCACATGATTCTGATATTTATATTTTAAATCATTCTGTACAGTAAATACTGAAAACTAAAAACCAAAATTAATTCTTACCAAGTATGCCTTGACCTTTTAAAAATATATACCAGGAAAGGAAACTACTGATGCTGTCCAACAGATTTTCTATAATCAGGGTATTCTTCTTCATTCTCATAAGTGGTCACTCCCTCCAGCTTACTCAGAAGATAGTGAGCTATAAAAATATACTTTTCATTCACTGGAAAATTCATAAGGCATTATTATAGATGGTATTGCAAATATGTAGTAATTTAAACCTCTCCAGTTTATTTTTGGAACAACGCCAGTAACAGAATTGTCAAGAGTCAGCATTTTTCAAGAAAATACTGGATTTATAAGTAATCTAGTTTAGTCCCAGAGGCCACACACAGACCAACTTTTAAAATAAAATCATTTAAAATGAAAATATCAAAAGTAGACTTTTGGGCTAATTCAGTTTACTGCCACCTAGAGGTTAGATTCCAGGAAAATCTATTCAGCATTTAAAAATTAATACAAATTATTATTTTTAAAAGAATTGATTTTTCAGGACTGTGCTAAATCCACTGACTGTTAAAACACCATCTTAGTGTTTGCCTTTTGGTAAGCAAATATTAATTAAATTATGAACTGAAATTATTTCATTGTCATAAGCAAATGGAAAGTAAGAAATCTGTACAAAATAAATTTTCTATTCTTTCGTAAGCCAAAAATTTGCCCTATATCACATAAATATGTGATGAAAATTGTCTTTTTATTCTAATGTATACACAAAATATTTTATATTCCAAACATTAATTCAGCTCTACCTGCTATCATGGGTAGAATAGATTATAGATGATTTTAGAGAACAAACCTGTAATTATCTGCTAATGTTTTAGAGCTAACCCTGTTTGGGACAGGGAAGAGAAACAATTCTCAGATCATTTCCCACAGCTGTCAATCTCTCAAAGAAGTGTGAAATACATTGAGAATCCCAGTCTCTGTTCATAGTAAAATATCAAAAATCAAAGTACTAGCTCTTCTATATGACTACGGACACACGGGTAGTTGAGAATCTGCTTTGAATTATTTGTGCATAAATTATACGTGCACACTGTAGGCTGACAAGCGTTTTCCTCACTAGTCCCCTTTGAGAATAGAAACACATGTTCACAGGTCGGCTGGCTAGGATGCGTCGTGCAGCCGGCTTACGGGGAGCAGGATCTGGCAGGCGCTGGTTTGGCCTGGACCTCATTATTGGGTTGTCGGAAAAGTCATGATGCATTTTTGCAGCGAAAAGCATAGAAAACTACGTCATGACTTTTCTGACAACCCAATAGTTTTACGCTTAGCAAATTGAGCTGATCCAACAATAGACTCTATGCAACAGTTACCGGTGAGGTGCTTTGCAATAAAAGGAGGGAGGAAGGAAGCCATGAGAGGGAGGGCGGGAGGGCAATATCTGTGGCTAAATAAGCTCGAGAAACACTATATAACCCTGTAAAATGTACCCCTCTTAAAGATTTCTAGTTCCCATTAGCATATTGTTTTGGATACTTTTGCAGTCTAAAATCCATTTAACTACATATAACCAGTGTTTTCCTCAACTTCTTTGTCCCCGATGCCAACACACACATCTACTGCCTTGCTTTCTCTCTTGAGCTTTCTCATTACCACCTGATAATAGGTCACAGCACACTTTTGACATGTGCCACCAATCTGCAAAATAATGTCCTGTGAAAGGATTAATTCAACTTCCTTGGAGAGTTTATCTTTAAACATAGCAGCAGCGGAACTGAAGCAATAGGGTTTGCCTCATGGACTTGAAAGTTACCCCAGGCCCTTGGCAATAATGAGAGACTAAAAGAATAAATTATGGAAGCTATTAATCAAATACCACTTGTTTTTTGGATTTCAAGTCAGACAATTGACATTACTTCAGTCTTTGTAGCTTCTTTATATGTGTGTTTTTCATTTAAAACCGAATGTGCAGTGACCTTCCAGTAGCAGGGCAGCCACTGCAGCAGCCCAGACTTCACGATTGTCAGCACCATACAGTAATATCGGGGGATTTTCTACAATAGAACGGCTTTGAAAACAGACACTCCTACGTCCTGGCATTGTTTATCTCAAATAGAAAATGATGCTGTTTCCATTCACTTGACTGGCAGTGTGTTTCCATGGAGATGGGAGGGGAATTCATGTTTGGAAACGCTTACAGAGTCCATGGCCCCAGTAACTTAGGTTTGGGGGTCTTTGTTGCAGGGCATGGAGAGTGTGAAGCAGGCAGATGCCGCTGCTTCAGTGGCTGGGAAGGGGACCGGTGCCAGTGCCCGTCCACATCAGCCCAGCACTGTATCAATCCAAAGGGCCAAGTGTGCAGCGGAAGAGGCACGTGTGTCTGTGGCAGGTGTGAGTGCACAGATCCCAGGAGCATTGGCCGCTTCTGTGAACACTGCCCCACGTGTCACACAGCCTGCAACGAAAACTGGTATGTGTCTCTGACGCCAAACACACATCAACAGTCCTTCGTTATAGCGATGTTTATCCTTTTTTATTCTGCCTCCCTTAATCTTAGAAGTTACTGGATCTTCTCCAACAGATAAGTGGTTATCATCATGCTGAAAAAGAACTGAATGGGGGATCTGGGAGTCAGAAGACTTAGATTCCAGTCTCTGGCCACTAGATAGCTGTGGAAGTACCAGAATTTATGTAGGCATTCACTGCCTTAGCTTTTTTAAGTTAGGTTTTTTTATAAAAAGAATAATACTCAGTGTTTGTAAAGGTTTATTGGGTTTATTTCCCCAGCTTTATTGAGATATAATTGACATATAATCTTATGCAAGTTTAAGGTGTACAATGTGGTGAGTTGGGGCTGCCTGCTCCTCAGCTTAATATTAATTACCTGTTTGACTTAGGGCAAGTTGTTGACATTCTCTGTCCCTCAGTTTCCTGTGTGAATAATAATAATGACTTGCTCTAGTTCTGTGAAAGAACTAAATTAGATGATTCATGTTTAAAAAAAACAAAAAAACTTTGTACTTTGTGTACAGTAATCATAGAATGTTAGCTATTCCATAGTTTTATTTTTATTAAATATAAAGAATGATGGTGGTTATGAAGCACTGTAGAAATAAGTGATGGATAAATGAAAGGTTATATGTTAAGTGAAGGTAGCGTTATTGTTTTGTGCCAAGAATTAATTTTCCAATAACAGTTTGAGTCCTGCTCGAAGACCACGACTCTAAACCTCACTGTGCCTTCCAATTTGTTTTATTCAAATTTTTAAGACCTTCACTTTCTTGGATTGGTAGCTCAAGTAAATTTTTTTAAATTACGCTTAGCAATTTTTGCTCTCTTGCAAATGCAGTAAACATAATGATGTGGTTATTTCTAATGAACCCAACAAAAATTTGAACTGTGTATTCTTTGCTAAACTTGTCTAGTAGTGTCTTAATATTCATCTTTTAAAACATCTATATAGGCTGGTTTTGTGTGTGGTGACAGTGTCTTATTTATCTCCTAGAGATTTTCTGAAGATAGAAAAATCATTGTTTTGATTATATACATTATTAAACTATTTTAAATGGTTAGAAAGTAACTTTGCCATGGCACTGAATGCAGCCAAGATTATGAATAAGTGTCATAGCTTTCTTCCCCAGTTTTACAAGGCTACTGTCCTAAAGCAGTTCTCTATTTTATTTCTTGTAGAAAATACTACGGGCTACAATCTCATTAACTATTGTATATTTTCACTTCTGTTTCCCCTTACAGGAATTGTGTGCAATGTCTTCACCCTCACAATCTGTCTCAAGTTATACTTGATCGATGTAAAACCTCATGTGCGTTCATGGAACAGTATCATGCGGACCAAGTATCAGGTGAGCCAAAGCTTAATAATCAAAGCTCTGAAAAAGTATCTGTAGTGAATCCTGTTCCCCCAAAGGGCCCAGAATCAACATCCTAAAGAATGGACCGGCTGCTTCAATGTTTTCCATCTCCCAGAGGTGGGACTCTGCAAAACTGAATTGTTACAACTCCCATCTCAGCTAAATTTCCATGCTGTGCATCTCCACAGAAGCACACACACACAGATTTTCTAGAGAGGCCTCAGTGAGCCAGGACTAGGAGGTTCCTATGTAGAGTCCATTTAGAGACAAGATCTATGGAGCCATAATTATCCTTCATAACCCAAACTTGCTTCTACCTATTTGAAGAAAGCTAAAGTAATCTCTAGCATTTATTCAGCAAATATCTGTTGCATGCTTACTACGTAGGAAGCACTCTACAAGTGTTGGGGATACAGGACCTCACGGAGCTTAGTCAGGTAGCCTTGAAATAAAACCATATTTTATAGGTAATGAGGCAGTACCCTCACCTTTCCTCCATATTTAAATACCTTCCTCATGTCAAACCAACATTTACTTACATGTTTCAGGTGAAGCCAAAAAGTTCTAAGCAGCTTAGAATTCTGCTTTTGCAAAGTGCATAGCTTCAAAAGCGCTATTCCTTCCTGGTACTTTTCATTCTGATATAAATGAAATGTAGGGTGAGTGATTATAAAGGCAGCACAACAGAAAGGGTATGGAACTTGGTTTAAGACATGTCCCTTGACACTAGCAACTAAGAATATTGGTCCTCTTAAAATATTTCCTTCAGCCTCAGTTTCCTCATCTGTAAAAAGGCAGCAATACCAACTTCAGAATTGTGTAAGATTAGATGAGCCAGTTAACATGGAAGAAGTATGTAAATTTAAAGATGACACATAAACGACGGAAATATGTGAGAGCTACGTTCGAAGACCATTTTTAAACAAAATTCATTAGAACCCAAAAGCCAGCACCCTGCTTTCTCAGATGTAAGGTGTTAAGCTACACATGGATTAGAAATCAAACTTGAAATTTGTTTTCACCGAAAACATTCATACTGCTACTATTATTTGTAGTCTCTCTTCCGACCTGTAAGAATAATTCCAGCTCTTAGAGAGAGTGCACAGAAAAATAAGCTTTCTCCAAAGTTTTGTTTCCTTCTTCCTTCATCTCCACACTGATCGTAGCCCATAATGAATTTGGCTCTGAAAACAGCCCATGTGCTGCCAGCTGGGGCTGTAGCAATCACTCCAGACAGCCAAGTGCCTTTTCTAATAAATAGAGCCCTTACTGTCAACATGTCATTTATTATGTTAAGTAAACAAACCTACTGTGACCTAAGTGTGGTTACAGAAAGTATTCCATTAAAGCTCCTTAGGAAAAGCCCTTGCTTGACCTAAACTATGAAGAAAGCCATGGCCAGGGCTTAGTGTTTGGCTATCCAAAATGACATTTGAAAATGCACGCAGCTTTGGGCCCTGAAAATGTCCTCTGTCTAACACATTAGAGATATTTCCAAAATGTATTGGTAGCTAGGGGCCTCCCTTCCCCTTCACAACTATTGTGCAAGGAGAGAGGAAGGGCATTTGTTAGCCACTTCTCTTATCTATCCACTCAATCACACTTAAAGGGTGTTCTCTGGTCTTTCTGGCTAAGCTGCCTCCAGGCAAGAAGCCAGTAAGTGGGATCAAGCCACCTGCCCCCTATGAGGATCTGCCTTAACTGCCTGAGTAGTTCTACAGTAAGTCAGGCAAGGAAACGACAGTCTGTCGGGATGAAAGGTGTGCATGTCACCACCTTAGGGTGACTGTGGAAGGCTCCAAGGGCATCCCCTTTGAAAAGAGCATCTTAGATTCTCTGTGTGTGAGATCTGTGACAAAGGGGAACTTGTATTTGCGTTTGGTGCTTCTATACCAATTAGTATCCTCCAGCCTCCTTTTAACCTTTCTTTCAAGGAATCTTATCACTGACCAAAAGCAGACTGGGCTCTAAGTCTTCCCACTTGGAGGGGAGCTCTTCCTTTGTTACTGAGTTCTTGGCTTATTCAAGAGCACGCTTGGTCACCCCTGGGAATTCAGACACAAATCACCCATGACTGGATGATCGCTTTTCTAGGCCTTGGCAGGTCCCCTTCTGAAAGGCCCTCTCACAGAGACCTTCAGACATTTAGGTGAAGTCCCCAAGGTCTGGAGAATACGCAGAAAACACATGCCTCTTTAGGCCAGCAGGTAATTTTGTGAGCCTGGGGCAGCTGGTGAGTTCTGTGGAATACTCTGGTATTGCACAACCATGATCCTCTTGGATTTGGGTAATACCTCTGGCAGCCACAGAGTCTGTAGACTTTCCAACTAGAGTTTACCAAAGGTCTAGTGCTAAAACAGACCTAGCAGGCCCCCCACCCCCTTAAGGCAGCATATTCTTTTCCAGATAGTAATTATTTATTCTTGAAAAACCACACAGTGGGATTTTTAGAAGCAAGATAGGATAGATTTGGTTAACAGACAAGTAAAAAATAAAGTCATAAAAACTGAGGAAAGAGAATTGCGTATTGTCCTGAATTGGACATTCCCATTTCCTAGAGAAGCTGTGTATAATAATCACATAGAGTTACACTGAAACTTCAAAGGAAATATTTATTCGTCTATTAGAGTAGTACTGATTTTAGACTCTGCAGATGTTTACTTTACTTCCCATTACTGGTGTGCAACAAATGAAGAGCAGGCATAACAAGAGAAATATAAGCTCATGAGTAGAGCTGTTAAATAATTTTTTAAAATCCCATTTTCCACTAGTGATCAAGGGTACACATCACAAAAACTGTCTCTCTTTGTCATGGATAAAATTATATTTGGTTAAGGGGTTTGAACATACCGTATTTCCGCTAGTACAACTACAGAATCAAGCTGCAAAGAAATGCTCTTGTAAAATACCTTAATGTGGCTATTCTCCAAAGGAGAGTTTTATGTTGAAAATATTTTAATAATAAATGTTTAATAAAAATTAGAGTGTTTACTCTTTGAATCAACAGCAATGGCAGTCCTATGTGTTAAAAATGTAGATATGCAAATATCTCTGGTCCTATTAATTGAGACGGTGAACACTGTTTATTTGCTTGTTGGAATCCTTTGATTTGCTCATCCTAGTTTTTAATCCTTTTTTTTTTTTTGCTTCATTACAGAATGTTTCTCTAGCCCAAGTTACTTGAGGATATTTTTCATCATTTTCATAGTTACATTCTTGATTGGGTTGCTTAAAGTCCTTATCATTAGACAGGTGATATTACAATGGAATAGTAATAAAATAAAGTCCTCAGCAGATTACAGGGTGTCGGCCTCAAAAAAGGTCAGTGAATTCTAAAAAAATAATTACTATCAGTATGTTATTGTCTACGTCCAATATTTAGGTCCTTAATTAATGATAATATTTCCTCTCCATCAAGGACAAGATGATTCTGCAAAGTGTTTGCACAAGAGCAGTAACGTACCGACGTGAGAAGCCTGAAGAAATAAAATTGGATATCAGCAAATTAAATGCTCACGAAACTTTCAGGTGCAACTTCTAGAAAGATAAAAAGTACTTTATAGGAAACTGGATTTTTAATAATTGCTCCTAAAAATTATAATTTTAGAAGTCACAGGAGGAGACTGATTGTTCCAGATCATGCCAGTTGCTGGCTGTCCACTCGAACGAAGACTGACAAGCGTCCTCATCACCATGTGACTCACATCGCTGCTGAATTTTTCAGAGAAAAATGTGTCTTACTACTGTTTGAGACTAGTGTCATGGTAGCACTTTACTGTAATATATAACTTATTTAGGTCAGCATAGAATGTAGATCATCTGAAGAGCACTGATTACACTTTACAGGTACCTGCCCTTCCTACGCTTCCCAGAGAGACGCAGTGCTGTGAGGCGGCTTTGGCATTGTATCACTACAAGGGTACAGTAATCCCTGCATGGAACGTGCAACGGGAAATAATAATAAGGCAGTTACATTCATGTTGCCGAACACTTCAACAACTGGCAGTGAAGCACCAAGAAAAGCCAGATGAGTAAATGGTTAGTGTTTCACTCATGCAAGAGGTGAAGAGATGAAACCTTAATCTTGAGGGATATTGCTTTTGAAACTGAGTAGTTTTAGGCATGTGGTTTGTCTTCTTCCTTTTACAAGACGGATACTAATTCCAACATTCTCTCCCCTTTGCCTTTATATATTTTGGTTTTCTTTCTTACAGGATAAGTTTATGTCACAGATGACTGGATTAAATAAGTGCTAAGTTACTACTGCCATAAAAACCTAATACAATGTCACTTTATTAGAATACTGGTTTTAAAAGCTGAATGTTTAATAAGGGACGTTTTTATTTCACATCAAAATTTGAACAGCTTCCTTGTTTGCAGATGTGGAGTTTTATATCTTCTTTCCTGGTAAACTGGATGGACTGTTACACCATTTCATTGAAGCATCACGTTAAAATTCACAAGATATTTAGAAACTCTGCCTCAAGCAAAGTGCCACACTTTTGAGTGCATTTTCTCAGATATTTACTACAAGTAGATATTAGCATTTTTCAAATTAAAAGCTATATTATTTTTGCCCTTCCATGAAGCCTAAGGATATTCTTTCCCTGTATCACCTCAACACCACTTGCCAGAATTCTAAAAGGATGCAATTGGAGGAGGATAGACGATATCTGAGAAATAAGCTAATGCACCCTTTGAGTTAGTCAGGGAAACAAGGCTCAGAAAGTTTAAATGATTTCTCAAAAGCCTTCCCAGTGATTAAGTGGCAGCATTCAAAGAGAACTCCTATCTTCATATTGACAGGCTAGTGGTCATTGTATAACATCATTCTACCTCTTGAATCTTTGAAATATCCAATTGGCAAGTATTGTTAAATGTGATTTACTAAAGTCTTAAATATATGGGCATGAGAAAACTTCAAAGCAAAGCTGAAAAGAGTAATTCAAACTGAATTGGCATGACTGGCTTCCAATCTTTCCTGCGATCAACTTCGAAGAGCAACGTAATTACAGGGAGATCTAGTCACACCTTAGCCTGTGTGACCAGCGCCCCCTAGAGTTGTGCAGAGCTCAGCCCGAGAGATTGATACAGAGGCCATGAGCTTTTCATCTTCCCCAATGGAAACCTCTTCGCAGTTACCATATCCAAACAGACTTAGTCTGGTTTTTCTGGCTACAAGTCCAGCAGTTCTGTGTGGGGACAAAGCTTTGCCTATGACGACACTGTCTTAAAGTTAACTTCCCAGATTTGCTATCTTCCCAGCACTTGAGTTAATCACAGTGCTAGATATTTGCATTTCAATGAAGACTAACCCCCACCCCATATTCTACCCTAAGGAGCATTTTAAAACATGTAATAAATTGATCTGGAGCCAACAGCGCAGCTCCATTAGCAGCTCCCTAAAGCCAAGCAATTAAGACTCCAAGTTGAACTGTATTTCCTTCCCCACATGACACTGGGGACATAGATAGAATTCAGTACTGTGACTCACTTGTGTAAGATGCCCTTAATCACCAAGGATAACGTAAAAATCATTTCGCAGCCTGCCTGTCACACAGAGCATCTTTTTTAAAAAGGAAAATAAATGGATACTTGACAGACTCCCAAAAGGAAATAGAAAAAAATAAATCCATTTATTAAAATGCTGACAATTTTAAAAAAGAACATTACAATGTTCATAAACTAATTTTCATGTGGAATGAATTACCCAAAAAAGCATAATAATATGAAAGCCCTAAAAATTCAGGGTTTATATTTTTACACTCTCACTAGTTTGCACTAATTTATAATGGACCGAGGCTGTTATCACAAGAAGGAACAAACTTCCTGATAGGCAGTTCAATGCTAGATGATGACTGTCGTTATGCTTGCGATGTCTTGTGCTTTCTTTTTTTCACTTAAAGATCTAATTCTTAAAGATTTTAGAGCTTCTATTTTACTTGAATAATTGATATTTTCTTGTATAATGGCTTGTGAGAAGAGAATTAATATTTGACGAGTTAGAATTAATTAAAAGGTAAGGGAAAACAGGGTATTCTTAGATTAAATAATATTTGTAAATAGAGCCTATTTTCAACTAATATGACCACAGGAGCCTTTTGAGATTCACTGATGTTAAACACAAGTAAAGAAATTTTAAATGGTTGGCAAAGAACTTGACCATTTTTGGTACGACAGCATTTCTGTGCCCTAACATATGTAATGATTTAGAAATGTGCCATACATACACTACAATATAACTGTATGCATTTTATTTCTCTGGGGACATCTTTACACTGCAGTGTGCATGGATTTATAAGCATTTGATATCATTTTGAAAATTTATGAATATTTATAAACTCATAGATATTCTCCATAAGACTCAAAAATTCACTAAAAATCTGATTATGTCCTAAATGTTTGATATAGCTTTGGTTAATAACAATTAAAAAAAATCTAAAGCTAAACAGAATAGATTTCTCTAGCGGCAAATTTTTCAAAACTCAAAATTAAAACTAGTGTATACATTAGATGCAACACTTCACTGAAGAATAAATTTCAAATATTGGGTTGTCAGAAAAGTCATGATGCATTTTTGCAACGAAAAACATAGAAAAAATACGTCATGACTTTTCCGACAACCCAATATTTTAAATATATACTTAATCTCCATTGAAGATATCCTTATGTATTACAACAGGTATCCATGAGACACTGAAATATTTTTATGACAGACTATGAAAATTTTTCTCCATAGAATTATATTCCTCCAGGTACCTGGTCTAGCAAATTAGACTTGATGGTTTGTACTTCCTTTCCTTACTCCTGTTTTTTCCGCTCAGTTTTCTTAAGGGACTGCCCTAAAACTTCAAACTCAATAAGCCTAATTGGGAAAAAAATAACCAAATGTAATGGTATAATGAAATTCTTCATTTCCAAACATCTCTTAATCATTTTAAAACTCATTTGAACCTATGCACTGAACAGAGACAGACCCATTAAAAACTAAGAATTTAAAATGTTCACAACTGGTAGAGATTCTTTCAGTTTGAAAGGATTTGAGATCTATATATTTTAATAAAAGTTTCAAATGAAATATAGCTATTTGGGAATTCAAGCACATGCATACTGTACTTAATATTATTTACTTTTAACATTTAATTTATCACTATCCTTATCAATATTGACTTTAAGAACTCCATTTCATGCAATGCAAACCAAAATATATTTTCAAAGAAATATATAGAACTAGCATTTTTTTCAGCTCACTTCCCTTTTCTAATCCTTTGATAAAAAATTTATTATGCGTAACTGATTATACATATTCATATTTCATTGATTATGAGCCATCCACTTTTTCTTTTTTTTAATTTTAATTCAAGTTTATTGGGGTGCCAATTGTTAGTAAAGTTACACAGGTTTCAGGTGTACAGTTCTGTAATGCATCATCTGTATATCACATTGTGTGTTCACCACCCAGAGTCAGTTCTCCTTCCATCATCATGTATTTGATCCCCTTTACCCTCATCTACCATCCCCCTCCCCCCTTACCCTCTGGTAACCACTGAACTATTGTCTGTGTCTATGAGTTTTTGGTTCTTCACTTGTCTTGTTCCTTTGTTGTTTTCAGTATTATATATACCACATAGTGAAATCATATGGCTCTTGACTTTTTCTGTCTGACTTATTTCGCTTAGCATAATAATCTCAAGATCTATCCACTTTTTCAATATAACATCTCTGAAATTGTGATGTATCTTGCAACCATTGGCACATTAGATGCAGTATTGAAAGTTGTGCTTGAATAAATATTACACTAATTCATTTTTAAGTAAATGTTCATGGGTATAGGCACATTCCTTTCTTACAAATATTTGAGAATTTCTTTAACATATGAGCCAGTTTCCAGTACAAGTGAATCACATACAATTCAACATGGAACCTGACTCTGATTATGAGCTCAGATCCTGCAGATCTTTAGGTTATAAAAGCTCTTTCAGCCTCCTGTTTACACTTTATACAAGTGGCTATGATTTCTGCAAACCCTAACTTAACTGACAAGAATGATTTGGTTTCTCCCAGTTTTGTTAACAAATTTTTATTCTTTCTATTCCTTTGAAAAAAATATTTTTATACTATCATCTCACTTTTAAACAGAATTAACTGGAAGGATATTACAAGAAACCATTATAATTAGATTTTGCAGAATCTCGTATGTCTTATGTCAATGACAGGAGAAAAATATAATACAACCAATCAGTGCTGTAGGAAAAATAACTTTCCTTTTGAGACCTATTTTTTTTTATTCTTTAACATTTCTGTTCTTTTGATTTTTTCCTTTGGCTCTGATAAATTTACCTTCAATCCCATGTAATGACTGTCATGAAATTATGTATTTAAATTATTAGATTTATATTAAACACTTGTTCAGCTATCTGGGCAGATATTATCTGGGCATGAAATATGTGAAAGTAACAACACTACTCTTTTATCTACCTGTAATATTATCCTGCATAAAATTTATCCTTGTAAGCTAACTCTATTAATCAGGTTTCTAACCTCTACAACCTACTTCAGTTAAAATTATTTAAACCAACAATAAAAAAAAAAAAAAAACTGCAGTCACCAAGGATGGAAAATGTGATTTATATATATAAAGAACCTTTACAAACTTTACACTGTACCACAGATAAATGTGATTTTGATATGAATTTCACACAATGACAAGTATGGTACATAAATCTTATTAAGAATATTGAATATAAAATATTTTAATTCTAAATTATAAGAAAATATAAATTTGCATATATTAATATAGAAATTCATTTTGTGTATATTTAACATAACTTTAAAACTATTTTACATTTACCAGCTACTTCATTAAAGTTATTTAAACCTCTGCAAAAAATTTAGAAATGTTTTTAAGTTATCAGTAATATAACCTTATTTGTTTCATTTAACAAGTCTTGCCTTTGTAAAAAAAAAAATTTAATAGAGTGTATTTTTAAATTAAAATATTTGAATATAAAATAGCTCTAAGATGAATTCTCACTAAACAAGTTTCTTATTATTTCTGGCTTTGAATTATACATAAAATTAAATTGTCTTCACACAAAAGATTGGGGTATATGATCATTTCACATAATATACTATGAAGCTGTTCACATAATTCTGATTGACTACTAACTTCTGTTTTATGTATTTATTAAAGAGCTGACACTGTAGTTGTGAGATGTCTATTTTTCTGACAGAGCTTATAACAGTTATGACAAGACATTTAATTAATACATCATTCTGTTTAAAAGTAGGTGTTAATCAATATAAAATTTTGTTGTAAAATAAAAATGTAAAGATCTAAGAATTCTCCTTTATTTACCATGATGTGCTACATGACCCTCAGAGCTGCCAGACAACAGCATAGTGTCACATGAAGAAATGCAATAACGTTGATATATTGTCAATGGTAGTGATTGTTACATAATTCCAAAAACTACTACTTTTAGAAAATTGCAGAGCCAATCCTAGTTGCTCTATTTCCCTTTTGATAGCTGCCCAATAATGGAAGCAGAAGGAGTATCCTAATTACAAAGAACTGAAAAATTAGCTAAAAGATAAACCAGGTTTTTTTCTACCAGCCAGAGATTTCTACTATCACCTTGATACAAATATAACGTGTTCATAAACTCGATAGCACTTTCTCAAAAGCCTTATTTAATTAAACTACTGAAATTTATGAAATACCCATGTTGCGATTTTTCTTAATTTAACCTAAGGGAGAGAGTAAAACAGATGAGGGAACATGATAACAGTTAAATAAGACATGTAGGCAGATTCCCCGTCCTTTACACGAATTTTAAGAGTTTGAAGGAAAAGATGTGTGTGGCAAACCTATAGAAAGAAGGGTGTGCTAGAGAGATCAGAGGCAAGCTATCAAAAGGTCTCACAAGGTCTTTCTTTTTGAGAATTCATCCCAGCTGGGTGTGAGCTACAGTCTTTGAGGCTCAGAATCCTGACTTTGTTGTGACTCTTGTTTGGCCCCTTTCTTCCCTTCCCCCTTTAGTAATACCTAGGACCCATCTCCTGAGTTTCAATAGAGCACGCAACTGAGACTTCACTACCCAGACTCCTTTGCAGCTCAGTGTAGTTACAGGACTAAATGTTGGTCAGCGGAATGGGAGAGGAAATGATATGTGCAACCCCAGATCTCACTGCCTTTTTCTCTATTTTTGTTGTGTGGAACAACTGAAGCAGCTGTCTTAGCAAAGGAATTGTCAGAGCATCCCCTTCAGCCATCAAATGCTCACCTCAAGACATCCCTGGTAGGGAAACAGTCTCTTTCTACCTAAACCATTACACATTTGATGTTACATCAGATAATCTGTAATGACGTATTCCTTATATAATTGTCTCATTGAATCCTTAGCAATACTAAATACCATTTTCCTTAATTTTTCAAATGAGGAAGACAAGGCACAGTGGTTAAGGACCTTGTATAAATGCAGCCAGTAAGTGGCTAAGGCAGGATTCACACCCAGATCTGCTTTTCTCTCCATAAATGACTGATCATATATGAAGACAGATTTTACATAGTTTAACTATGTCCCCATTTCCCAAAAAAACATATGCAATAAAGTTAAGAAGCTAATATATGTGTATAAATACTAAACAGGAAGAAGTAAATAGACCTTAAAAATGAAAAACAAAATGGTAAGTGCACTCAGATGCTAGACTTAGACTGGATCAGGTCCGTGGAGAATAGCATTTGGCTTAAGCCTTGGAGGAAAGGTGAGTGTGGACATGCAGAAAGGTGAGGTCAAGGAGAGCTAGGGGAATGGTGAAGCAGAAAAGAGTGGGGATTCCATCCAAGAATACTGAAACATTGTTGAGATGCAGCATTGGATAACGAAAGGCAATTGACACACAGGTCCTAGGTTATTAATTTCCAGCTAAGAGGTTTGAACTTTGGTTACTAGGAAAAGCAAGCCCTGAAGTCTTTGCACAGAAAAGTTATATTATTAGAATTATATATGATTTAGCCTGTATTTACATAAATAAATATAATTTTTAATTAAACATTAATTTATACCCTCTAATACTAAGTGTGAATACTATCTAACACTATTAAATATTTAATGCTCTTAAATGTTACTTAATACTAAATTTAATTACTATTTAGTACTAGCGTAAAAAAATGGAAGCATACAAGCAGAAAAAAAATTCAAAATCCCACTTCCTACTAGCAATCACTTTCACATGAGGGCATATATTCATTTATTTTATTATGCACTTTACAACTTTTATTGTGCTGATGATGCATATTTATTGTAAGACATCCTAAAATACATGTTACTCCAATCCAACCACCCAGAGTTGACCACTGTGATAGACAGATGGATAGATGATAGATAGATAGATAGATAGATAGATAGATAGATAGATAGATAGATAGATAATCTGTTTGTAATTAGGAAAGGCATGTACTATAAATAGTTTGGTATAAAGATTTTTTTTCCTTCAAAAACATTTTAAACATTGTCCATGTCAAGATTTAACAATTGTTTTAATAGATGGATATATCCCACCCATGAATGTGCTACAATCATAGCTCTTAAGTTCATTGAGAAAAAGAATGAGCAGGAAATGATACCACATATAAAACACTGGTTAACAACTTCAGTATTCAAAAAGAGGAGATTGGTTAAATACACTTTTTTGAATGGGAGAGATCTGCATTTTATAATGGCAGAGAAAAAGGAGCCAATATAGAGAGAAATATTTATGTTGGGAAGTTTTGGATTGGTCTAAGGTACAACAGAGAAGCGTTTCAAATTGCGACAAAGAGGAGTCAGTCAAATAAGCTTGGAAAATTTTCATGAGGAAGTAAAGAGAGGGAATATGAGCTACTACTCCAAGGAAGATTTGGGAGGACTTGGGACTGGCTAGATATAGGTGATAATGAAAGAAGCTGGTCAAAGAAAATTCTAATGCCAACTCCAAAACACACTGCAGACTTCTATCAAAACTGGAGAAAGCTCCCAATATCGTCTCACACATATTGTTCTTGCCAATCCATGACATTTAGACTAAATTCTAACTGCATTAAAATATCTGGCCAGACAAAACTAAAGCTGTGAATTTTTAATCCATGCCAATGATCATGCTTTCAATATTATCAAAATAAACCTATCTTCAAGATACACAGTATCCTTTTTATCTAGTTCTTTATAGATGAATATTTCGATCATAATTAGAAGCAGTGGTGGGCTGCATGCAAAAAACAAATGGCACCTTGGCTTTCAGCTTGGCAATCCTTTAGCATTTATTTGGACTGGTGCAGACTTAGTACTTAGGGCCCAGCGCTGTTTAAACTTCTTCCAATGAATTGCTTTAAGTCTAAAAACTTTCTCAGACTATAATGATGAGAGGGAAACTTTCTATATTGAGTTTTGTCATTCTCTGTGTTGTTTTCCCATTGTCATGACCATAAAATACACTCTAATTATCGCTAAAGGTCATGAGAGATATTTATCCACTTAAGAAAACCTTAATTTGCCATTCGCAACAATTTTTTTTTTAACATTTTCCCCTATTAAATTCAGGATACTCTACAAATCCATAGTTTTCAAAGAGCAGTCCCCAGACCCGGAGCATTGGTGTCACATGAAAACTTGTTAGAAATGCAGATTTTTGGTCTCCACTGCAAACCTTCTCAATCAGAAACTCTGGGAATGGAGCCCAGTGATCTGTGCTTTAACAAGCTAAATAATTCTGACGCCTGCCAAAGTTTTGAGAACCATTTCCATAAAGAGTGAAAACTAGCATCAGGAGACCACAGTTATAGATTATGCTTTCAGTGCACCTAGGCAGATACTAATACTCAGTACTCAGCACAGGTACTCAATTACGTGTTTGGTGAGTCAACGATGTTGTTTATTCTGAGCCCTTCAGACATGTCCCTGAGAAAGTAGTGCTCAAAATCTGTCTGTTCTTTGTTGTAGTTAAAATCAAAGTAATAAAACAATCATCTGGCATGTTGTTTAAAAAAATAAGGTTAACGTCAATTATTTTTTATAACAAGCCTAACATCGCCAATGCATATAGAGACCTACATTAAATGCTTTTATTATCCACAGCCAGTTCTCATGTTTTCTGACACTTTCATGAGTTTCTGAAACTCACTCTAGTCTCCCCGAAAGCTAAATGCATGTAGATTTGTGTGTCTGTGTGAAACAGTCAGAGGATCTTCCCCACTGTCCTGAATAACAGGGAAATTCCTAACACGGCCTGTGGAATTCCAGCTTAGTCCAAGGACTAAACGTTCATTCATGCTCTGTCTCCACCAGAGTATACAGCTCCTCACCCTCCTCTGCACTCAGAGCACTTCCAGGTGTCCAGGTCTGTTGGTTGTCTTCAGGGAATACAAGTGGGACAGCCACACTTCCCCTCCCTCCTTACTGGAGTAGAAAGTCCTTTTGCTCCCTCTCGTTTTCAGAAATCACATTTGTTTACTCCTTTTCGCTCAGGTCTAAAACACCCCTTTTTCCCTTGCCCTACATCCAGTTTTATCTCATCTTGGTGGGGGGTGGGGGAGTGGAAAGTAGCTCTACAGGCATGTAGCTAAATCTCTAGTTCACTAAATTTTGCGTTTATTTTGGTAGTACTTCTGCTTTAATGTGAGACTAGAAAAGGGAGAAAAAAATGCCTTACGGTGCCAACGAATAGCAAAAGGGAAAGAAAATATATACACATGAACATGTACATATAAGGGTCAGGTAGACCGAAAGAATCTGAACCTGAGGGCCTGTTCTGGGATGCTGGACCCCTCGGGCCATGGAGGATATACGGAGGGAGCAGAGATGGGAAGGAAAGCAGGTTCAAAATCTTTTTTTTGAGAGATTCCTGCTTTAAGTCTCTACTCCTCCTCTCTGAGATTATGGTTGGGGATATTCCCTCTAATCTCCAGCCTAGTGGGGCTTCAAGGAAACCACTCGGAGCTTTGAAATGTATTTTCTGTACCTGGCAGACAGAGAAGTCTGATGCCTGGTGCACACTAGACAAAGAGGTTTCATCACAGATTAGTGCTAATAACAAATAAGCCTATCGTCCTATCTCCTCCCAGGGAAAGTAAAGAGGATAAATGGGTAAGATTAGGTGAGTCTATCTTAATTCTAAGTGCCTGTTCTTATTCTATAGGTTACAGTATAATTTGAAACAGAAGAAATAAATACCATTTTTCCTTTCAAATATCAAGGCAATAATATCAGACTCTTCTCAAAAATGGTTTTGGATATAACAACTCCCTCTTCCCCGACCAGAGAATCTGAAAAGAACAAAATGCGTGCAATGAACACATGCTCAATAATACTGTTTAATGTATTTTTAAATTAATTGGAGTTCATATTTTAATGAATTTAAAATTTGAGATTACTTTGCATAAAAAATATTCACCTTAATCTACAGATTGATTTTGCAAACATAGGTATACTTTTAACGTGGCAATTTCCTAGCTTCCTTTTGTTTGCCTAAGAGCTTTTACTAAAAAAAAAAAAATATATATATATATATATATATATATATATATATATATATATATATACAGGCTGGTATTCAACATTTAAAATGACCAAATTAACATTTAAAAACTGCTCTCCTTTGCCCTTGGATAAATTGTAAAAGACCATTATTAAGCTTCAAGATTTCATTACCTTGTTCTCTGAAGACAGTGAGTCTATCTGGATAAAAAATGTGTAGAACTCTTTGAGTCAAAATTGGATGACTAGAATGGTAACTATATATGTCATCTTTTAAAGTACTTTTATTAATAAAAGATAAATATGCAATTTAAGTTTCTTCCTAGCTCCTTAGTCATTTAGTAAGAATAAGCATATTTAACTCTTGAGTCTGGCAATGGGTAGATAATGGCTTTAATTAGCCAGTAATCACTTGAAAAAGGGAGCAGAATAGAAGAAACCCACACACCTCCAAAGAATTGGGGAGAAAATAATGCATTCTTAAAAATGATGATGAGTGAAGAAGTCAGTGAGTCTTTATAACAGGTGTGGGTAGTTTAAGAATAAAAGAGAGACAAATGGGCAAGAAAATGTCACAGGAGGA
>NW_017731493.1:124462-138338 GCF_001890085.2 Hipposideros armiger | reverse complement strand
CACACACACACACACACACACACACACACACACACTCACATACATATACCCAGTATGAGATATTACATAATCATGACAAAGCTGCCCAGGGTCCCTTCAAGACTTCTTTCTTACGTATAATTTACATACAATATAATACACAGATCTTACATTTATAACTTATTAAGTTTTGATAAATGTATACACCTATGTCACTACCACCCCGATTAAGATATAGAACATTTTTGTCACTTCAGAAGGTTCTTTATGCCCCTTTTCAGTTAATCAATCCTCTCCCATGATGGTGAATTTTGTTGTGTCAACTTCATGGACACACAGTGCCCATATATTTGGTCAAACATTATTCTCAATGTTTCTGTGAGGGTGTTTTAGGGTCAGATTTACATTTAAACAAGCAGACTTTGAGTAAAGCAGATTGCCCTCCACAATGGGCCTCATCCAGTCCGTTGAAGTTGAAGTCGAATCAAACAAACAAATGTCTGTCTGTTCTATTACTGAGCAGAATAAAAGGCTGACCTCCTCAAGCAGGAAAGAATTCTCCAGCCGACTGCCTCTGAACTCCAACTGCAACCCTTTCCTGACTCTCTCGCTTCCCCCATCAGATTTTGTACTTGCCAAGCCTCCAGGATTACTTGAGCCAGTTTCTTAAAATAAATCTCTTTAAACACACACACACACACCCCTCTAGTGGTTCTGTTCCTTTGGTGAACCTAATACACTTCCTCTTCAATGCAATCACTGATTTCTCTTATCATAACCAAACAGCTTTCGAACTTGGAATTTCTCTCAGAATTAATAGCACTAACCTGCCATTTACCCAAATCCAATCTTCTCATAACAATACTAAAATAAGGAAGTTAGCATAACACTTAAATAAATTACATTTGCTTTTTTTAAAGTCAAGCTTACTATAGTATAGTTTACCCTACAGAAAAATACACTCTTTTCGGGTGGATCTTGACAAACGCATACATATAGTTGTATAACTGCTACTACAATCAGGATCCAGAAAATTTCCATCAAGCCCAAAAGCTTCCAGCGTGCCCTTATAGCCAATTCTTTCACCCGATCCTCAGCCCTGGCAACCACTAGTCTGATTTCTGTCCCTAGTCTCTGGTGTCCAGAGTGGCATAAAAATGGAATTATACCATATATTGCCTTTTGTGCATGGCTTCTTTCACTTAGCATAATGCTTTTGAGATTCAACCGTGTTGGCATGTATAAGCAATTCCTTTTTACTGCTGAATTGTAAGTCTACTGTATGGATGTACCACAATTTGATGATCCATTCACTGGTTGAAGGGCATCTAGACTATCTCTAGTTTTTGGTGAATTTGAGTAAAACTGCTATAAGCATTCTCATAAAGAAAGGCCTTTGTGCAGACCTCTGTTTTTATTTCCCTTGTTTAAACACGCAAGAGTAGAATTGATAGGTCAAATGGTAAGTGTATGGCTAACTTTATCAGAAATCACCCAACTTCTGCAAAGTGGCTGTACCATTTCACATTCCCAGCTCCAGTGTGAGGGATCCAGTTGTACTGCGTCCTTGCTAAGACTTTGTAGTGTCAGGTTTTTAAGAGCCATTCTAGTAGGTGTGTACTGCTCCATCTTCATGGTTTCAATCTGCACTTCCCTAATGGCTACAGAGGTGAAGCTGTTCATGTGCTTCATTGCTATCTGTAGTGGTCAGCATTCAAGATGGCCCCCGGAATGACCCCTAGATACTGGTATTCACACCTCTGTGTAGCTCCCTTCTAAATTTAATAGGACGGGGTAACAAACAGTGTTGTGGAAATGATGGCGTGTGACTTCTACGGCTAAACCATAAAAAGCCATTGCTGCTTCCTCCTTAATCTCTCTTGTCTCACTCACTTTGAGGCAAGCCAGGTGCCATGTAATGAGGTCATTCAAATAACCCTATGGAGAGCGCCACATGGTGAAGAACTCAGTCAGGCCTTCTGACGACAGCCAGCACCAACTTGCCAGCCATGAGGGAGCCATTTTGAAGGCAGATCCTCAAGCCCCAGTTAATGCTTCTAATGACTGCAATCCCAGCCAACACGTTGACTACAACTTCAACGAAAACCAGAACAACCCCAGTTACACTACTCCTGCTTTCCGGACCTACCAAATCTGTGAGATACATGATTATCATTATTTTAAGCCACCAAGTTATTTAGTAGATTGTTATGTAATAATAGATAACTAACACACAACTCATATCTTTTCTTTGGTAAAATGTCTGTTCAAACCTTCAGTCTCTTTTTAAAAATGGGTTATTTGTTTTCAAGTTATTGAGTTAAGAGTTCTTTATATACGTTGGGTATACCTCCTTTATAAGACAGATATTTTTCAAACTTTTTCTCCCAGCTTTTGGCTTTTCATTTTAACAGATATCGTTCAAGAGAAGAAATTTTATATTTTTATGAAGTCCAATTTGTCTATTTTTTTTCTTTTGTAGTTCATGCTTTTGGTATCATAGCTAAGAAATCTTGCCCTAATGAAAGGTCAAAGGATTTTTTTTCCTATAGAAGTTTTATAAATTTAGGTTTTACTCTTAGATATATGGTACATTTTTGAGGTTTTCAAAAATATACCCTGAGTTCATTTTTTGAAAGTCTAATTGTTTCAGCATAATTTCTTAGAAAGACAATTCTTTCTCCATTAAATAAATTTGGCACCTTTCATTGTTTAAAAAAATCAATTGACTATATGTGCATGGTTCTATTTCTAGACTCTATTTTACTCCATTGATTTATTTGTCTAACCTTATGCCAATATTACTTTGGCTTTATTACTCATATTTATAGTATAAATCTTGAGATCAGGTAGTATGAATTCTCCGCTTTGTTTTTCATGGTCAAAATTTCTTTGGCTATTCTAGGTACTTCGCTTTCCTAGATACATTATAAAATATATTTTTCAGTTTCTATTAAAAAAAAAAGCCTGTTGAGTTTTTTATTAGGACTCTACTAAATACAGATCAATTTGGAAAGAATAAATATCTTAATAATTTTGATTCCTCTGGTCCATGAACAAGATATATTTCCATGTAGTTAGATGTTCTTTGATTTCTCCCATGAATGATTTATAGTTTTCATCATACAAATCTTACATATATTTTGTTAGATTTATCCCTGTGTATTTTATATTTTAATGAAATTTTAATGGTACTGTTTTATTAATTACAACTTTTAATTTCCATTGTCAGCATAGAGAGATGCCACTAATTTTTGTACACTGACCTTTTATCTTGTGACCTTGCTAAACTCACTTATTAGTTTTAGTACCTTTTTCATAGATTTTAGGGGGATTTTTCTATTTAGACAATCATGTCACCTATAAATAAAAATATTATTTCTTCCTTTCCAATCTGCTTTTATTTCTTTATCTTACCCAATGGCACTGGCTAGGACCTCTAGTACAATGTTGAATGGTAATGATGAGAGCAGACACTTTGCATTGTCTCCAACTCTTGGGTAAAGGCATTCAGTGTTTCACCATTAAGTTATTAGTTGTAGGCTTTTCTATTTACTCCCTTTATCAAACTGAGGAAATTCCCTTCTGTTTCTCATTTTCTGAGTTATTTTATGATGGAATATGAAATGTATTTACCGCATCTATTCACAAGATCATTTTTCTTTTTTAGCTTGTTGATATGGTCCAGATTTACATTCATTGATATTTTTTTAATGTTGAACTAACCCAGATGCTTTTAAAGACCCTCCATCACATAATCTCACTCTATATATTCAACTATATTTGCACAAAGTGCAGTCACAAACCATAAGCTGTGGTACCTCGCAATCTTGCTTGACTGATGCTCATCCTTTGACCCACAATGCTCTTTTCCTTTCACCTATCTGGAACTCTGTCTCCCTTCAAGGTCTAATTCTACTTCCTCCATGAATCTTTCCCCAGTTATCTAAATTTCCTCTTCTTGGGCCAATAATCTGGACATGAGCACTCTTCCAATCCATTTTTTATTAGCAAGAAGCCATGTCAAGAAGAGGGAGAAATTGCTGGGTATCAGTGGATGTAACAGCCAACGGGGGAGAACACTGGGAAGGCAAGGTAACAAAATATTTGAGTATCACAATTGGTATTTTTCTCCTAGTACAATAATACAGGGAATTTCTTGTTCTAGTTCTGGGGAGATTCCAGTAATGTTATGTTCATAGATAATCCTCCTCCCACCCTTACTGCTCTTGGAACAATTCTGGAAGACTGTGCTCATTTCTTTCTGGTAGAACTGCAAAGATAAAGAGAACCTCCTGTTTCTATGAAAATCCTTTGTAAAAATATTGGGTAAAAGAGTAAGATAAAATGTCACACTTATTTATTCAATAAATGCTACATTCTTTTAAGCTTTGTAGGGGATACAAAAATAAAACCTATTTGACATCTCTAAATTTAAATTACTCATAACATCCTGTATATTATTCTTTTTTGTGTTGAAATCCCTATTTCTTTGTAGTCTGCTACCCCAGACACACACACTCAGCTGCTATTCAATATACAAATACTAAAACACAGGATTACATAAACACATAATTAACTTCAATTTGGCACTATTTTGCATAGTTTTACACAACCAGTTTCATTATCAAACAATTATGAAATATAATCCTTAATATGTAAAAATCATTTTGAATATTTTCTTATATTTTAATAGAAAACCCATTTAACATATAGAAAACTGGTTTTCATTAAAAATTAAAAATAAAAACATGTTGGTTAAAGCCAGCTTTTAGAATTAAAACCATATGGGATCTCTAAACAATGCAGCTTTTGGCACTGTCAGGATGTACTGTGATGAAACTGGCACTTGTTTTCACAGAAGTATTTTGCCACCTATGTTTTTGGACGTTTTCAGTTTTGGCCTTAATAACAGTCTCCAGATGATTATTAAATTACCTGGGTAAGGAACTGAAAATTGCTAAATATTCCTGTTTGAAATTTATTTGTCTTAGTGTGGCAGACAGTATAAAGTAACTGCCTGGGTAAACAGAAATTGCCAAATGTTGGATTCGGACTACCCCCCCATACATACACACTCAATCAGAATCAAAGTAAAACTTTGGTGATTTCCATGATCCAAGATGAAAAACAAAGAAGAAAGTCTTATACTGTAAGTGATAGTGGGGATTTTTCTCCCTTATATTAGAACTCAGCTAATTAAAGTTCAGCTGGAATTTATAGCACTCAATGGTCAAAATCAAATATATAACTTGAACTATAAACAAAAGTCAATTGCAGGAGGAATTATAGATTAGAATAATCCCAGTTTTATGTGTTACCCACAATCACATTCTGTGTGCAAGTCTTAATTCTACCTTGAATAATTTAGAAGCCATTTGTTTAAGAAAGTCTGTGTATTCCCCTTTTTTTATATTCGCTGATACTCTGATTTTCAGTATGTTTTTCTAGCTAAGACTGGTCAACTTAAAGTAAATAATTTATTGGTTTTAGTAAAGATGTGATGGCAGAAGAATAAACAGCATGAAACAGTTTATAAAAGGAATGTTTGTAAGGTCTACAGCTATGTGAAAAGTCTTCTTGAAGAAGATTTCTATAAATCACCCATGAAAACCAGTTAGACCATCCGGAGTATTTGAGCTGAGAGGGAATGTAGGAAGCATCCACAGGGAAGAGGAGTATGGTGCCTTGTTCATCCTGGGGCAGCTCCTGCAGAGCCATCACTCTGAGGAACTAATCTCCACAAACACCCAGAAGTCTTCCTTCTGTAGATCCCCTGATCCCTCTGTCCCTCTTCACACCCTCCCCTTTGTAAGGTGTGTTTGCGGTATCTCCGGTAAAAGTGAAGCAAATGGAATCAATGAAACTCATAAGAAACATTAAATATAGATAGTAAGTATAAAAGTTGCTTGTGAGACACAGGAGAATCTCCTAATATGTGTTAAGCACCGATAGTAAGTTTATAACCTATGAGGTATGTTAGACATCAATGAAATAAAAAGAGCGTAAGTGATAAACATATGTGGGGATGGAAAGACCAAAGGCATGAAATATTCATACAGCACATGAGACACCAAAACTTCATGTTCTACTAAATATTTCTGAGGCAAAAAGAGATATCAAATATTCATGATACTCAATATTCATGAAATTTTAATTTTGCCCTACCCATTGGTGACACCCATTCTGGCCTGAGACATGCAAATAAAACTTAACATCTGCTCACTCAGAAACCTACATCTGTGGCCGACATACTTGCCCGTATCTCTCCTACAGCACAAGCATTTATTGACTCCAGGCACCTTCCACTGGCTGAGTTCCTTGCTCATTCCCAACTCTGGTCCTTGTAATCACACTGATGGTGGGGAGGGCTGATAAGGTGGAGAGAAAGATAAGACATATGAACAGATGTTGAGCATCTTTTCAGGTGCCTGTTGTCCATGTGTATCTCTTTTCCAGAAAAAAGGTCCATTCAGATCCTCCGCCCATTCTTTAATCAGGTTGTTTACTTTTTGCTGTTGAGTTGTATGAGTTCTTTATATATTTTGGATATTAGCCCCTTATCAGGTATATGATTTGCAAATCTTTTCTCCCATTCAGTAGGTTGCTTTCATTCTGTTGATGATTTCCTTTGCTGTGCAGAAGCTTTTTAGTATGATGTAGTCCCATTTGTTTATTTTTGCTTCTGTTCTGTTGCTTTTACTTTTGGTGTCAGATTCAAAAAATCATCCCCAAGACCTATGTGAAGGAGCTTACTGCCTATGTTTTCTTCTAGGAGTTTTATGGTTTCAGGTGTTACATTCAAGTTTTTAATCCATTTTAAGTTGATTTTTGTGTATGTTGTAAGATAGTGGTTGAGTTTTACTCTTTTGCATGTGGCTTTGCAGTTTCCCCAACACCATTTATTGATGAGACCATCTTTCCCCCTTGTATATTCTTGGTTCATTTGTCATAAATTTATTGTCCATATATGTGTGGGTATATTACTGGGCTATCCTGTTCCATTGATCTATGTGTCTGGTTTTATGACAATTACATACTGTTGTAATTACTATAACTTTGTAATATAGTTTCAAATCAGGGAGCATGATGCCTCCAGCTTTGTACATCTTTCTCAAGGTTGTTTTGGCTATTCAGGGGCTTTTTATGGTGCCATACAAATTTGCAGATTATCTGTTTTATATCTTTGAAGAATGCCATTAAAATTTTGATAGGGATTGCACTGAATTTGTAGATTGCTTTGGGTAAAATAGGCATTTTAACAATACTGATTCTTTCAATCCATGAGCAAGACATATCTTTCCACTTATTTTTGTCTTCTTCAATTTCTTCATTAATGTTTTCTGGTTTTCAATATACAGGTTTTCCACCTCCTTGGTTAAATTTACTCATAAGTATTTTATCCTTTTTGAAGTAACTGTAAATGAAATTGTTTTCTATCTTTCTTTTTCTGACAGTTCTTTATAAATGTATAGAAACACAACAGATGTTTATGTATTCTATGTATGTCCTGAAACTTTATTGAATTTGTTTATTCTAACAGGTTTTTGATGGAGACTTTAGGATTTTTTTGCATATAATATCATGTCATATGCAAACAGTGACAATTTTACATCTTCTTTTTCAATTTGGATGCCTTTTATTTCTTTTTCTTGCCTAATTGCTCTGGACAGGACATCCAATACTATGTTGAATAGAAGTAGTAACAGTGGGTATCCTTGTCTTATTCTTGATATTAGAGGAAAGGCTTTCAGCTTTTCACCACTGAATCTGATGTTTGCTGTGAGCTTGTCTTATATGGCTGTTTGTGCAATATGTTGAAGTCCATTCCTGAGTCAGTTTAAGCCTAAGTGTAGACATCTTTCCTAGCAGGTGTCCACCCAGGGATGAAGGAGCTGGAGATATTATGCAGGAACTCCCATCGGTTTATCACTGAAAGTTGCTGGCCTTGCTGCTAATTCTCCAGCATTCACAGCCACCTCTGGAGGTGGACCTGACTTCAGCAGCCAGATAATCACAGGGGAGGACTGAGAGAAATATACTACAGTAGTGAGGCCTAGGGACTTGATAGCTTCTGCTCAGTCAGTAAGTGGAAATGCCGTAAGTCAGGATTCATGTTGAATGAGTTGCTGAATAATGGGAAGTCTTCAGGAATGAGTCCCTTATGATTGCCGTGAATGAAGTGTAAGTATGAAGATGATCTATCCATCTATTCTTTCTCTTTCTGTTCTAGGGTGACTATCTATTCTTACCTATTACTCTGTCAATCTACTCTTGCTCTACTGCAATGTGTTAATCAAGATAGTTATGCACTTTAGGACAAATGCCTCCATTTTATAATTTATTTCAGAATGTTTTTAGCTAATTTCATTCTTTCAAATGAAATTCAGAATTTTGCATCAGTTCCCATACCCACCCAAGAAAGAAATCCTATTAGTAATTACATTTGAATTTCAAAAATTAATTTAGTGAGAACTGACCTCTTTAGAAACAAATGTTTGTACAAATCTGTACAAATCTGCAAGTTCAATTCTTCTTTTATACATCTCAATACATTTTTGTAGCTTTAGTGACAGGCCACACAAATATTTTGAAGGATTATTCCTGCATATGTTATGAGGCTTTCTTTTTTTGCTATTCAATAAAATATACCCTACCCACTCTCTTCATTATATCGTTTAACTATACATTGTATATAAGAAAGTTACTGATTTTTTAAAAATTTCCATTATATTCAATCTACTTTTGAAATTCTAACCATTTATCATTTTCTTGTGCTGCCTACATTATAACCAAATCATTTGTAAAAATAACCATCATCTCATCTGCCTTCATAAAATTCTTTCATTAAACATTTGTTCCTTTGAATCCAAGCATCATCTCTAAGGCACAATACCCTTCTGAGAGGGTAAGAACATATTTGGCTCTTATCAACCAATATTAAATTATCAGTGTGAGTTCACTAATCAGATCCTCTATAGGAGGATATTTAATTGAGATAATGAATTAACAGGGAAGAAAGAGAATGTACTGATAGAAAGAAATCGCTGGGTGATTGTTTCTAGGCCTCTGAACGTAGGATATATGAACCAAGCTATTCATCTTGGCTGGGGAAACACCAAACAAGTCTGCCCTCTCTTCTGCAGTCATGATTAGGGAAGGCCCTGATCTCCGGTGGCCTTTCCACTTATCAACCTGGCCCTTTTCCAGGTCTCCATCTAACTACTGCTTCCATTCTACTCGATTACAAGAAAGAACAGAGTGAGAAATGCTTGCACAAGAAGCTTGGCTCAATACTCACACATTTTCTGAATTACATAGGGTTGCATGCTTGGGCTATGAATAGTAGAATATTCTGGACTTGATTATCACATAGCTGGATTATGAAGCATTTTGCTAAGTTTCTGGAAGTATGTTAGCATACACAAAAATAAAGAGCTTCATTACTCTTTATTCTAGGACCCTAAGACATTGAGTATTTTTTTCCAAAAGTGCTGAAATTTAACATTACAAAGAGACAGCTTCAGGTAGAATATTAGTAACATTTTAAATAATGGTAAATAACTACCAGGAGGAAAGTCTCTATCTATAAATTCAAAACTTTTCTCTCAACAGGCATTGTATGATTAAAAGAAGAAAAAAAGGAAAGAAGGGAAGGAGGGAAGAAAAAAAAAGTGGAAGAAAGTCTTACATGGCGAGTAACTCAAGTGATTTTTCCAATGAAAGAATCAGATGTAATTCTATATCTTAATTTTTCTTTAATCAATCAGTATGCTTTTTTGCAAACTATCTTCCAAAATATCTTTGAGGAAAAATTATTCCAGGGGTTCTCCAGATGGAAATACCTTTCTGAAAACTAGAGAAGTCTGAGAAAATTATTACCTTTAGGAAATCTAAAGCCTTTGTGTGTGAAAAGACTGAAGTTCAAAACTGTTTTCAGATCCAATGAGCTAACACTTTACAAAATTATTTGGGAATAGCTTTCATTATTATCTTTTTTGGTAAATGAAATAAGATTAACACAGCTTAATGTTTTGAAAGTCATCAGGTAGAAAATGAAAAATCCTAAAATGTAAAGCTAGAGGCACATATTTCTTAATTGGAACCAAATAAACACCATCTGTTCTTATGCAGCGAAGTCAAACCCTTAAAAATCTCATATACTGTAGTGTGGGTTAGGTTATTATTAAAATATATAAAAATAAAAAATAACATTATACAAATGTTTAATTATAAACTTTTAAATAAAAAACTCAGTGAATAAATATCATTAAGTTTTCATTGTTAAGTTGGAAAGTATTTGTTTTTGAGTAACTTTTAATGGACCACTTCTTGTGCAAAATGTTAACACAAAATAAGTCTGAATTTTAATCTTGATTTACTTTTGAAAAATCAAATTAACTACACAATGAATTTTAAATCAAAATCAAAGGGTTGTTTTTTTTTATATTTTACAAAAAAATTGCCATATTCTGTATCACATAAAGTTGTCTAACAGTGTCAGTATTTTGTGCTCTCCTGGTAATTTATGTCACTCTTTATATAATGAAAATAGACACTAGATACTTAAAACTCTCAAAAATAGAAGAGGTCTTTAAAATGCTTTTTGCGACCAGTCAGTGCAATAGACTCCTAGCAATACCTTCACCTTGTGGTTGGATTCATTACACACAAACAGGATTTATGCCCCAGAATAACTTATATACTTACACAAATAATCTAAAAATTCAAGTGCAATATCACATTTTCCATCTTCTTTTCTTTACAAGGCCACTCTCCTATAATATTTTGGTTCCTCTGTTTAACAATGAATTTGTCTGGCCTTTGTTCCTTAGGATAGGAGTGCCTTTCCTATTCATGCTGGGCCTTTGGAACCACACTTGAGTTTATGCCGACTAGGTGACAAACTGTTGTCCCCTTGAAGATTTATGCTAAAGAGAAGACTCAGGATTGGGGGCTGGCTATACCAGAAAAGACCAATCATGTGATTAGAGGGTCAGGGCTTTGAGCCAAGTGATATCTACTCACCCTTGGAGGAGGAAAGAGGGGTCATGTGGCCAACGATTCCATCAATCCTGCAAATGTAATGAAACCCCAATGAAAACTCGGGACACCAAAGTGGGGGTGAACTTCCCTGGCTGGCAATACATATATTGTCATACAGTGACATGCTGGGAAAGACAGGGAGAGGACACTGAAGCTTTGTGTTTGAAACCCACCCAGACCTCACTCTATCCCTTTGGCTGGAAGTGATTTTTATCTTTGGCTATGATAAAACTATAATCATATCTCTTTCCTGAGTTCTGTGAGTCATTCTAGGGAACTGTCGTGCCTGAAGGGATAATGGGAACCCCAAAATTTGTAGCTAGCTGGTTAGAAGTGAGGATAGCCTGGAGTCCTCCTGCAGCTGGTGTCTGAAATGAGTGCAGTCTTGTGGAAGACAGTGCTCCTGATCTGTGAAGTTAGACCTAGTTAGTGTCAGAAGCCACTGCAGGCCTTCCTTCATTGAAATCATGTCACATTCAGATGACACTCAGCTAAATGCTTCTAACTTTGCTTTCCATTTTCTTTTAGTGAGTCCACTTAGCAATGTTACAGCCAAACTGTAGGCCTGAGATACGATTTTTTAAAAGTTTAATTGGGTCAAAGAGATCACAACTTTTACTGTCACTTTTTCCTTGTTATCTTCTTAGAGGGAACGGTGATAGTCTTACATCAGGATTAATTTCGCCAAGCCATGTTTCTGAACACCCTCTATATTCTGCTAAGTAACGATCTTAACCTCCCAAAGTTACATATATTTTTAATAACCTTTACTTCTAAAAGAAGCCACATTCTTTAGGATGATTATCAGAATAAATTTATTTGAAAAACACTTTTTTTTTATGAGTTAGCATTTTGCTAACTTATTAAATCAGCTCTATTTTGAAGGAGAAATACTTCTCCTGCCTGATAGTTAAAAGAAAATTTTAACTATTTTTAAATTATTTTTATAAACATATTTTAGATTGTATTCATAATATAGACTAATAAACAAGTTAACAAATAGTCTAATGACCCTCTAGAATTACTGCATCTCTTTTCTCTGCTAGGGCACTCAGATATTACCAAGGTGAGTATTCAAGTTATAATGGTCTCTGAGGTCTACATTAAACATCATATGCGAACTCGACTGCAAGAAGTAATTTGCTATTTATGGGAAATGAACTAGATTCAATGTTCCTTAGTTATGTAAAGGGTTCCCTTACCAAGGAATGTAGTTTCTTAAGGAAGACTGTAATTGTAAGAAAAAAAAAGAAATCCTGGCATTTCCCCCACCATTATCAAGGGAATTCACATGTCTGATTTCATGTGCTGAGATGAAATTTCAAATGAGGAAATAGAATCAGAAAATGCAAATATCTTTGATATGGGCACAAAGAGCAGTCTATCAGGAATGTCAGCACAGCACAGAGCTCATGTACCCAGGCCAAAACACAGTGTCAAAGCTTCGCTTTCTGCTAGCTAAAAATGATGAACCTATGAGACTCGTGTCCATGAACCGAATGACTGTATTAGTAAATGCTTCTGTCATTTAATTCTCATGCTATTTTTGTGCCTGGTCACTTTGGTTACAACAAGGGTTTTAAAAATGAGGAACTGAGAAGCCAACACGTACCCACTTTATAAAAGCAACTTAACATTGCACAATGCTTCATGTCTCAGGTGACAACTGGCTTGAAGTAGTACATAATTGAGACATTATGATGAAGGTTATTTCAGGACAACTGTCTAAGAGGAGGAAAAGGCAGAAGGCTGACTGAACAGTGGACCCCCTGTCTCCTGACTTTCCCATTTTATAGCTAGCTTTGCTTTTCTCCCAGCTTCCTTCTTAGGCAGTAAATTTTACAGAAAAGACAAATATACCCACACCTTCTTTTTCTGCCCAGCTAACTTTTATTTCAGTCATAACTGTACCCTAATAGCAGAACACTATAGGGAAATACAATCAAGATGCCCAATATTTGAGCATATTTATCTCCCTTTAGTGCAAGAAATTTCAACATGCCCAAGGTAAACCTCTATCTCTGTGCTTAGCATTTATTGTGTCTCCAAGGCTATATTCCTATTTATTTGGTTTGTTTGCTCATCAAAATCCTTCCTTGTTCACCAAAGGAGTTGGGACACTTTAAAATCAGAGTGTGCTCAATAATAATAATTATATAATATGAATAAAAAAAAGAGAATCTACACAGCAAGGTAAACAGACAACGTAGACCAAATCTATTAATTTGTAGATCACTTTTGCTTCTTTAGTTGGGTTTCTGAGTTTCTAGGTGAAGCAAAAGGGAAATACAATCATTCAATTCTGATTCTGGAGAAAGAGAAGGTCATTAATCAGGTTCTCTAGAAAGGAGACTTCTAGGCAGAGATTTGCATTCAGGAAGTTTACTACGGAGGGCTCTTGGGATTAGCTCCTGTGGGGGAGTAAGGGGAGGCTAATGCGCAGAGAGAGGAGTTGGGTTATGAAGCCAACAAACAAAGACTCCCCTAGAGAGAGTCCTGAAGGTGGGGTGGCTCTGCAGAGTTGCTCCACTTAGATAACACAAGCCTTTAAACCTCTCAGCCAACCCCCTCCCCAGACTGGGCAGTCACTGACAAGCTGTTTCAGAAAAGCGGAGTGTTGTTGGGCCAGGTGGCTCTCTTCAGCAGAGAGAAATCGCAGGGTGGGTGAGAAAGGTCTTAGCCGCAAGTCATCAGCTGTCAATTCTCCCAGGGGCTTTGTTGTGTGTGTGTTTCAATCCTCAAGACTGTGGATTTGGGCTGCACCCCTAACTTACAAAAGAAAGAAAACAGATTACTCTCTCTGGGAAAGCAAAGTTATTCCAAAACAGGATGAAAAATATATTAGTTTTCA
>NW_017731493.1:122676-123732 GCF_001890085.2 Hipposideros armiger | reverse complement strand
AAAAAATCACCACAAACTTAGTGACTTAAACCATGCAAATGTATCAGCTTAAAGTTCTATTGTTCCAAAGTTTATAATGGGTCTCACTGGACTATAATCAAGTTGCCAACAGGGATGAATTTCTTTCTGGAAGCTCGAGGATAGAATGTGTCCTTGCCGTTTCCAGCTTCTAGAATCTGCCTACATTCCTTAGCTCAGGTCCCCTTACCATCTTCAAAGCTAGCAATGGCTAGTCAAGTCTTTCTCACATCACATCCCCCTGCCACTGACTCTTGTGCATCCCTTTTCTACATTTAATGACCCTTTTGATTATATTGGGTCCACCCAGAACATCCAGGATAATCTCCCCATCTCAAGGTCAGCTAATGAGCAACCTTAATTCTATCTGCAGCCTGAATTCCCCTTTGCTTTATAGCCTAATATAGTCACCCCCGAGATAAAGACACAGACATCTTTGGGAACTGCCACTGCGGGGACCAAAGTGAAGGCAGGTACAGAGGCTATTAGAGTTGGTCGTGGTCAATATGGAGAGCAGTGGACAGATTTGAGAGTCAATTAGGAACAAACACTGAGATGACTAGATCATGCTTGTCCTGGGAATGAGATCTCTACAAGGAATAAGATAGGATACCTGAGTGCATTCATTCATTCATTATTTCTTTGTGTTCAGATACTTGGCGAATGGATACTGTTGTAGTTTCTGGGGATAGAGCACTGAGCTCATAAAAGCCCTGCCTTCATGGAGCTTCCTCTCAAGATGAGCCACTTACGTCAAGAATGATCACCTGTAAGTATCCTTTTTCTCAAGCAGACATTTGATGGATGCTAAAGGCCAAAGGAAAACGAGCCAGCAGGCCCAGGTGCAACACTGAGCACGGGTCACTCCAGGTCAGAAGTCGCCCCTTGCCACATCACACCATGCTGTGGGACAATGTGGGGCGGTGGGGGCTGCTGAGAGCAGGGCTGGGCTGACTTGGGCTTCCTCTAGATTTGTGGCTTGGCTCCCTCTGGCTGATCCAGTGGAAACAAGACCTTTTAACTGTTGCCTGCACACTT
>NW_017731493.1:119727-120696 GCF_001890085.2 Hipposideros armiger | reverse complement strand
CCAAAGACAGATGAATAGATAAACAGAATGTGGTGTATACACACAATGAAAGACTATTCAGCCTTAAAAACGAAGGAAATTCTGGTACATGCTACATTATGGATCAACTCTGAAGACGTTATGCTAAGTAAAATAAGCCAGTCACAAAAACACAAATTCAGTATGATCCCACTTATATTAGGTATCTAAAATAGTCAAACTCATATACACAGAGAGTAGGATGGTGGTTATCAGGGGCTGGGGATAGGGAGAAACGGGGTTTGTTGTTTAATGGGTACAGCATTTCAGTTTTGCAAGATGATAAACTTCTGGAGATTGGTGTTTCACAAAAATATGAATATACTTATCATTACTAAACTGTATGCTTAGAAATGACTAAAATGGTAACTTTCATGTTAAGTGTGTTTTACCACAACTTTCAAAAGAGAAGGCTTCAGGGAGGAAGATCATTTGAATCGAACAATAACATGAATGATTACAATAAGTTCATAGGAGAAGGGAACAATTCTAGGGAATCTTAAACCAAGAGAATACCTTGGGAAAAGAAAGAGAGTTGGAAAGGTACAGAGTAGTCACACATCGGCAACTAGTTCAGGGTGGGTCATGCTCCACTGAGTCAAACTTTGAGGCCGGAAATGTAGACTTGAGACTATGGTGGACATATATTTGCCTGCACAATATCACCTCCCAGCTTTCAATGACTTGGCCCCCTAGTTTTCCATGTAATCATCCTCAATCCATATGTTTTGGGTAGAATTAATCCTGGGTTTCACTAATCAAAGTATCCCCTCCCCCTAAACATAATACACGTACAGGAATGGGCCATTTAGATTGCTCTCTAGGATTCTATTGGCATTATCAGAGAAAGAGGCTCTCTCTTCCATTCATATTTAAGATTTAAGGACCATGCAGACCTGGAGATGCCCCTGGATGTCTTCTACCAGGTAGAGAATTCTACTGAAAATACAT
>NW_017731493.1:24510-119062 GCF_001890085.2 Hipposideros armiger | reverse complement strand
ACATTAGCTGACCTTCGATGTGGTTCCTTGGGTCAGTGGCAATGAATTACCTGGAACTTGTTATAAATGGAGCATCTCAACCCTTCCATTCCCAGACCCAGTAAATCAAGATCTCCCTATAATATTTTAATGTGAAAAGTTTGTATTATATGGAAATGTTTAATATGAAAATCAGAGGCAAGGAGAAAGAAATCTAATAAGAGAGCTCAGAAGTGCTTTCCAACAAAATCCTTTTATTTCAAAGTCAAGATGACATTAACTAAAAATTAGACATTACCTGCACAGTTTTTCTAAGTCCACTTCCAGTGATGTTGCTCTGAGTGAACTGTACCAAAGATTAAATATCACCCCTGTATCTCACAATTCTAGCAGGGACTGTTCATGTTGTGTATCTATGAATGGTGCCTTCGAAAACTATAAAGTAGCAGCCCTGGATTCAAGCACAACTAGAGATACACTCAGAATCAAGCTCTGAAAATTGAACCTGGTAGCTGCTTGGAGGTGATAAGGAGACCCACCACCGTTTTTGATAACCAAGGTAATTGAAAGTGATGACGTCCAAATATAAGGATGACCTTTCTCTTTGCGGAAGGCTTCTTCTAAGTCATTAACAGAGAGAGAGATTGCAAAATAGCAAATATTCAATAACATAATGCAAAATATGAAGTGATGAAATAGTTCCTGATTTAATCCCACCCACTTGTTTTTACATTTCGTTTATCTTACAGGAATAGAGGGACCTACGACCTGCTTTCCCAGGCTCTTTATAATGACACTTTGTCACATTCATACATTTGTAGATGAAGGAAGCATCATCATATGGCAACTCTTAAGACCCCTTGGCCTTATTTTGCAGAACTGTCAACTTCACAGGACAGTTGGTAGACATCTGACCTCTCAAGGTACCTAGCTTCAGCTGCTATAAAGTAACAGTTTTAGTTAATTAAGAGCCTGCACACTGGGGCCCGTCTACCAGGTTCACGTCTGACTCCACTACTTACTAGTTATATAAACTCAAGCCAGTTACTTAACCTCTCTGTGTCTCTCTTTCCTCATCTATATAATGCGGATAATAATGGGGCTTTAACAAGACTGTAAAGAGTCTTAGATTGTACCCTACTTGCAAGCTCACAAATTAACCTGCCAGTTTCATGTACACTGACAGAACACTGAAGACTCCTGGACCAGAGACAAAAAGACTTTATTACTCACAGCAAAAGCAGTAGCTAGTGGCAGCACTGCTGTGTCGATTCCCTGAACCCATGTCCCTAGTGGCACTGCTGGTTGGCCCAGACGAATGCCTGAACACACAGCCTGTGTTACAGAAGAGGGATGCTGGGCCTGCGGAAGCTGCTGCTTTACAGCAGTCCGTAAGCAAGCCTAGCCTTTGTCCCAGAGTGAGATGTACTGCATCACCCAAGGCTGTCATTGCAAACACAATCCTGAGAAATGTCCAGGGCAAAGAGCTGTCAAGGCCTTGCATTCTTGGCATTTCCAGCAAGATGGGTAGCAGTACAAGAGACCCATGGAGGACTGTCTCCAACAGGTTGTTGGAGGGGCCGACTGAGTAAACACATGCAAAGTGCTAAGAAGAGTAATAACTCTGTATGAGTGTTAGTTATTATTAGTAGCAGTAGCAGCAGTATTATAATAGTAGTGGTAGTAATATGTGGATGTTTGCTGCCTATTTCTTTGAAGTAGGCCCTCAGTACTAATACCAGGGGTGCCAAAAAAATGTATACACATGACTTGTGTTCATCTTTTGCTATTGGTATACTATATTGAGTACTACAATTTTAATGTTTTCCTTTCTTAAAATGTATATAAATTTTTGGGGGACCCCCTGTGTGTGTGTGTGTGTGCGTGTGTGTGTGTGTGTGTCTGTGTCTGTGTGTGTGTATAATACATATATTAAATATTTGGTACATATACATTATAAGAGATATATTAGATATATAATATATATTAGAAAATTTGAGAAATTCAAATAAACTATTAAAATCTCTAGTAATACCACTATCAATTATTATCCACTATTTTATTTTTTTGTTTTTTTATGCATATACATATTTTTATTTTCTTAAACTGATATCCCAGTCCATTTACCATTTTTATATTTTCAAGTTTTTATCTCACCATGAGCATTTTCCATTTACTAAATAGTAGTCTTAAATTAATTAAGTTTAATAACATCATCACATGTATGTATCATAAATTATTTACTCATTCCCTTACTGTTGGATATTTTAGCTGTTTCTCATTTTCTGCTAGATGCTTAAATCCTACCACAAATTATTAACTACTTATAAGTGGAATTCTAATTAAAAACAACCTAAAACATAGTTACAAAAATCTAATTCCTGGACTTTGAACTCTGAATAGTTCCTTAAAGGCAATGAATTTGTTTTTTGTTTTTCTTCGAACCATTTGAAACAGCATCTAATTTATCCCACGTACCCTCATCTGAACTGTACACTTTTTGCATTAATAGAGGGCCACTGTGGCAGTGAGTTTTGGCCAGAACAGAGTACTACTCTAGCATCATTAGATCTAGCTTACATAATTTAGGAAAACCTACTCGAAAAATTTTGTTATGATTCCCTGTGGAACTATATCCCATCTTTCACCCATTTACTAACTGAAAAAGTAAGCAATTTTTAAAAAAGCAAAATAGGTACCGAAAAAAAAATCCATGCATAAAACTTACATATTTTACCCACACAAGAGCAATCTAACTTTTAGTCTACATCTAATTATAAACAACTTCCGTCTTGGAAATTAACATTTATTGAGTCCCTTAAAGTACAGGCACATTTGTTAGACATGTTCCATGTCTCATTTTAGTCTCTACAAACTGGGGAACATTTATTAGTATTGGAGAGAAACCTAAGGAGAAAGAGAAGATTTATGAAAAGGAGGTCTGAGTTCTAACATAACTATCTTGGCCCATTTAGTGTAGCGGCCACCCTACAGGAATGCTAAGAAAACACCTAAAAAGATTCATAAATATTCCCTCAAGTTACAAAAAACACATTTCACTGAAGTTTATAATGAAGAAAAAAATGCAATTCATTCAAGATATATTTAAAAAATGTTGCCACTAATGTGCTTAAAACAGTTATCTTCAATTTTTTGAAAAATGTATTTATGTGAAACCAATTGTTTTTCTGATATCAATATGTGGAACTTTTAGTCATTACTTTGCTGAATGGGCCACCTATGTCATTTCTTCTTTCCTCTTTGCTTTCATTTCATCTGATGATTTTTCCTTCTCTGGAATTTACCATAATGGAAGATATAGCATTAGCTAATCAAATAAAATGTAAAGAATAACAAGGAAGAATGAAAACACAGATCACAAATAATATTCTAACCAGAGGATACAGAAATGGAAAAAAGTGTGTGCTATGAGATGTGAACATATATTTCCTTTGTTTATAAGCCAAATAGGACTGAGCTAGCCTTCCAGAATTTTTGGAAAGAAAATCAAAATAATGGAATTCTGTTTATCTGATTGGTGTCTTGTTTTTTTGGTACTTTCTCTTCTGCCTTATCTAAATTTGCTTTAGTGCTGCAACAGTTCTATTGGCATAAGTTCCCTGCTAGTGTAAAAAGCCAGTTAATTTATTGCCATTCAGATTTGTTAAGACAAAAGAAGTTTAACCTTGTTTTGGTTCTATTAAACTTCTGTTTATCTAGCTCTTCCTGTAAGAGGCAATTAAAATCAAACAAGTTTGTAATGGGGATCGAAGCAGAACAGCAACTGTGAAGGGAGAGACGCAGTGACCAGACTGTGATACAGAAGCTGAAAGGGCTCAGAAGAGGTGAGGAGAGTCTAAATTCCTCCCAAAGAAAAGTAACTTTCCTTTCCTAAAGTCTTTAAGCCATACCAAGGTGAGGAAGAAGACAGACAGTGAGTGTGATGGCTGGAGAACAAAGTCTCTACAGACCCCACAGTTAAGAGGGCAGGCACAAAAAGGATATTGTTGGGGATGAATCAATCAAGTCTTTTTGTGCACAGGCCCAGGGATCATCCTATCCATGGCAGGTCCTGACAAACTGGAGAGGAGCCAAGGAACAGTAGCAATAAGAGGATTAAAATGGCCTATAAACACCACAAAAGTCTAAAATTCTCATCGACTTAAATGCTCTTTTTTTCAATTAAAAGAAAATGTTCATCATAAATACCGATTTACAAATAGAAGGTACAAATACCAAGACATGCACTCTTATTTGTTCTAATATAAATAGAGGACCCTATACTGTACAGTTACATATGAGGGGAAAGTCCTTGCCTTTGAGAAGAAACAGCTCACTCAACAGAAAGATCAGAGTATCCGAACTGACTCTTTTAGCATACTATTTTAATGTTTCACCAGGAAAAAACAAGTACCCTAAGAATCCCTTGTTTGCTATATATGATGTCAGAGGGGTAGTATCACTTTGTGAGGAGTGTAAATGTCTAGCTAGTACATTGTTTTGTACACCTGAAACTAATTTTTATAAATTTTAAAAAAATAAATTAAAAAGAAAACCCTGGTTTGGTTTCAATGTGTGACTTTCAATCTTTTTTTTTAATACAATCACTCAACTCTATCATTACAGATATCATCAAAATGATGCAGAAATTGTAGGCTCCCTAAGAAGAAAAACAGGATATGACCGAGCCCCGATGTGTCAGGCACTTTATAAAGGGTATCTCATTTGATTCCCAGAATAAATCAGAAAAGTTGAGCAATTGACCGCTTGCCCAAGCTGATACAGCTTGCAGGGGAAGAAGCTAGGATCTGATTTTAAGATGGTCTGGCTTCGTGGCACATGCTCTGTCCATTACACCATACTACCTTCTATCATTTCCTTCTATAAGAAGGTAAGGGAATGATCCTTCAACGGGTAAAGACTTAAACCGCAGATTATTTTCCCAGTTGAGCCAAAAATGCATTGTCATGATACAGAGACATTAGGAAGTACTTTAAAGGAAGTGAAAAAACAGCCCTATCGACTTGAAAACTTTCTTAATATTCTAAATATTTCCCAAATACTGGGGATTCCTCTACCAGTCAGCAGGGACTAGACACGACAGAATTCATTGTACATATGGCAGGGGATTTCCCAGCCATCACCTTTATTTCCCACATTTCAGCACAAAAAAATACTACACCACAGAAGAAACATCCACCTCCTCCCCCATTACCCACCCCCCAATGCAGTCTTTAAAAGATTGATATATAGAATATTTAAGACATATGAAACGTGTGTAAAATAATACAACATACAGCCAGGTACTCACCTCCCAACTCAAGAAATGGCATATTAATCCCATCAGATTTGAAGACACAAATATGATTAGGGAAAAATAAAAATTCAAAAGAAGAAGAATTTCCTTATAAGTTTCATTACATATAATGAGGAAAACCCATTTAAAGGCCAAGATATATTTTTGCTCCAAAATACATTAATTTGTATGAAATACTTAACATATCAAAAAAATTAGTATGAAAAATGCACAGCAGAAGAGTGATGCTTCTGTGTAGAACTCTGTGACATCAGAGCTATAACTTTGAAGCTCAGGGCTGTGCAATCAAAGCAGACAGCAGGTACAATGACATGTGAAATTACCCACATAATGTGTAGCTTAATGAACCCCTTGTGTTGATCACACTCGGCACTAATCAAGAGCCATGAACAGATTCCCTTATTTCCTCAATGCTGCTCTGATAAACTGCAATTTCATTTAACCTTGGACAGCAACTTTAACAGCTTCCACGGGACAACTGTTGATACCTTCCTGGGTATCCAGTGATTAAACTGCAACCCAAGATGCATGGCATGAAGTGTCTTCATTTGAAATTAGAATTTTTATTCTTAACAACTATTTGTATAAAATATGCTGATAAAAGATTTGCATTTATCCAAAGTCTGGATTTGCCATGCTGTTACAAAATATTAATATCATATTCATGAAAAAAAAAATAGCACATTACCAAAACTTTGGAAGCCTCTGAGAACTGGTCCATATCACATGCCGCACACTCCCTCACAGCACAACTACTATTCTGAATTTGGTGCTTATTTCCATATATATGTTTATACTTTTACTCCATCTGAATGCATTCCTAAACCACATATATATTTTCATGTTTCCAAAACTAAATGTAAATGATTTTATACAGTATGGACACTTCTGCAACTTCTTTTTTCTTTCCTTTCTGTTTCTTTTTGATGGTCATTATGTTTGTGAGATTCACCCATTTTGATATAGAAGTATTTGTAATAACATTTCCACTGCATGATTCTATTTTATCAACATAAAACCATTTTCCTACTGGCAAATGGGATTGCTTTGCCATTACAAGTAACGCTGTTCTAAACGTTTTTATACCAGTGTTTACATGAGAGTTTCCCTGGGCTATGCTTAAAAGTGAAATTTCTGGAGCAGAAGGTATGTGCATCTTTAATTAAACTAGATATGGAAAAACTGTTTTGAAAGATGTTTCACAAATGTACAGCCTCTCTCTCAACTTTTTTAACAGACATTACCAAACATAAATTTCAACCCCAACAATGCTTGATTTTTGGCGGCTCTTCATTCCAGAAGACATTTTTAAAAGTTTGGTTTTTATCCACGATTATGTTCCATTTCCTCAACCCAAGTAATTAGCTAAGGTAATAAGGCCCAAGTCCAAGCTGATTGTCACTGATTAAATGTGGCCTTTCTTATCTTCACTGTGCCCATTCTGCAAAATAAAGAGCTTTCACCTCTTCTTGAGGACAATTGGGCAAAATCTATCAAAAACCTTAAAAACTGACTAGTCTTTGATTCAGGGGTATCTAGCAATTTACTCTAAGGACATATTCAGAGATATACATAAAAGTTTGTATATTAAGATATTTGCCTTAGTGGTAAGTATGATGTCACTTTCAATATTATTGGTGCAAACAAGCAAAATATAAGGTAGAAACTAAACAAACAGCTATATATTCACATAATTTGCACACTAAGTAGAAATTAAAAAGAGCTGGATGATGACCCGATATATTATAGTTTGTTATTGATTGTTACATAACAAACCATTCAAATATAAAGCAATTATTTATTATTTCTCAGGATATTGTGCATTGACTGGAGGAATTTTTTTTCTCCTGGTGTTGGGTGGGGCCACCCACAGTGCTGCATACGGCTGGAGGGTGAACTGGCACTGGAACACCCAGAAAGACCTCATTCACACATCTGTCATTTGGTGCTGTCACCTGGCACACTTTAGTTCCCTTCCAAGAAGTTTCTCTGCATCCAGAAGTCTATTGTAGATCAGCTTCCTTAGAACATAGGAGCTGGGTTCTAAGAGGGAGTGATCCAAAAGGACAAGCCCCGATGTGCAAGTTCTTATCAAGCCTCTACTCTGCATCAGCCTGCTAACGTCCCTTTGGCCAAAGCAGACACAATGTAAAAGAGTACACAAGGGTGTAAATTCCAGGGAGCACGATTCACTGGGGTCACCAATGTAACAATCAACCACAATTAAGTGAACAAGTGAAAAAGCAGAAGAAGAAAATAATAGGATAACCATTGTTTTAAAAATGTTTGCATAAACTCTATCTGGAAGAAGGCTTACCAAACAGTGTTTGATACAGTGAAGTAAAATTTGCATGGAAAGTGCTAGTCAAGACCAGAATTTTTAATGCATGTAATGTGTGTTGCATGAATTTTTCATAATAATCATTTATTTTATAATTTTAAAACTATGAAAGAAAATGAAGTTACAGAAGTATAATTACATAAGTGAACATTCATAATATGTCAACTGAAAAAATGTTAAAGGTGGTTATTTCAGGATAAAGAATTGTGAACAATTTATTTCCTCTTCACAATTTTCTGTATCTTCTGTTTTGTACAAGAAATACAGATTTTGAAATTGGAAAAAAAATCAAGAGGAAACAGAATCAAGTCAAACCATTGGTCCAGTCTTTCTAATTCTTCATGCAAGTATTTCCAAATTATTGTAGCATTATTTTATCTACTTTTTATATTACCAAAATGCTCATATGTCTAACAGTAATAAAATTTTCACAATGGCAAAGGGAAGACTTTATGTGCAAATCTATTCTGCTTCATGTTTTGCAATCTAATAAGATCATGAAGCAACTGTAAGTGTTCCATCATGATAGATTTTTCCAAACATGCATTTTGGAGTTCCCAAACTCAAAGACATACGTGCTAACTTATGAGGCACTTTCTGATGAAGCACTTTCCCAACTGTTTAAGGCTGTCATTATGTCTTAGCCATGTCATCAGTTCTTTGACAGCAAGAAAAATGCATTTCTTTTCTTTACTGTTTTTTGTTTGTTTGTTTGTTTGTTTGTTTTTAGCTGAGCCCTCCTGCCACCTGTTGGCAGCTCAGCAGCTGCTCAGCTCGGGTCGGGAATCAAACCGCTGTTGCTCAGAGCTCGCACTCTTGAGCAAGCTCTTAACCAACTGAGCCACTCAGCCGGCCCTCTTTACTGTTTTTTAAAGATAGAATTCTCTTTAAAAACAGAAATATGATATTGTGTGTGACTTCATTTATCTTAGAAAATGGGCATTTTTTAATAGAATCTGTTCCCACTAAACTGAATGTAAAGTGCTCTGTGTGATGAAAAAAAAAAAGACCATTCTCCCCGTTTCTTTCAAGAAGGAGAGATTTTTTTTTAATTAAACATAATGCTTTAAAAATGTATTAATCAAAATTCATGGAGCTCTCGTTAAATCTAACCTTGTTTATTATTTATGTAAACTTTAAGACAAAACAAATTGAGATATTGTTTATGAATACATAACATACATAGTGAAAATCAACTGTATTCACATTTGGGATAGTGGCTCTTGCTGCAACTAAGGAAATGGAAAGGGTTGGGGATGGAGGGCTCTTTAGCTATATCTACAATTTTTTCATAAGAAAAAGAGGGCAAACAGAATTGTTAGATCTGGGTGATGGAATGATAACCATCTGATATATTATTCTTCTGTATTTTGAAACACTTTGTAATTAAAACATTTTTAATTTGAAAAATAAAGAGTAATTTTACTACAGCCTGGTGCCATCCTCAGAAGTGCTAAGCTAGAACCATGCATAGATAATGAGGTGACTCCTGAAAGAAGCCAGGCCCAGAAAGGAATCAGAGGCTGCACAACCCACTGGTGCCTGAGCTAGTTTTAGGCCAAGACTCTGATCCAAGATGTGTATCCAACAGGGCTGCACTTCTTAATATGTTGTCTCTGGGGCAAAAATAAGGCCCCAGTTTTGGCAAGGTGTGCTTGCTTTTTAGGCTCTCGTTGCAGAATCAATCTCTCTCTCCTGCTTTCAGGACTAGAGCCTGGAAAGAGGGAGCCTTATTAGATCCAGACAAATTGCCAGGCCCTGGAGTTTGCTTGATGAAAAGCAAGTGTAAAGGAATGGAAACTTTTCTTCCTGTGTCCAGAGTTGGGTTTTCCCAAAGATGGCAAAGAAATACTAACTGGAAGTTTGAAGAAGAGATCTAGAAGAGCTTACATTCTAGCAAATACATGAATATGAAACTTACATAAAATCACAACTTCTGGGATTCCTATGCTGCATTATATGTAAGGTTTTCCTGGGCCTTCAGTAGAAGGACACTTACTACCTCCCCCGTGGTCCATGTGCATATGGTCTGGGGAAGACAAGCAAGGTCCATACTTGGGAAAGCAGTGGTAATTATATCTGAATTATGGTTCAGGGTGGAGACAGCATTCCAATTATGGAGAGATGGGATCTCAGGGGGCATTGGTTAACCATGCCCTACAGATTACCACAGAGAACACAGTCACTATGCTTCTAATCAAGTTCTCCAGATTCCCAATCAACTAATCTTTCTATTAGTGTCTAAATCTGGTAGATGATTAAGATTTCCAGTCACTTTTTTAATAAACAGATTCCCTGCCTCCACCCCATTTCCCACATGCCTAATATTCCCTTTTGAAAGGTCAGAAGTATGAGGGAGGGATGGTTTATGTATTGGTATTGTGTGTGTGCATGTGGTGTATATGCGTGTGTGCGTGTGTGTGTGTGTGTGTGTGTGTGTGTGTGTGTGTAAGCTCCCAAGTGGTTCTGATGCATTATGTCCTTGAACTTCAGACTAGAAAAATACTTCACTTAGACTAAATTATTTATTACTGACAATTCAGAGAATTACTCCACAAGCATTCTTCATTACTAATGTAGCAAGGCACCATTTTCTATTGCTAGGGATGGTGTCTGGACCTTGCAAGGGAGCTGGGAAATCTATTGCAAGGGAGCTGGGAAATCGTTACTAAGATGGTAAGTAGTTTCTGCATTTTAGAGTAAAAACTGGTCCTGGTTCTTGGGCCAACTCTCTAACTTGTCTAGAAGGAATTACTGCACTGAGCTTTTAATTGTTAAGATTGTAAGTTCTGTGAGTACAGGTGATGTATCTGTTATTTACTACCCCATCTCAAATACCTAGTAGAGTGTCTAGCACATAGAATATACTCAATAAATATTTGCTCAATGAACAAGGAGAAGGAATGCAGACAAAAGCCCATAGCAATGAAGTATCTAAATACAAATGTTTCAGACTTGATCTTGCCATGATATAAAAAGCAGCCTTCATTTGAGGTCTAATGGCCCAAGGACAATTATGGGGTTGTTTGTTCTAATTTATTGTTTGTTTGGCTATTTGTGTTGATGTTTTCCTTCCTTTGGATTTGGCTAAAGGCAGAAAACTCTGGAGACCTGATATGGTCCAAAGAGGAAGGAAAAGAAGGGGAAATCTAAAGGAGACTCTCTGGGCTGGCTGAGTGGCTCAGCTGGTTAAGAGGTCACTCAAGAGTGACAGCTCTGAGCAGCAGGTTCGCTGGTTTGATTCCCGACCCAAGCTTGAGCTGCCTCTGAGCTGCCAACAGGTGGCAGGACGGCTCAGCTTAAAAAATAATAATAATAAAATAAAAATAAAGGAGACTCTCTGGTTTGGGTAAAAGAAGCTGCCCCCAGCAACCTTCAGGGCCTCAGGAGAAGCAGAGGCTGTAGGTGGCGCTCTCTGAAGAAGCCTGACCTAGAGCAGTGACTACCCAGGAAGTGTTAAGTTCTTGTCTGCATTGTATTTCCTGTGCTCTCCTTAAGCCTTAATGAAAGCTATGTTAAAACCACAATTCTATGTCAATTAGGCACTGAGAATTAAGATCTGAGAATAGGGAGCTACAGCAGCACAGAGGGCTATTAGGAGGCAGCAAGATGCAGAGAGCAAAAGTGTCCAGAGCCATCATCGGAAATGGCTCCAGCAAGCACAAATCTCAGTGGATTTGGGAAACAAGTAAGTACTTCCTGAAGCACTTAATGAACACTGGTAGATAGAATGCAAAATGAGATGAGAGTGTTGAGTAGGAATTTGGAAAGAGGCCTTGGAATAAATATTGGGGGCCTTCTAAATAAAGAGAAAGGTATCTTTGGCGGGCTAGAAAAGTTGAAATTTGGAGTGAACCCAGTGGCTGATATGAGGACCCAAACCTATTCTGCTTCTTAGATTAAGAAGCTGAATTAGTATTTTAGTATTCAATCATTTAATAAGCATTCAAGTGTTTGCTAACAGCAAAGTAATGTACTGGGTGAAAAGGGATAAAAACATATGTTCATATGTACATATTCTAGACATGTGCTAAATATATATACACATATATACAAACACACATACGTAAATGAAATCATAATAAACATATCACTTTTATAGCTCTGATTCACCATTATTATGGCTATACATTATGTCACAGTAATGTTTTCTTATTCACTCAGTCATTTAATGAATAATTATTAAATGTCTATAAATTAGTTAGAATTCACTCAGCTGCAAGTAATAGAAAATCTTGTAGTGCAAGGTGAGGACAGCTCAGAGGACACTGGGAGCTTACTCTAGACAACAAAGTATCTGAGACTGGGACTCCCTTATCTCTCAGCAGAAGGCCCTGCACCTCAGCATGGCCTCCCACAGGACTCCCAGTTTCCTCCATCTCATGGACCTCAAAGCAGCTCTGTTCCCAGAAGACTCTTGTGACATCTAGCACCCCCAAAGCTAAGCATTTATTGTAAGTATTATCCCACTGACAAGGTTGCTCTCCATGCTTGCATGCTAAGGAAGGAAGAGTGTAGACCCGGAACGGGCATGCTCCAGAGATTGCCGGGCCCCTGCCTGTTTCCCAGTGTAATACGGGAAGATGGCAACTGCTCCTTCCTTCTCTTGCCAAGCTTAAGTGTGGGAGTGGCTGCTGACGTTAGTTCTGAGGGTAGACTACATGAGGGCCAATGTTTCTGTTATTGTCTTGGCCTTTTTCTCATGCTTATTGCCTTCTGGCCACAAGATATCTACTATTTGCGACCTTGATAAGTAATTTTTAAAATGTAGATATACAGTGCACAGACCTCAAATTCTAGTCTTGTTGTGGAGCCCACAAAAGTTAAGGCTGAGCCTATTTTGTCTCTGTCCCTCCACTGAAATAACTCATCAAGGCAACCAATGATTTCCACATTGCTGTATCGAATAATTTAGAGTCCTCATTTCATCTGACCAGCAAAATTTGACATAGTTGATCTCTCCCTGCTTTCTGAGATACTCTTTCACTTGGTTTTAGGATAAAAGTCTTCCTTGATTCTTCTCTATCCTCACTGGCCACTTCTTCCCAACCAGTTCTAAGAGAGTTTCTCATTCTTTGGGTGATCTCATTCAGTTTCACAGCTTGTTTCACTTACAGTTTTAAATTCCTTCCTTTAGTTCTTGAACCCCAGATTTATTTATCCATCTGCCTCTTGACTTCCCACTTGATACTTTAATAACCATCTCAAACTTAATATGACTAAAACAAACTCCATATTCCTCAAACCCTTCCTTCAAAAGCCTGCTCCCCCACAGACTTCCTCATCTCAGCGCAATACCCTTTGCTGAGTTTGGCAAAGTTTACAATTCCAAAAGAGTTTCTTCCATTCAGGAAATAGGTTATCATTATTGCAATTAATACTTCATGAATCCCTGCTGCCAATAAGATCGCACTTAGTGAGGTTTATTTGCTTTCTATATCAGCTAACTATATAGACCTAAATCTCTATATAGCTATATATACTGTTACCTAATAGTATATATATTAGTATATATAACAGTGTACATAATATATTACAGTACATATAATATGTCATATATGTATTTGCAGACCTTAGGGAATTAAAATTTATGTAGGGAGTTCAAATTTGGGAATATAAACAGTTTAGTATATTGTTTATTGACAAGGTCCATGGGATTTATTCCTCCCAAATGCTTAGGAGAAACGTGCCTATTGATATGCTTATTTTCTAACTCAATGTAAAAGTATAGTGTGACCAAATTAAGTTAAAAACTCTTTTCCAACTGGAAGCATAATTATCTTTTTAATTCTATGTGTACATTGTTCTTAATTTCCAAGGCTTTTTACCATTATTGCACTGCTAGACGGCATAGCTTTGATCTAGGAACTATAACTAATCAGTTTATTATATTTAGGCAGAATTATTTACAAATTGTTTATTAAAATAAAAGGGAAAGAGAAGTACAAAAATACCACTGAAGTCCTATATATACATTTATTGGGTATTTTATGAATAGCATCTCATTTAGTTCTCAGACTATTCTTAGAAAAACTTATTGTGTATTATTGCTCTCATTTTACAGAAGAGGAGATTGAGATTTAAAGAGATTAAGTAATTGACATAAGGTCAGAACAAAATCCAGGTCTGACTCTAAAATCAGGCTGTTTCTACTATATCACACCACTTCCTAATTTAAGTGATAAGTATACAGTAGCAAATTCCAGTAGCTCTAGATAATTTTCCATAAAAAAATCCAACATTAATTCTTTCTACATCAAATCCCATTCATTTTTGTCTTTTCTCATTTATTTCATAAAGATAAAAGATACCAAGCCAAATCCCCAAATTCCTACTTCATATGGGAAGTTATGTCTTGCCTTTCTTTCCCAAAGACCAAATGTTGATCCTAATATTTATCAACTCTTTATAAAGAACTTAAATTCCTATTCTAAATTTTTCTGTTGATTTTTCACCATATTTCCACAACTTTTAAATCAGGGGGTCTTGCCTTTGACTTACGAATTGAATAATACTAACCAAAACTTAATATTATCTAATGCTAATTCATAGTCACTCTTCCCTGGTACTGCCTTGTAAGCAGTTCCAGTGGTTTTCCACCCCACAAAAGACCTCCCTCATTGACCCATTAGGATGCCACCATTTAGAAATTAAACTCTTTATTCCTTTTTAATGTACCCTTTATTAACCTTCTCATATCCTGAGAAGAGGGTCCATCTTGAGAACTTATAAATTAACACAACAGTAGAGCAATCTTTCAGTTTCTTTCTAAACTACTAGCCAGGCTCTATAGGGCTAAGGAAGAAGAAGCTGCCTTAAAGTGTCAGTAGGAGGACACCAAAGACGAAGTTCCTTTACATCACAATTCTGCTTCACTTCCCCTTTAACTGCCCAATAGCTTTGGAAATGGATCTCAATGGTGGTGTCACATTTACCCTCTACCGTGGCTTTATTCACAGATAAAGAACAATCTAACTTCTTGAAAAGAAACACTTGCAACCAAATTTGGCTGCCCAGCAACATATGATTCTGAATCACTTCACCATCTCTGACACGAAAGTAATCTGGTATCATTGCTTTTTCTTAAAACTTTGCAACCAAAAGTCATTTAACCACAGGGCATTAATTACCCAACAACCACACCCTAGGCCCACACCCTCAACTGCTTCAGGGGATCCTGGGGCTTCCCGAGAGACGGGGCTATAGAGGTGGGTGGCCACCACGGTGTAACAGAAAGATCACTGGTCTCAAAGTCAAAAAACCCTGAGCTTGAATCACAGCTCTGCCATTTACCATCTCTCTGAACTTCAAATGCTTCATCTAAAACCTGGACATAATATAATCCACTTCATAGGACTTTTTCCAAGAATGACATGTGAGAACACTTAGCAAAAGGAACACTAACAAAGGGAAGGCGCTCAGTAAGTGTGTTTATTTTTAGTTAGACACAGTCTGTTTTTCCTCTCTAGTCATGGGATAAAGAGCCTTGAATAATTTAGAGTAATTCCTTTCTCCTAACAATCCCCCAGGCCTCTGGATGCTGAACCCCAGATTTACATGTACACGCCTGAGAGGCTATAGTAATCAAACACTGAATACTTAGAGAACAAAACAATGTTTATCTCTAAGACCACCTCAAACCGAAAGAAATTCTAAAATGCTACAATTCAAAATTAATTTTTTATCAATTACTTTGATGTTACTTATTTACAGTATAAGTACCCCTGACGGAAATAACACTATAATCTTATCAGTCATTCATCTCTCAATAGAAATGAACTTAAGAGGTAATATTTTATGAAGCCAAATATGTCCAAGAAGGAAAAGCCATGCCAATACAGTGTCTGCTTGGCTCCTACAAGAAAAGAAGCCAGGTAGGAAAGTAAGTTAAGAGGCCCTGAGCGTCGACCTCTACTGCTCCATGGTTTTGCACTGCACATAACCCTGTGTGGAAGGGGCAGAACCCCAAGGCTGGAACAGGGCCCTGAACTCAGAGATAACCTCCTAGGACAGAGCCTTCCTAGTCTTATACAGGAAATGGTTTTATACTTAGGGTTGCCAGCTTTAGCAAATAAAAATACAAGACGCCCAATGAAATCTGAATTTCAGATAAACAATCAACATTTTTCCTCTAAATGGAACATAATTATACTTTCCTAGCATACTTACTCATTGTTTCTCTGAAATTCAAATTTCACTCAGTATCCTGTTTTTATCAGGCAGCCCTACTTTACGCCCTTAGCTCCTCCCATCTGCGGGACTGGCTTCCTAACACAGCCATCTCAGGCAGTGTTCCATAGGCCAGAAGCAGAAGCTTCAAGCTCAGAAGTCACATGACATCATTTCTGCCAAGTGCTTTAGTTTTCTTCATAGCACTAACATCACATGATGTGATATGATGTGATGATGTATGTTAGTGGACTTATTTATGTCTGTCTGTCTCACTAGAATGCAACTTTGTGAGAGCAGGGTCTTTATCTTTTTACTTCATTCAGTGTCCCCATTATCTACAACATTGTCTGGCACAGAATAAGAGCTCTACGAATAACTATTGAAAGAATGTAAGAATATCCCTTTTTCCTGAGTCACCCTGTCCTGCCAATTCAGTATTGTAAGCAGCCAATGACCAAACTTCCATCACCTCTCACAGAAATGCTGCAATGGCCTCTAACCATTGTCCTTGCTCATGCTCCTCCCCCACCTGCAGTCCACCCTCCTTATAAATCTGAGGGTTGTTTCTGAGGGAGAGGTCTGTTTGGGCATCTTTTTCTCTATAACTTCAGTGGCTTCCTTGCTGACAAGAGAACAAAGTCCAAATCCTCACCATGGAATTCAGAGCCTTGATGACATGATCTGAATCTCCCTTTCTTACCCCTGTTCCTCATCAACTGCCCCCACTCCCAACCCACAGCTCTCACTTCCAATGGGCACTGAGTTCTCTCCTATGTTCTCTTCGTGGAGTGCTCTAGGCTCTTTGATATAATTCGTCTCTCATCTTTTCCGGCTGCTCATCTTCAAGATCCAACAATTTCATCACGTCTCCTGTGGAAACTTGCCCAACATCCCATTTACTCTGGGTTTCCTCGGAACTCTGAACCTTGCTTAATAAATTGTTTTATTATAATTGTTTCCATATATGTCTCTCCCTCCCCCTCAACAAACCATTATATCCTTGTCTTTTTCTTTTTAAAAATGTCTACACTGTGTGCTAGGCAGAGCTTGGCACAAAGTATGTGTTAAATAAATGTTGGTTGAATGATTATTCCCAAAGCTAAATCTGGGAGGTATCAGTTTTAGAGTGGGATTAATGAAAACGAAGCTCACTACATCCTAGGATAATTCCAGACCCAACACCACAATGGACTCAGACATCATGAACAAAGAGAGCTAGAAAGATAACATACCCTGTGGCTTTGGGCATTTGGTTAAAACTTTAGGTCTCTCTTCAGGCAGCCTCATGAGAAGGCCAGTTCACAATGCTAGCTACTAGAAATGTGATTTGCTATAACCCCGTAGGCAATCGCAGCGAAATCTGAGAGGCTGCTGTTCATACTCACTTCATAGGACATGGCAGGATAATGAACTTGAATGCCTAAAAGTGGAAACTGCAGCCAATGATTAATTGATCCAGTATCTGCTCAGCCTCACATTAAGTTGTCTCTAGAACTACTGGAAACAAGAAACTCTTAGAGTAAATAAACAACTCCTATTCCACAAGGTTTCCAGCACAGAGGTAGAAGCTTGCCCTATATAGAAGGTGGCTCAGCCGGAGCCTCAAGAAAGGTATTCCTGCTGGCAATACTCTGTCATAGCCCATATCGCAAGATGTAGAATCAGCAGGAAAGCTGAGTACAGATCATTCCACCCTGGAAGTTTTTTCCCTAGTCAAGGACGATCAGTTCCCAAGAGGACAGTTTGTATATTTTTGCTCAATGAAATGTTGAAACGCTTTTCTTGTACACTAATGTTGAGAACTTTTTTGGAAACATATCAATTAATACTGACTTGTAAGTACTGAGTTCCTTTTTGGATCTGATTTCATCTCTGGAATTATAAAAGAAGGAACAGTCTATAGTTCTTCAACAAGCATATCATTAAATGTAGTAAGTTAAATATAATTTGGTTTCCAAAATAAAATGCTTTTTTTTTTTAATTTTATTGGGAAACAGTCATGGTCATTGGTTACACATTGCTTTCATGCTTGACTTTTAAGGAGGAATCAGCTCACAGTGGCCCATGTGGGAATCGTACTAGCAACCTTAATGTTATCAGCACCACGCTCTAACCAACTGAGCTAATCGGTCACCCCCCAAAAATAAAATGTATTTAATCAGAACATCTTTTGGCTTTTACTGATCTTAGTCAGGAGCACAAAAATGTTCATAATAATTCTAAGTGATGACAACAGGCCCTTCCTGCTCTAAAATTATACTATCTCTCCTCCTCCTGAGTTGACAATTCTGGAGACTAATAATACCATCATTATCTGGAGACATGATATGGGCACACTGCTGATTTGTCCCCAGTACTGCTTTCGCCTAACATGCCAAATATGAGGCTTAGGTACAGTCATCACTCCCTTTTGAATGTGTGGCCTCATTACTAAACCATCTCACCACTCTTCCCCACTGAACCCAGATCAGACCCAAGAATCCTCTTCGACCAAATGCTTTCAGTTCCCATAACCTAGAGAACAGGTCCAGCATGTGAGGTTTTCAAAAATCTATTTACTGTTTCTATTTCTCTCAAACAGAAAGTTTCCAAGCCCAAAATAAAACTAGTTAAGCCAAACATGAAAAATGAGATCAGATGTATGCAGTAGCCAACTTTAAAGTAAAATACACCTTGGTTAAAACAAAACAACCAACAATTAAAACACAAAAACAGAAAGGGATAAGCTCTTGACATTGGTCTTGGCAATCATGTTGTTTTTTGATTTGACACCAAAAGCAAAGGCAACAAAAGCTAAAAAAAAAAAAAAATGAAAAGGAAAAAACAAGTTGGAACTACATCAGACTAAAATGCTTCTGTACAGCAAAGGAAGCCATCAACAAAATGAAAATGCAATCTACGAAATGGAAGAAAATGTGAAAATATTTCCAAATCACATACATGGTAAAGGGTTAATATGCAAAATAAAAAAGGAACTCATACAACTCAATAGCAAAAAAAAAAAAACAAATAATTTTAAAATGGACAAAAATATGAATAGATATTTTTCTAAGGAAAACATACAAATGGCCAACAAATACATGAAAAGGTGCTCAACATTACCAATCATCAGAGAAATGCAAATTAAAACCACAATGAGAAACCATCTCACACCTTTTAGGATGTCAATTATCAAAAAGACAAGTGATAACATATGCTGGCAAGGATGTGGAGAAAAGGGAATCCCTGTACACTATGGATGGGAATGTAAACTGGTACAGCCACCATAGAAAACAGTACGGAGATTCCTCAAGAAATTAAAAATAGAACTATCACAGACGCTAGCAATTCCACTTCTGGGGTGTATATCCAAATAAAATTCAAGCATTATCTCAAAGAGCTATCTGTACTCCTATAATCACTGCAGTATTATTCACAATAGCCAAGGTATGAAAACAACCTAAGTCCTCTGTCAGCAGATGAGTGGATAAAGAAAATGTAAGATCACACACAGAGGAATATTATTCAGCCTTTAAAAAAAAGGAAATCTTACCATTTACAACATGGATGAACCTGGAAGGCAGTACTAAGTGAAATATGCCAAAGAAAGAAAGACTAATATTGCATGGTATCACTTATACATGCAAAATAAAAAGAAAAAAGAAAGAAAAAACAGAGCTCATAGAAACAGAGAGGAGAGTAGAATAGTTATTGCGGGGGTGTGGCAGTACGAAGGCAACAAACTTTCAGTTATAACAAGAATAAGGTCTGAGGATCTAATGTACAGATAACATAGTGACTATAGTTAACACTGTATTGTATAACTGGAAATTTGCTAAAAAAGTAGAACTTAAAAGTGTTCTCACCAAAAAATAAAAAAGTATTTATATTAGGTGATGGATACTTTAATTAACTCGATAGTGGGAATTTTTTCACTATATATTGGGTTGTCGGAAAAGTCATGACGTATTTTTCCTATATTTTTCGTTGCAAAAATGTGTCATGACTTTTCTGACAACCCAATATTTGTGTGTGTGTATATCAAGTCATAACATTGTATACTTTAAATATATTACAATTTTATTTATCAATGATCTCAATAAACTGAAATAAAAACCTCAAAAGCAGAAATAGCGGGGCTTGAATGGCGCCTCACTGAAGGCATTAATAAACTTGAAGGAAACCTGTCTAAAAATCATGAGGCAGATTGAAGGGAGTAAAAACAGAAGTCAGAAATATAAAACTTAGCAATGATTCTTTACCATCCACCACAATATAGATCAAGGAGACATACTGAATCTAGAATCACTGCTCCTGGAGAAGTGTGCTCTGTTCGGAGGCAAGGGCAGTTCATTAAACTTTACCAAAACATGGATGAATCACTCCTCTACATTACCCAGTCCCTGTGACCTGATTCAGCACGCACCCACCAAGCAGCTTTTTAATTATGGTTTCTCAGCTCTGATACCAGTAAGAGAGGTCCCTGGAAAGCCAACATAACAATCCAAACACTAAAAATAGATATTCCCCATTTTAAATATACAAGATGACAAGGGGACAAATTTTTTTCATAAATGAATGTTAGTATCCAGTCTGATCCATCCTGAATTTTCTCCTTATAAATAAATGTACTGGCAACTTGATTTACACATCAATCTCTTTTGAGTTTAGTCATATGGCTACTCCCCAACCATTTCCAGTCCTCCACCTTCTGGGAAGAGGGCAAGGTTGCACATCCTGGCACTGCATGGTTGGCTGAGGCCATACGACAATGATGCATTCATGAGTGGAAGCAATGTGTCACTTCTGGGCTGAGCATCTAACTGCCAGTGTAAGACTCTCCAGAGCTCTTGCTTCTCCAGTGTTGGTGGCTTGGCAACATTTTAAATATGGGCTTCCCTGTCATCTTGGGTCCTGGAAGGAGGACAGTGTGGAGTACAAGTCCCCAGAGGGTGGTGTAAAAAGCCAAAGAGAAAAATGGACCAGGTAGCCCATTCCAGGGATGACTTAATTAAGAATCATCTTGATGTGTTTTTCCAACATGATACTACATACAGTAATAAACTCTTCAGTAGACTATATTGACTATAGCTTTAATACCAGGCTGCCAAAAAATATGTATACAAGTGGACACTTTGGTCAACATTGCTCAGGCAGCAGTTCACTGTAATCAGAAGCGTCTGGATGCTGATGATAACCACTTTGAGCACCTCTTGTAATTTTAGAAGTTATTGGTATATATTGAATATTACAATTTTAATATGGTTTTTTCCTTTCTTAAGATGTGTATACATTTTTTGGGCACCCTCTGTATTTTCGTAACAATCCAGTATCAGTCCTCATTAGGTGCATGAACTACTTTAGGAGCCACTGAGTTATGAAAACTCTTTAAGTGTACACAGAGATGAGCTTTTAAGCCTGAGAACGAAACAAAAGTTGACCAAGCATTTTGCACAAGTTACTTCATTTAATCCCTACAACCACTCCACAAGTTAGATTATATTACTTTCATTGTGCACAAGATAGAATGGTCACTGAGATTTTAAATGGCTGGCCTAAGGTGACAGAGCTAATCAACAGGTGCTAGGTGGAGATTTTGTAGGCAGGACTGCTTGTCCCAAAAGCCAGGTTCTTTCTCTACTGCTAGAAAGACATTCAGGGATGTTTTTAAATTTACTCTTTTCTACCTCCTTCCTAAATTGAAGTCCTGTTTGCTGCTAACAACGTATTTGCATTTAGTAATTCCCCAAGCTTTTCTTTTTAATATGCAGCTTCTGACAAGTAGTGGAGTAGGGAAAGCAAATAAACAATTCCGTTGGATGTTAGGAGGAAATGTGCTCTGGACAAGGCCCGGGGCACCGGTACAGGAATTTTAACACATGGATCTGTGAAATCTCTTTATGAGACATAAGGTCTGTATTCGCAGACTTCATGGTTTTCAGATAGGTTCTAAAGAGTGGAGTTTACCAGAAAAGCAAATCTCAGGTAACTGAAATATTTCCATCTATATTTATTATTTCTCTGCATCTGCCTGGAATTTTCGTGTTTGATGCTGCTGTTTATGATAATGGGCTTAAAAATGCAATAGAATGGTTTAAAAGGATGATACTTTTAAAGATATGTGTGTAAATGTGCTGGGTTTAAGTGGGTCAGTCAGTAATCTAATAGAATTGCTCTTATGTTATTTGAATTTTTCTCCCATTACATGTTTCTTCAGTTAAATTAAAATTAGTTTCTGATTTCTTTCCTACTCCCATTTTATTCAGTAATTTTCATGAAACCACTACTGAGTAAACTAAAAGAAATTGTTATTGTCTATGGAAGTCTAGTAGGTCAGAAGATAAACCAAATAGCTCACAATCGTTCTACCATTTTCTACCATATAACGATCTGATCTTTTTGTAAATATTACTACAATGTAAAATAGTTGGCCAATGCCATCAACTATGGCTTTTATCAGAATGATGCGACCAGGCTGTTTGTGATTTCCTTCTGAGCGTCTTCTTCCCCTTAGTTCTAAGTAATAATGAATAATTATTAAAAGTTTTTAAATGCTGCATTAAAGTAAGTAGAACAAAGTAGGTTATTTTCATCAATTTCAATGTTGTTCAAACACTATGCCAGGCTATCAAGATCCAAAAATAAGTTATAGATGGTTCTTTTCCTCCAGAAAAAAGAAAATACAGAATAGTTTGATGGTTATGATTTGCAACCATGGGATCAGACACATCTGACATGGAATTCTGACTTAGGCGGTTGATGGTAGAGTGATTTTAGTCAAGACACTCCTGAGTCTCAAATTCCTGATCTGTAAAATGAAACAAAAAATAAATTAGAACAGTCACAGTCACAGTACCTCCCTGATGGGGGTACTGTTATTGACTGTATCACCTGAGATATGCTAGGAGGGGGGCAATATGTCTGCATGGGTAAGTCCGTGGATGCTAGAATCTGATTGCACAGGTTCTCACTCTGGTTCTCCCACTCACTAGCCCTTGAAACATTATCTTACCCTAAGATCCTTCACTTGCAAAGTAGAGATAATAACAGTAAGTATTCTATAAGTTATTATAAAGTAACAAAAAATGAATGTAAAACACTTAGCATGGTGCCTGTCTGTCTATATTAGTTTGCTAGGGCTGCCATAATAAGATTCCAGACTGAGTGGCTTACACAACAGAAATTCATTTTCTCACAGTTCTAGAGGCTAGAACTCCAAAATCAAGGTGTTCACTGGGCTGGCTCCTTCTGACTTCTCTGTCCTTGGCTTGTAGACAACTGCCTTTTTCCTGTGTCTTCACGTGGTCTTTCCTCTGTGTCTGTATCCTAATGTCCTCTTCTTATAAAAACACCAATCGAATTAGATTAGGGCTCATCCCAATGATTTCATTTAAATTTAATTACCTCTTTAGAAATTCTACCTCAAATACAGTGACATGCTAAGGTACTGGCTGTTACAACTTCAACATGAATTGTGAGTGGGGATAGGAGACACAATTCAGCCCTAAAACTGGCCTATAAGAAACACTCAATAAATGTTAGCTGTCATTGTTGCTGCTGCTGCTACTGCTATTATTGTTATTGTTGTTGCTAATTAATCTATTAATCTCAAATTAAGCCACTGGTACTTATTTAACAATAGGCTGTTCTCTTATATTTTATTTTTCAAGTAGGGGTATATTAATCACAGGGATGTTTAAAATCATGTTATCTGCCCTATCATGTGGTTCAGGAGAATTCTAAGTGTAAGCTTCTGGTAGTTTCCACACTGGTTAAAATACTAATACGGTCAATGTCAAAAGTTCATGTCCATATTTAGGCCAATGGCTTCATTTTGTTCTGCATTTGCAAAATGTACCCCAACCCTGGTTGGTCACATCACAAAAAAAAACCATTGTTTCATAACGGGAATAGGGCAACAGGGCGTGCACGGATCAGCAAAAATCTATTGGCACGACCAGAAAAACAACCCAGGATGCATGTCCTTATCAGATCCTTATTTAGAGAGAAAAACAAAAATGCTTAAGAAATTACAATTGTCCACCAAAGAAGCAATGAGTGGAAAATGAGATTTTACTTTGATTTTCCCCTTTTAAAGTACTTCTGCTAGTAAAATGAAATTAGTGGTATCTATGGCAACATGTAATGGCCAACCACTTACTTTACTTTTAATTCCTTTTATAATTTCCATTAAAGATACTGAAACAATGTGCCCTGAGGGGGCTAAAGGAGAAAACAAGGCTCAATTATATTTTCAGATGTGTAGACACATACTTTATTGTCTATCAATAAAACTATCAAGAATCTAGCTCCATTTTGAAAATGATTTGCCATATAGTAGATATAGATGATAGACTTATGTGTAGTCACAAGCCTACATTCAAGGTTCTCAAATTACTATAATCTGCAATCACTGAGACTTACATGGAACTTTAGCTAATAAAAAAGAAAATTAAAAAGGAATGATTCCCTTCCTTTCCATCAAAAATAAACTGAATATTTCAATTCATCTCTTGGGCCCCCATACACTTTATCTAGAAGCCATATTAAATTAAAAATAGAAGTACCACTTGTAAAACATGGCCTATGAAATGTTCCTAACTTGGACCTGCCACTTGCAAAAAATAACTGAGGAAAATTTGTGCAGGCTACAGTTTTACTGGACAGTATTATTTTATATTTGTACGCTTCTGACTTACATTCAGCACTTAGAAAGCTCCAATGATTTGGACCACTATACAGATCTTCTTGAGGTATGATTATCCCTTGCTAGCCAAAAAAAGTCACTTAAGTGGGATACCAGGCAAATGCCCCAAGGGCCCCTTGAACTCAAAGTCTGTTTGGACCACAAAGAAACAGTCACCAGGCCTCACCCCCACAGCGAACAATAAACCTCAGAGTTGGCTCCAAATTTACACAGCTCTGCCATACATCCAGAACTAAATGATCCTGAAATTTCTCCAGCTGGATAAGTACATTGGAGTTAGGAAATAATTAAAATACACAGCCATGCATTGCTTAGTGACAGGGACACATTCTGAGAAATGCATCGGTAGGTGATTTCTTCATTGTGCGAACATCATAGAGTGTACTTTCACAAACCTAGATGATATAGCCTGCTATACACCTAGGTTAAAGGGTATAGCCCGTTATTCCTACACTACAAACCTGTACAGCATGTTACTTTACTGAATACTGTAGGCAATTGTAACACAGTGGCATTTGCACATCTAAACATATATAAATATTTAAAAAGGTACAGTAAAAATATGGTATAAGAGATAAAAAATGGTCCACCTGCATAGGCACTTACCATGACTGGAGCTCGCAGGACTGGAAGGTGCTCTGGGTGAGTCAGAGAGTGACGGGGAGTGACTGTGAGGGCTCGGACATGACTGTACCCTACCGCAGATTTTATAAACATTGTACACTTGAGGTTACACTAAATTTATTTTTAAAAAATGTTTTCAATAATAAATTAACCTTAGCTTACTGAAATGTTTTCACTTTATAAACTTTTAATTTTGTAACTTTTCGACACTTTTGTACTAACACAGATTAAAATACAAACACATTATACAGCTGTACAAAAATATGTTCTTTTTATAGCTTTATTCTATAGGCTTTTTAAGTTTTTAAAATTTTAATTTTTTTTTCCTTTTTAAACTTTTTCATTAAAAACTGACACAACACACACACGAGCCTAGGCCTCCACAGGGTCAGGATCATGAATACCACTGTCCACCTCAATGTCTTGTCCCCCTGGAAGGTCTTCAGGGCCAATGGCACGTGTAGAGCTATTGTCTCCTAGGATAACAATGTCTTCTTCTAGAAGACCTCCTGAGGGATTTGCCTGAGGCTCTTCCTGAGGAGGTGTCACTCTTTCTGGAAATATATCCGTTCTGGAAATATATCCAGGGTGGTTTGCTTAGTTTGTTTGTTTGTTTGTTATATATAATAGGTTTGCTTGTAAGCAGGTAATGCATCATGAACATTCCTCTCTATTAAGGGAAACATTTCAGTGTTGGGGTCCATGTTTTCAAACTTTTTTTTTTTTTCAGATTTTATTGGGCAATTGGGGAAAGGGAACACCCAAGTTGTTGTCCTTCAATCTTAGTTGTGGAGGGCACAGCAAGCTCAGCTCCAAGTCCTGTCGCCATCCGGCCGCCCATTGGCAGCTCATAGCCGCTCAGCTCAAGGCGCTGTGTTCAATCTCAGTTGCGGGTGGGCATAGCCCACCATCCTATGTGGGAGTCGAACCAGAAATCTTGTTGCTAAGAGCACACACTCTAACCACTGAGCCATCCAGTCAACTGTTGGCAGCTCAGCTCGGGCGCAGCTCACTGGCCCATGTGGGAATCGAATTGGCAACCCTATTTCTCAATGCTCGGACTCTTAACCAACTGAGCAATTAGGCAGGCCCCATTTTCAAACTTTTTAAGTTGAGGTCTGCAAAAGGTTCTGTTAAATCCTTCACTGTGAATGTTCTTGGGAGTTCTTTTTTTCCCTGCAGTTTCCTTTTCTCTGGCCTCTTCTCCAGCTATGTGCTGCTGTTCCAGTTCCAACTACTCCTCATTAGTCAGTTCCCCAGGAACCCCCCAATGTCATCCTCATCCACACCCAGGTTTAAGTCATTTGCCACCTCAACCACAGCCTTATGGACTTTTGCGTCCTCCTCTGAAGCCATGGACAAACCTTCTGAGTGTCTTCTTCTATGCGTACACTCCTTGGTGATACCACCTCAAGCCCAGTCAAGGTTCTTGGTGCAGTCATAGATGTTGTGATCCTGCCAGAATTTCACCAGTGTCTTCCTCAGTTGCACAACAGCCTGGGCAAAGTAGTAGGCTTTAAAAGCTGCTATAACTCCTTGGTCTGTTGGTTGGATCATTGCCTTCAATGAAACAGATCCTTCAACAGTTTCCATCACAGTGTTCTTTTTCTTCAAGATGGTGGCTATGGTGGAATGGGACACAACAAACTAGTGAGCAATAACCATCACTGATTTTCCACCTTCATAGTCCTGAATCACTTTTTATTTCATTTCCAAGTCAATCACTCAACATAGTCTCTTACTGGCCAACGGTAGCAGTGGATTTTGTATGCTGAGGTACCATACTGAACAAAACAATATGATTAAATCGAGGACAAGAGAAAATGAGGCAATCAAGAGACAAGGTGAACACGAGATGTATGAAGCTGCTGCCAGCATAACACTGCGTAGTGATTTACAGTAAACTCTCTTTTCTAAGAAAAAAGAGTGTACTCTAAAATACTGATTAAAAGTATAGTATAGTAAATACAATAAATAACATAATCACTTATTATCAAGTACTATGAACTGTACATAATTGTATGTGCTATACTTTTATACAACTAGCAGTGCAGTGGGTGTGTTTACACTGGTATCATAACAAACATGTGAGTAATGTGTTGTGCTATGATATTACAACAGCAATTACTAGACAACAGAAATTTTTCAGCACCATTATAATCTCATGGGACCACCATCATCAATGTGGTCCCTCGTTGACCAAAATGCCATTATGCAGCGCATAACTTTACCCCACTTCATATTAAGGGAGGGACACCAGGAAAGATAGTGGAATCCTAGGCAAACTGCACTTGGCTCTACATTATTAAAGCAACTTTTAAAGATGTCTAACTTATTATAAGCTTAAAACCAATAAAATGTATTTTTAAAGGACCTGAACAACTGTACAAACTCTACAGATACAAGGTTAACTGTGGTCCCTGCCCAGTGACATATTTGTATATTTAGCACAAATATAGAGTTTTAGGTTTTTGCATCAACCATCATAGTTCTTCATTTTTAATTCTTATAATTTGGTAAATGCTTTAAGAAAATTATCTTTGTTACAAGGTTATAAGTGGGTAAGGAAATGGTGGCTGAGAGAGATTAAGTAACTAGTCTAAGGCGAAGGCGCCACAGTTAGTAAATGGTAGGGCAAGGATCAAACCCTGGCCTTTGCAGCTTCCCACGCCTGTGCTGTTTCTGCCATGCTCAGCTGACAATGCTACTTTCATCTTCTAATTTCTCAAGAAAGAACTTTGATAAAGACACAGAGGCTTGAAAAATCAATGTTGTGGTTTGTGTCTGCATTAGCAGATAGGTTTAGTTGTGCATATATTTGATAATTTTAAATATGGCTATAATTACAAGATACATATTTTTGAAAAGATATTTTGTTTTTATAGTGAAACCAGCATTTCACTGGTTCCATTCAATGTTCTATTTCTTTCTAGTTTACTAATACCAGTTTTTGACATGGAAAGATTTTCTCTTTATAAGAAATTGCAAAGAAAATGGGGATATATACTCTATAAATTTATACCCTCTTTCTTAGTAAAGATCAGAAGTTTCTTTCAGAGCACTATCTTTAGTCCTGTTTCCTCCACTCCCACATTTGTTCCACCTTTTCTATTCTGACAGTTCTGTGATTATGCAATATTACACACCAGGTGGCTAGAAGAAAAAAGGCCTAATGACATTTCATACTCAGCTACTGGGTGACTTTGCTTGTATCTATTTTGAGTACATACAGTTCTGTTCTACATATTACACTTGGAAGAAACAATGCTTGTTTGCAAGCTATCAGTAAACTAGAATTTAAATAATAAAAAATGAAAGTACTATCTAAATAAATTCTTGAATTTTAGGTCTAACTTTTAACATATATTGTATGCTTTCTATAATATTTAGAAACAAGACTAACATAAAAAATAAGTAGGTCAAAGTGGGGATTATGCTGGAACACAGTTATACAGCTATAAAGTTTGAATAAATTAATTCAAGAATTATTTGGATAAAATAAAGCAGGACTTATTATCTAGTAATAGGCACTCCTAAGAAGCTTTAAAAATATATTGCAATGTTACTAAGAAAATCCACTGTGAAATTAAGCCAGCAACTGGAAATTTTTGGAATATCTACTTACCTGATATTTTAAAATTTCCAAGTTACCTTTCATTCCTTTTTCAGATATAAAGATGAGGTACCAACACTTATATTTATGATAGTAAAACAAAAATACAAGAAACCATACATATAGACCAAAGAAATTGAATGGGAAACTCAGACTTCCATTCTCCAGAACCATGAGAAAATAAGTATCCGTTGTTTAAGCCATTCACTATATGGTATTTTGTTATGGTATTTAGCTCAAGCAACTAATGTAAGTACCAAAACCAAATGATAGTCTCTGCAAAAAATGATGTTGGGAAAACTGGATAGCCACACGCAAGAGAATGAAGCTGCACCTTTACATTATATCACACACCACACAAAAATCAATACAGAATGGATCAAAGAAAGACCTAAACCTAAAACTAAAACTCAGAAGAAAATATAAGGGGAAATCTTCATGACATTGGACTTGTCAAGGATGTCCTGGAGAGGAGACCAAAAGCACGTGCAATAAAAGTAAAAATAATTCATATGCTAAAGCCCTAACTTCCAATGAGATGGTATAAGGCTGTAGGGCCTTTGGGAGGTAATTATACCACCAGGGTAGAGGCCTCATGAATGGGATTAGTACCTTGATAGAAGAGACAGGAGAGCTTGCTCCTGCTATCTGCCATGTGATCACATAGCAAGAAGGTGGTCATCATCTTAAAACAGGAAGAGAGCTCTCAACAGGTTCTGAATATGGTGGCACCTTTATCTTGGACTTCCCAGCCTCCAGAACTGCGGGAAATAGGTGTTTGTTGTTTAAACCATCCAGTCTATATTATTTTGTCACAGCCATCAGAAGTGACTGAGATAGTGGCCATAGAACACATTGACGACTCCCATATTATTTATAATAGTTCTTATTTGGAGAACACCAACTATATGCTAGGCACTGAGGTAAGTTAACACATTTAATTCTTACAGCAACTCTATTTTAAGAACAGCTGATGTTTTGCTAAGAAAATTCATTGACAATTACCTTTATCAAGGTCACAAAGTAATTGTAGAGACAGAATTTGATTTCATGTTTGCCTAACTATAATACAAAGTCTTTTTCACTTTATTATAGTAACTTCTGATCATTACCCCCTTGGCCTAAACCAAGTTTTACCACCCTTTTCTAGCCAATGCTCTAATTTATAAACAAAGATCCCTCCTCTACTTGATTATACATTCAAGGCCTTGACTGAAAGCAAGTCAAAACAATGAGGAATGCACTGCAAGTGTTTTCATGCTACTACCTAGCACGCAGCCCACCGACACACCTCCAAGATTCTGATTAAGTGCCTCTTATTATCCCGTTCCTCCCAAGCCTATCTCACTGCATCGAGAAACACAGGCCCAAACTGTACTTCTCATTAAGCTTTTGTATGGTCAATGTATAATACGTAAGTAACTGCCTATTCTTAGGTTTATTACAATAAAGTTTATTTTTAAGAAACCTGTGTCTCTAAGATTTTTCAGATCATACATCAGACTTCTTATCAATTCTTACCAAATTTTAAGCAAAATATGAGTCATGAAATAGCTGAAAGGCAGTTCTATTTGTTGTGCTGTAACTTTATTCTGAAACTGAAAAATATTCTAAAAATCAATAGACCCTCAAGTACAAACAACTGCTTTTAGTAAACTATGAAAGAGTAGATGTGTTATTTCTAGAATAGAAATTAGAATTTATTTCTAGAATTATGGTGATCCTAACTGCTATAAAACTGTCTTCTTATGCCAAAGCAAGAGTGAAAGCTAAAGCAGTTTGTAACTGCTCTAAGGAAAGTTATTGCATTTAATGATTAGTGGAAGAAATCAAAGGAAAGCACGTTTGGAAGTAAATAGTATTTATAAAGTTTTAAAAGCGGGAATAATTTTCTTGCTAAATTTGAAACATATCTTTAAAACTGACCTATCTCAGGGTTTCAAATAACACCATTTCCATGCTCCTGGGCAATAATATATACTAAGTTATTATTAGAACTAATATTTACTAAACACTTAACAGGGGCCAGACACTGCGCTAAAAGATTACAATTATTATTCCATTTTAAACCACGGCAACCTTATGAAGGAGATACTGTTATTCTCTTCATTTTGTAGTTGAAGGAGCCAAGGTTTAGAGAGGTTAAGTAATTTACCCCAAGTCACATTGTTAGAAAGTGGCCAAGGCTGATTCAAACCCAGACTGGTTTGACTCCAAATCTTAATCTCTAAATAAGCTACATTTTCATAGACTCCACATTCTTCATATGGAAAATCACAGAACTTGAAAGAGGTGATCTGTAATGGTAATTCCTGCTCTAATGATCTATAAATTTCTAGATCTCTTTCCACAACATTTTTCTAAGTGATCAAATCACTTTTATACATCAAATTAAACTATTAGAGATGAGGGGTGGGTTATGGGAGGAAGAACACGCTATCTTCAAAAATGGTAACGAAATTTTAAAGAAGAAATTAACATTTAATAATGTAAGTTAAATGTCCTTAGGACCACAGAACTAATTAATTATGTATAGGGATTTAAACCCACTTATTCTGAATCTTAGGTTCTTTATTTTATTATTTAAAGAAAGTATCTTGAGAAGGTACAAAACATATCAAATAGAAATCAATAAAACATGAGTTATTCAGGTAGCAGAATTCAAGAGCCCTAGGTCATCACAGAGCATAAGCAATGGAAGAAATTTTTGTTCCAATTACATATGCCATCTAAACTATAAAACAACCTACCAGAACTTTCCTTGAGTAGCTCAGACCGTGTCTCATCATTGCCTTCAAATTTTGGTGCTACAGAATTTGCCTTCACTCATTCTGGCAAAACAAATTCCTACTTCCAGGATGTTATGGGATGAATTATGTTCCTTCAAAATTCATATGTTGACGCCCCAACTCCCAGTACCTCAGAATGAGGCTGTATTTTGAGATAGGGTCTATAAAGAGGTCATTAGGTTAAATGAGATCATTAGGGTGACCCCTAATCTAATCTGACTGGTGTCCATATAAGGAGGAAATTTGTACCCACAGAGAGACACAAGGGGTGAATGTGCACAGAGCAAAGACCATGTGAACACACAGCAAAAAGGTGGCCATCTAAAAGCATAGAGAGGACTCAGAAGAAACAACCATGCTGCCAACTTGATCTTGGACTTTTAGCCTCCAGAATTGTGAGAAAATAAATTTCTGTTGTTTAGGTCACCTAGTCGGTGGCATTTTGTTATGGCAGCCCTAAAAACTAATGAATAGGGTTTCCAAAGGTAGCCCAATCATCCAATCATTCTACTTCTCCAAGAAGATTAAAACATGTTGTACTACTGACTCTGCTTATATCATCCCTTTCTCTTCCCAACTCAAGCAACCTACTGCTCCCAATTCATCTCCAGTGGGACTTTCTAATTTCTGCCACTAAGATAAGCCTATATATGATGAATAAATACATAAATATATCAATTAAAACTTAATGTATACCTAAAACAAAAGTAATTTTAGGCCTTATACAGGTATGATAGTAACTTCAAGAATGCAACACATACCAATATCTATAAAATCTTTGTATGTAAAATGTTAATATAATACAATTATTTTATTACATTAGAGACCTGTATGATGATATTCTGATAGAGGACAAAGCTATCCAAGGATAATTCAGAGAAGTATAGCATGGAGCATACAGAAAATAGAAATAAATAATTAGCATGAAAAAATACATTTTCATAAACATTTAGTTGGATCTTTGTCATTCTAAATTATTTTGGTCAAATAGAGCTAGATCAAGATAATCTGGTTATAGATTATTTTTTAAATGTATTATTTACAGGAATCCAGACCCTCAATACCACCCTCACCACCCCCACATAACTAAAATGCAATCAGGAATAAGTGTCGAGCCATACAAAAATCAGACCTTTTCAGAACAAAGGAATAGATGTGCAACTTTTACTAATTTCAAAAGGTAGCTTTAAATGCTTTCACATAATTGCTTCATGCTAACTACTTCCTTATCCTGTCATTAGCATAGCTGGCCTAAAGTTCACTATATGTAGGGCAACCATGTAATTTAATCATTCAATCTAGGATACTTCTGAGCATGGAAAGAGGAGATATTAATAATTATGCTAAAACCACAAGTGAAAATCAGATCTATCCTGGGAAAATTAGAGGATATGTGGTCACACTTACATATAATAGGGGTACATAGTACCATAATAGCATTATCATTCAAGCAAGGGCTAAAAATTTTTTTTTCTGTTCACTAAGAGAATAAAAGAAATTTACAGATGGTATGTATTCACAAAGAGCAAAGTTGAAAATATAGTGATTTTCTGGCAGTCAATTGTCAATACCATCAACAAAAGATATGCATGTATATATGTGTATGTGTGTGTGTGTATGTGTGTGTGTGTGTGTGTGTGTGTGTGCATATATATATATATATATATATATGTATATATATATATGTATACATATATAAAATCATTTACAGGTAAAGAAGTCATGGGAAAAAATGCATTCATCTTCCTTTGTCAAGAGTAAATATTAGAAAAATATATTATGTTTTGAAATTTATGATTATACTGTCTTTCTTAAAATTATTTTAGGGATTGTATTTCCATTTGTACTGGAGTAAGACCTGATGTATTTTTCTTATCTCCCCAAGGTTTTTTTTTCTCCCCAAGGTTTATAAGTAATTAGGCAAAGAATCAGAAAACTGAAAAATATTTCTCTAGATCAAAAGGCTGTTTACGGAGAATGCCACAGCACAAATCAAGGTTTTGCTTATTTGTTTGCTTGTTTGTTTAAGTACACGTGGAACTAAAGTTACAGTTCTCAGCTGTTTGGAGCCACTTCTACACTACATGAAGAATGTACAAAACTCTTAAATACGGCATCAGGTCACCAGAGGTGCTTCATTGCTTTAGTAGCATAATGCCATCTTGGCTACCTCTTTCTGCATGCTCCCACTAACCTACTTAGCATTCCTGACCCTATATATTGCCTGCTTCCCTCTCTGCCTCCCTGACAGGAGGGTTAACTTCCAGGGGTCAGAGGTCAACGCTCTTTCTTGTTCAGCATTGCCACTTTAACATCCAGGATACTGGCTCAATAGTTTTTGGAATTCTTTTTTTTTTTTTTCAATTCCACTTCTGGGTATTTATCCAAAGAAACCCAAAATACGAATTCTAAAACAGTGCTTCTCAACCTGTGGGTCGTGACCCCTTTGGGGGTCGAACGACCCTTTCACAGGGGTCACCTAAGACCATCGGAAAACAAAAAGATATTTACATTATGATTTGTAAGAGTAGCAAAATTACAGTTATAGAGTAGCAACGAAAATAATTTTATGGTTGGGGGTCACCACAACATGAGCAACTGTATTAAGGGGTTGCGGCATTAGGAACCGCTGTTCTAAAAGATATATGCATGCCTATGTTCACTGCAGCACTATGTACAATAGCCAAGATATGGAATCACCTCAAGTACCCATCAACAGACGATGAGATAAAGACGAGGTGGTGCATATACATGCAATGGAATATTACGCGGCCATAAAAAAGAATGAAAGTTTACCATTTGCAACAACATGGATGGGCCTAGAAGGTATTATGCTAACTGACTCAATAGATTTTTCCCAATGAACTAGAAGGAAGAAGCCTGCTTTTCTTGACTTTGTTTAAGAGAAATATATTTTCTTTTAGTGTTTTAAATTATGGAGAAACTAAGAGGCCCAAGAGGAGAAATAGAAAAACAGGGTCTATAAGAAGAGCATAAAGAAGTCTTTGGTTTCATTTTTTTTTCCTCCTTTCTCAGGCTTTCAAAAAGAACACCAAAGGGTTACAAAATGTCCTCAAGTTGATGACGAATAGTGACCAGTAAGCACCTGTCAAAAATTGAAAAGTAACTGTGTTTAATTTTCAACAAAGGGGCCAATTAGTAATCACACTCTTAAGAAAGAACATCATATCCATTGTAAGGGTGATTAAGTACTTTGCCCAGGCAAGGCTGCAGCCAGGGTCCTCAGAAGAGATTCAAATAAGAGTGTCAATTTAGATAAGTTTGGCTTATGCATGTGTGAGGCAATAGAGGAAGCAAATGACCCCATAAAGTCCCTTCCAGCTCTTTGATTTATAACTTATTCTTAGAGAGTAAATTTGAAACCACAAACTAAACATTGAAAAATTATAGCAACTTTGAACTGGAAAGTACATTTAGAGTTTTACTGGACTTTATTGAAATCATGGCCCTGGTTAATGAGAGTATCACAAAAAATCCTTTCTAAAAAGATTAGTAGGAAAAAATATGTAGGGACACCCTTAGCCCTGAGATGCCTGTCCAAGTTGTAATCACAGTGTAAAACTTAGTTTGTGATGTGTAAAGTAAATGGTTGTAAACAGCATTTGTCAGTATTTGTAGACACAATGTCCAAGAGAAATAATTAAGTTCTTAAACAACGTAACTCGTTATTTCTATAAACAGACTAGGACCTCTTGTGCATATACATTTGAATGTGCAAAATAGTTATTCATATTATATTATTTATATCAAGTCTGTCTTACTACTAAAGGACAGATTCTTCAATTTGTGGCTCAGTGAAGGAATTCGTTGCTTCTTATACTTTTCTTTCAAGTCGGCATTTTAATTGTTCAGTAGCACCTATGTATGCCAGGGAACACTTAGGAGAAAAAGAAAACCTGTAAAGCACATTCATTACTTCTCACTTGTGATTCCTGAATTGTTTTGAGAACTTCTAGGACTACTTATAAAACAAAACATTTGAAATTTAAAAGAAGTATTTTGAAAAATATAAGGGCTTAGGCCAAAAAGAAACTTGAAATAGTCTTTTCTTTAAATAATTGCAAAAGGCTGAAAAATTAGCAGAAATTCACATTTATGTTTCCTTATGAGAATCCAGCCCTATTCATTTGCCAGACATTAACAAACACATCTATATCTTAGACTCATCTCTCCTGGTAGACTATGTTCCTTCATGGAAAGGACTTTATCTCTCTATCTACTCAATATCTGGCAAATAGTAGGTATTCAATGAAGGTTTATGGAATAATTGAATGATTAGACAAATTGCCTTACAAATGAAGGAAAGCAGAGTATATTTTCTGCATAATTCTCATTAACACTATTTCTTGAAAGACCAAATGGTGTATGGGGTAAGATGGGGTATGGAATATGCCAAGAACTAGCCATTCAGCTGCCTTGCAGGTAAGCACAGAAATGCACATTTTCAAAGGACTTCTTAGCTCTTCCTTCACAACACAAGGTCACAGAAGGCTCGAGGTAACTACTGTCATCACAATGTCAATACAGACTTACTGCGTGAGATAGGAGATGCTAGGCAATAAGTTAGGATAAAATGGCAGAGAGAATTCACATAGTTCACTCATACTTCAAAGAACTTTTTTTTTTTAAGATTTTATTGGGGAATTGGGGGAACGGTAGCAGACAAGTTGCTGTCGTTTTGTTCTTCAGTCTAGTTGTGGAGGATGTTGCTTCACTGGCCCAAGTTGGCACCATCATTGCGCTCTTCCCGGGGAAGACAGATCAGTCGCCGGCTTCTGGACAGCCGCTCACGGCGGCTGCTGGCCGTTCACGCTGGCTGCTGGCTACACACGGTAGCCCATGGCAACCCACTGCCACAGGGACTGCAGCCTACGCCGTCACCGGCGACTCACGGCTGCCCAGCTCCAGGTCGAGCTGTTGTTCAACATCTTAGCTATGGAGGGCAGTGTCACTGGCCCTCATATGTGGGATCCGAACCAGGGCCCTCTGGCGTCCCAAGCCAGCTCTTAACCAACGCGCCACTCGGCCGGCCCTCAAAGAACTTTTATATCAAGCTANGGGCTGCTGGCCACTCACGCTGGCTGCCAGCCTATTCACGGTAGCTTAAAGGAGCCCACTGCAGCCCCACTGCAGCCTATGCTGTCGCCAGTGACTCACAGCAGCCCAGCTCCAGGTCAAGCTGTTGTTCACCATCCTAGCTGTAGAGGGCAGCATCACTGGCCCTCATGTGGGATCCGAACCAGGGCCCTCTGGCGTCCCAAGCCAGCTCTTAACCAACGCGCCACTCGGCCGGCCCTCAAAGAACTTTTATATCAAGCTAAGGAGTAAGCAAAGAGAAGCTCAAGGTGCAATAAATATTTTTTAAGCAATAAAGTGATACAAATGTTGTTTTCGTAGGCAGCTATCTCTACCCAGAAGACAGGCTATGATGAAGAGGAAAAACGTGATAAGAAGATATTTTACTAAGATAATGAGAAAATGACCCAATGAAATATCAATGAGAAGAAATGATAAGCAAAATTAATGGAACATTGTAGAGTCAGAATTGAAAATACTTGCTGGCTAGTTAGATATGGAGAGAGAATTCGAGGAGTCCAAGGAACAAGATTTGGAAACAATGTTGGTGCTCTGCTAACTGAGATTGAAAATACAAGTTTAACAGCTGTGGTGTTAAGAGGGAGAAAACAAATGGCACTTAGAAATGTGGATTTGGAGCCAAAGAGAAGAACTGGGGTGGGGATAAAGTCTTAGAAGATACACACACACACACACACACACACACACACACACACACAGAGTCATGTGCCATTTAATGATGAGAACACATTCTGAGAAATGTGTTGTTAGGCAGTTTTGTCATCTTGTGAACATCACAGACTGTACTTACACAAACCTAGATGGTCTAGCCTGATACACACCTAAGCTATATGGTATAGCCTATTGCTCCAAGACTACAAAACTATACAGCATGTTACTGTACTGAACAACATGAGATTACGTCAAGCCCAAGAGAAAATGATGCAATCAAGAGACAAGTTAAACACAAAATGTATGAGGCTGCTGCTGCGTAACCCAGCCTTCTGCGTTACCGCAAACTTGTTTTCATAAGTAGAGAGAGTGCCCTCTAAAATAATGAAAGTATAGTAAATGCATATGCCAGTAACAGTCACTTATCATCACTATCAAGTATTATGTACTGTGCTTAATTGCATGTGCTATGCTTTTATATGCCTGGCAGTGCAGTAGGTGTGTTTACACCAGCATCACCACAAATACATGAGTAATGCGCTGCGCTATGGTATCATAATAGCTGCTTTACTAGGCGTGTACTTCTACCCCATGAAGTCCTCCCTTTCTTCATCTAATTTGTAGGTACAAATATTCTTCTGGGGCAGGTATATTTGGACATAAGGGATGAATCAGAATGGTTCCCTCTCCCCCCCAAAGATGCTCTGCCACATACTGAGAGCGGGATGCGCATAACACAATAATGAGGAATTGGGAAAGGCACGGTAAGAACATCTGGAGTACATTCTATCGCAACCCAGCCCTTATAAATACTAACCTCCCAAGCACCCTGGTACACTTGGGCTTTACAAAAAGTAATCACTCAGTCTATCTTAACAGACGAGAAAGAAATAAGATATAAAATACAAGTCGCCTCTTTTTTGTTCAGTCTCCTACATAAAGAGAACACTACAGGAACAGATACCATGGAAGAAAACCAGTTCAAGATTACTCTTCCTCTATACCATTTCATATATATTTTTGATAGTAAGTTAAATAGACATAAATGAAATTTTTGCATTTTGGATATACCACAAAAGATATTTATTCATTTGTTCATTTGTTCAATCAATCAATGTTTATTGGATGCCTACTATACGCAAAATGCTGAGCAGGACACTGGGAAATCGGTGGTGAACAAGACAAAATCTCTGTGTTCATATCCAGGAATACAAACATTCTCTTAATCAATAAATAAGTACATATCTTATTTCAATGATAGGTGCTATAAAGAAAGCAGGAGGGAATTAAACATGTTTCATGGGGATCTGACCTAGGCTGGAGAATCAGGTAAGGCTTCCTTGAGGGCGTGGGTTTTTTTTGTTGTTGTTGTTGTTTTTTAAGATTTTATTGGGGAATTGGGAGAGGTGCACAGCATTGGGGAATCAGGGAAGGGGAACAGACAAGTTGCTGTCCTTTTGTTCTTCAGTCTAGTTGTGGAGGACGTTGCTTCACTGGCCCATGTTGGTACTACCATTGCGTTCTTCCCGGGTGAGGCAGATCAGTCGCCGGCCATTGGACAGCCGCTCACGGTGGCTCTTGGCAGCTCACGTGGGCTGCTGGCCACTCACGCTGGCTGCCAGCCTATTCACGGTAGCTTAAAGGAGCCCACTGCAGCCCCACTGCAGCCTATGCTGTCGCCAGTGACTCACAGCAGCCCAGCTCCAGGTCAAGCTGTTGTTCACCATCCTAGCTGTAGAGGGCAGCATCACTGGCCCTCATGTGGGATCCGAACCGGGGCCCTGCTGCTCAGAGCTGGTGCTCCCAAGCCAACTCCTAAGCAACGCGCCACTCAGCAGGCCCAAGGGCATGTCTTTTAAGCTCAGCTCTGAAAGATGATTAAGTTTTAATGAGGTGAAAAGTTGGGCAAGAACTCATCCGATAGAGGAAACAGCATGTGTAAAGGAACTGAGCGGGAGCAAGCACAGTACATTCAGGAAAATGAAAGATCCAAACATGGCTGAAGCTCAGTGCAACCTGAGGAATGTGGCCATGGGTGAGCCTGATGAGCCAGGGGAAGGTCAGATCTTACAGGGTCCTGCAGGTCAGGTCAAGGGCTTCGTCTTATGGTGTACTGGTTATTTCACGTTATCTGCCCAGCTTTGTTCTCCTTCAGGCTGAAATCTGCAAACTGAATTACCCAGGCTCCTTGCCCTCTGCTTTCCAGTTGGATTTGGCCAATAGGAGACACTGATAGGAGAGCTGAGACTGGAGTGGAAATGAGGATTAAGGTAGTTCCTCCCTGACACTGAAGTATCGCTGCTGGGGACTTGCCTCTCCACAGTTCCAGTCCTTGCTGTGTGGACCCTCCTCCTCAAGCCAGCTCTCAGTGAGCGCTGGTTACACAACTCCCTCCCCTTGCTCCTTTAACCCAAGGAATAGTAAACAAACTCCACTTTTGTCTATCTTTACGTTCCTCGGTATCTCCTACTGGTCCCCTAAACGATGACGATACTGCAAAGTGGGTCTTTCCTTATAATCTCTGCACTTGAATTATTTGAACTGAAATCTGTTTCCTGCCTGAATCATGACTGATATTCAACAGAACAGCCATTTCATTTGCATTTTTTAATTGATCGCCATAGCTACTGTGAGGAGAATGGATTGTATTGGGATGAGAAAGAGTGATGTGAGGAGATCTGTTAGGAGGCTACCACAGAGGTCCAAGGACATGATGCTGGCAACTGGAAAAGGAGATGTAGAAACATGACAGATCTGAGAGCTATTTGGGAGGGAAAAAGAAATATTTGGTCATTGATGAGAATAAGCAATAGGGAGAGAGAGGGAGAAGCAGATAAGCATAAAATTTTCCTCTCACTTTCCAGGCAACCTAACTCCTTGGTATGTGTTGATATGTAAAGTTGTAGTCCAAACGGTAAGTGATCTGGAAGGTTTTGTTTGTTTGTTTTGGGGGTTTTTTTGTGTGTGTGACAGGATAAAAAAAACAACTTTTTATATATAAGGCCTGTAAAGTATTCTGAGATGATTTTCTAATTGCTAAATTTAATTAACATACTGAGCTTTTTGTATCAGACACTATCCTAAGAAATGTACAGATATGAATATTAGTTATCTCATTATGCTTCCAGTAACTCTATTTCCTTTCCCAGAAAGGAAATCTACAGATACCAATGTATCCAAAATGCTTTTGGTTTAGTCCTACAAGACACTTAAAGCCTTCCTTTATTCTGATGTGCCTAAATCTCTAGTGTTAGAAGGGTGTTAGAAATAAATCAAAATTCTCAAACCTCTCTGTATATTTCAGATATAGAAACTGAGTCTCCTTTTACTCAATGCTAAACAACTGGAAAGTGTCCAAGGTGGCACTTGAATTGAATATCCTCCCATTCCCTTAAACATTCAGAAATGTGCTTAATAAATGCATAGCAGTGCTGCATTATCGTTCTATCATGTTTTAAAACTTTAATTATGCCCAGTTTTAAATAAAATATTTTGTTAAATAATCAACATTATTTTTTTAGATTACCTGGATGGCTGTGATACTTTTTATAAATTTATAATCTTTTATAAATTTCAATTATAACTGTTTTTTTAATTAAAATTGTTCATCTTGGGCCGGCTGGGTGTTGCATTGGTTGGGAGCTGGCTTGGGATGCCAGAGGGTCCCGGTTCAGAACCCACATATGAGGGCCAGTGACACTACCCTCTACAGCTAAGATGCTGAACAACAGCTCAACCTGGAGCTGGGCTGCCATGAGTCGCTGGTGACCGCATAAGCTGCAACCCCTGCTGCAGTGGGCTGCCATGGGCTACCATGTGTAGCCAGCAGCCAGAGTGAGCGGCCGTCCAGAAGCCGGCGACTGATCTGCCTCGCCGGGGAAGAGCGCAATGATGGTGCCAACTTGGGCCAGTGAAGCAACGTCCTCCACAACTAGAATGAAGAACAAAAGGACAGCAACTTGCCTGTTCCCCTTCCCCCAATTCCCCAATAAAAATCTTTAAAAACAAAAAAATTGTTCATCTTTGCTCTCAGAGGGTAGACTTGTGATAATTTTTAAATTTTATTTTATAATTTTATAAATTACTTACAAAATATTTTATAAAATATTTATAAATTAAAATTAAATTTATAAATTAAAATTTAAAAATTAAAATTTATAAAATAATTTTAATGTTATTTGTATCTCTGTGCTAGACAGCTGTGTATTAACTAAATCACCTCTCTTTTTCCTTGTGGGCACACAGCTCCCAAGGATCATTTCCCAGCCTCCCTTGCAACTGGGGGTGAGGGAACAAGTAATTCCTCTAAAGAAAGGAATGTGGGAATTTTTTAGTTTTGAATCTCTCATCCTGCCTCCAAATTATTTTCAGGCCATTTATAGAGAGTGCTAGAGGTAGAAGATCCTATTTTTTTTGAAGGATAATTTGCTTCTGTCTTCTTATCTCTTAGCCCGTTATAAACAGCTCCAAACACTCCCCTTCATATTCCACTGCACACACTCCCTTCCTTTTCCTCTCACATCTCTTCCTCTCTCCATCTTTTCTACTGTTCATGAGCAACTGTGTGATCCATCTCTAGGTAATAGGCATCAAGGCTGGCCCAGGGCCAAATGGTGAGGAAACAGCTTTTATTTTTGTAGTCACTCCACTTCTGCTTTGTTCATCTCTTTATCCACTTTATGTTTTACCACCTCCCTCCTCTCTCAGGCTATCAAGATCACCCTGCACCTTTTCCTCACTCCCAGAGGTCCCCATTATTGATCTTTTTTCTTTCTCAGGAAGCCCTGAGGTTTTTAGTATTTTTTTTTAAGACAAGATTTTATTGTCTGATGTTCAGTTTCTTTAGGTTTTGCTATGTGGTTCTCAGAAAGACAATGAAGTTAACTTATCTCTGCTGTGGTTTTAAAGGCTGCTTATGGTTTTCCTCTCTTTAAAGGGATTATCCTTTAAGACTAACCTGCCAGATTGAAACCCAAAGGATATGTAATGGTGGAATTCCAGTGTGGCTAGCCGAGATGAGAATTTGGGGTATTTAATCATATTTCCACCCACTACTTTTGATTAAATGAATGGCCAGTAGGCAACACTGCTTTGCTTTATACTACTGCTGACTGTTTTACTTCTTCTGATGTATTCTATATCAATGGTTCTCAACCTTCAACATACATCAAAATTTCCTGGAGGACTTGTTACAACCCAGATTCCTGGGCTCCAACTCCACAGATTCTGATTCAGTAGTTCTAGAGTGAAGTCCATTCATGTTTTTCTAAGAAAAGCTCCCAGAATATATCCATTATGGCGGTTTAGAGACCACACTTTGAGTACCATCAGTCAACAAAGCTACTTGAAGTACACAGAAGACTTGGGAAGGAAAGTTTGATAAGATTCCATTTGAAATAAGACATGACAAAATCTGGTTCTATTTTCAATATGAACCTTTTGAACAAAAACATTGTAGCATCATATAATCCTACAGCTAGAAGGGATTTTAGTGATTGTCAAGTCTAGCACTATGTTATGAAGATGAGAAAACCGAAACCCAGAAAAAATATTTCACATCTAAGGAGGGACAGAAATAAAAACTAAAGATGTAGTCTAGAGTGTTTTCAAAGATCGCTAAACACTATTTCCCATCCCTCTTTTACAATGTGACTTTGTCACTATACCCTCAAGAAGTGATATCTATCTACCTTCCCCTTGAATCTGGGCTAACCATGAGATGTGTTTTGACCAGCAAAGTACAGTAGAAGTGAGGCTGTATAACTTCCAGGTCAGAGACTTAAGAGACTGTCAGTGTCTATCTTTACTTCTTACCCAGCTGGAAAGCCGGGTAAGTGAGTGAAGTTATTTTGGATCTTCCATCTAGTCCAGAGACCCAGCCAACAACAAAACGAAAGAATTTCCCACCAAACCACAAAATTATGAGAAATAATCAATTGTTGTTTTAATTCACCAAGTTGTGAGGTGGCTTGTTTTGCAGTAGAAAACTGCAACAATGGGTCCCCAGGCTCCTCCGTAGTTCCCTATGCAGTCCTCTTCACATTCCGCTTCCTCCTACTCCCGCATCTGTTCAGTTCAACCAGCACTTCATTTAAACATCTACAATATTCTAGACACTGTGGATTCAAAGATGATAATAAAAACACAATTTTACCCTCAGTGACCTCATGATCAAAAACAGAAGGCTGGCTAAACAAATAATTGTCACACATTTTGATTGAAGTACCAATATAATTATGTACAGAATTGGTAAATAGGGATGAGAGGTGTGTGTGGGGGTGGGGGGGTGGAGGGGGGTGTAGTGGTTAAAGAGGCAAGCATGGGAGGAGCAAAGAAGGCTTTGCAAAAGAACTGGCACCTGAACATCACCATAAATTACATGCTAGACAGATAAAGACAATGATGAACTGATATAAATTCACTATCATACTTTACTCAAAAGTATTACTTTTGGATTATTTGTATAATTAACTCCTCCAACTTTACAGATAGTGTGTGAGTATATGAATGTATATATGTTTAGCTTGATTGCATCCATAAATAAAGTTATTCTTTTCTATAAATAAAATATTAGAATACACATTTCCCCTTCACATCCTCAATATTTCTGTCTCCAAAAACTTATTCAGAAGGCAGGCTTATTTGCTAGCAATGTCTACCTACAATAAATCATGGGTCAAATGACACATGAAAACCTTATGGAACATCTATCTATTCATTCCATCATCAGGAACAGGTAATCAAAACTCCATTGAATAGCTTAAAATCTAGGAAGGTTCTTAGGGCTCCATTACAAACCACAGAAATCTGTTACACACAAAGGGACATATTACTTGCTACTCTGTGGCTTGAAAATTTTGGATGATGTGGAGAAGGAAGCTCTTGGTATAATGTCTAAGAAAGTCCCCAGCCCCAAGAATTGTCCCACTGCTGCTGTGTTTCGGGATGTTGCACATGGCACAGGAGAAAGCTGATGAATCAGGAAACTGGTAACTTGGACCCATGCTGCTTGCCTCTGCCATCATCCGAACAGCAGAATTACGGTCTCTATACCAACTAACTTCGTTCCAAATTCAAGTCTCCTGTAAGTATACCAGATTGGAGGTACCCAAATCACATCTGGAACCTTAGTGACAGGGGCATATGGAAGCAACAGGGACGTATGGAAGAAGTTGGAATGCATGGTTAAGAAAACAACCCACAGGATACATCACAAAGGCTTACTGTGACTTCTACCAAATAAATGAAGTCAAAACGCGGACTGAAGAAGCTCTCCTCTCCCCATTCAACCATGAATATTGAAAAGGTCAGATTGATTTAGCTGCTGTGTTAGAGAAGATCATATGGAGAAAGCACATTCCAAACCACTAGAACCAAGGGACATATACTTTTAATTTATTTGAGTCCAAATAATTTATTAAAGAATTGTGAACATTACTCTTGAATATATTTATATAAACACACGTTATACTTCTTTAAAGTTAATACAATGCTTCAATCATTTCTTCATCTATATTTAACCAAATTTCTTTTTATTGTAAATTTTGAGTCTATTCTGATATGTGTTTGCCAGAGAAATTTAAAATTCTTGTTTGCTGATGTTATTTTGTGGTCCATAATTTTAATTAATGTATGTTTTGATAATACAAGCCTATTATTTATTTTACTTTTGAATATGTTAAAATAAAATATTTCACAGTATTAATAAGAATATATATTTTAGGTTCCTTACTTCTTGGATTAAACCACTCATCATAATGTGCTCATATAACATAGAACAAATTGGGTAAATGCAAGATGACATGCCCATAAATACAACAAAAACCATAAAAGTCAACTTTGGCTTATTTAGAGCAAAAAATTCTGGAATAGGTCAAATTGGGGAAGTTTTTATTCTGCGTAAAAATTGTTTCAAACATGAATAATTTTTTTGGAAATATGAAAAAAAGTATTTTCCCCAGGGAAAGTACACATTTCCTAAATGTGAATCTTAGTAAAAACATTAAAAATAGTTAATTTTCTCATAATCTAATCTATTCTGAATAATGATTTCTTCAGTCTTATGAATTTTGTTAACTTTCAAGTTTTCATCCAGAAAACTGAAAGCTAAAGTTTTATCAAAAGATTAGCTTGAGAGGAAAGGAAGCACTGTGGTTCAGTGAAAAGTCAGATGTTATTAATGAGTATGGACTGCAGCTGTAACACATGAATCATTAAACAGAGCTGAAAGTTTCACTGTTCAGTGCACGAAACTATTAGTCTAATTGAGCCTCTGTTAAGTGGCAAAGAGTTGGCAATGAACCAACTGGACTGCTGGATGTAGTTATGGTGATAAATTGAATTTTTTTCTTTATAAAACTTAGGCAGCTAAAGCTAATTCCCACAAGGACAGACTAGTCAGAATAAATATAAGACCAAATACATAGGATTGGAAATGTCTAAATCAAAATTTTGTAGACATTTTCTACTGTCTTCAAAAAAGAGATCTGAAAAGTCATATAACAAAACTCAAAAAACACTGCACCAAGTTTACATGCCAGCACCATAAAAAATACCAGTTTCATAAACCCCAACCCCAAATACCTTATGTATAAGAATGGATTATTGTTATTTCTGAACAGTGGGGCTATGAGTAATTTTTAATAAAAATTTTGCTTATGTCAATTTTCCACAATGAATATATATTTCTTTTATAAAGAGTAATCTATAAAGTAGAGAAAAAAGTTCTTTGCAACCCCCTTCAAAGAAGCAAGTTTTAAAATATTAGTGATAATACAGAACAAAGACATGTAAGAAATACTTTTCTAATTTGAACTATAATGAAATTGTTGCAATATAAATTCAACAGATGTGCCCTTAGAACAAAAATACGACAATCTTTGGAGTACTTTTACTCACAGTGTATTATTTGACTATCACAAAAATCCTGTCAAGTAGGTGGACTGCTGCTTTTTTCATTTTAGAAAGGTGATAATAAAAGCTCCAAGGGAATAAACATTTTATCCACAGGTAGAAAATTAGTAAATGGCAAAGACAGATTCCCCAAGTCTCTGCTCTATGGCATTTATTCTTATTCTAAACCTAAATGACAAGCAATCTTAATCCCCTCTCTCACATCACAGCAAACAAAAAAACCCTTCAAAAATATTTTAATTTTTTTGAAATCATATAATGGAAAATACTTCACTACTTGAAACACTTTACAATTGTTTTTAGAAATGCATTGTTCTGTACACCTGAAACTAAAAATAAATAAATAAATAAATAAATAATAAATGAGAGTCAGTCCTCCTGAGAGGTGATTTGACAATCTAGACAACAATGGGGGGGGGGGGTTCTCAGTACTCTCCTCCATATTCCCAGGTAACCAATGCATTTATTTTACCAGGATGTTAGAGACACACTATCTCTGCTTTGTGTTCCACCCAAAGCAGTATCTCTAACGGAGGAAATCTGGCCAAGTACGAGAAGATCTGAAGACTGGCTGAGGGGAGTGGCCTTTTGGCTAACTGACCTCGTCAATCCTCCTTGGAGTTCTGACCAGCCTTGACTAATGTGGGAGAGCAGCTAATCACAGTACCACATGTTAACTTCACCTTACCTGGTTGACAAAAACCCCAAATGCTAAAATCTTCAGGGAATATTTAGAATAAACTGACATTAGGTTATAGGAGACTTTCTAGTGCAATCTACAACTGTCTCAAAGGAGATTAACTAAAGAAAACCACATAATAGATGAAGTATTTTAATATTGGAAAATATAATATAGTACATCAAAGTGTTCAAGTTGAATATCAAGTAACGTTTTAATGCTTTTGCTCTTATAAAACAGCTCAATGAATTGTGCCACATCCTACATAATACTCTACTATACTCAACTGGAATTACAAATGGACTCTTTTTAGGCCAGAGCTGCTTCTACCCTAAGAGAAATCTGACTAAATTTTCAAATGAAAAATCCATTTCTATATTGGCCAAAAGGCTTCATATAAATAAAACATATTTTCTCCTGGCAGTTAAGCACTGCAAGAAAACAGCATCTATATCAAGAAGGCAAATTAAATATTTATTCCAGGAATGAGAATATTTTATGTTTCTGAATTATATAATTAATCAAAATTTCCAAATGTGTACTATGTGTAGATTCTAAAAATAGTTATCTTCTTAATTAAATAAGAATGGACAGAGGGCCGGCCGAGTGGCTCAGTTGGTTAAGAGTTCGCTCAAGAGTGCAAGCTCTGAGCAACAGCGGTTCAATTCCCAGCCCAAGCTGAGTTGCCACTGAGCTGCCAACAGGTAGCAGGATGGCTCAGCTAAAAAAAAAAAAAAAATGGACAGGAGCTATTAAAAATGATTAGTGAATATAAATACAAAGTGGTATGGGAGAGAGGAAATTTTCTGTTTATCGTCTTGTTAACCAAGTAATTGTGAAACAAATTTAACATATATCCTTTGTTTCCAAACTGAGTCATTCCTAAACTTTGTAATTATGTTCAGCCTTCTGATTGGAAAAAGCTGGTAAGTGAAACATAAATTAGACTTTGAGGAAAAATAAATAAAAGATTAAGAATCCATTGTATTTTAGCAATAGAATTACATTATGTAGATCAGTCAACAACTCTAAATGTTTTCAATGCTTTTGCTCTTATAAAAGAGCATATCACCAATTATAAGATGCAAGCAGATTGAAGTGAGATGTTTTTAACCTCTCAAGTTAGCAACAACAACAAAAAAATGAGGTAATTTACAATACTAGTGATACCCTGAGGAAACAGTTACTCTTATGTATAATGGTAAGAATTTAATTTGGTCCAATCCACTTGCAAAATAAAATTGACAATATTTACCAAGAGTTTCAAATATATTCATATGTTTTAACACTGAAGTCTCCAACAGAGTTATGAAAATTGGAACATTTTATACATGAAGATGATAACTGCAGAACTATTTTAATAGCAAAGATAGTTAAAAAAAAAAAAGAAAGAAACAAACTACCAAGAGAAGATAGTATATACTAAGTAAAGATATAATGGGTATGAAACCTATAAAATAATATTGGGAAAAATACTTATCAACATAAAATTAAACATCAGGATCTTAAATTTTACACACACACACACACACACACACACACGCGCGCGCGCGCACATACAATTACAGCTTTATAAAAAATACAGAAAGGAATATGTCAGAATCTTAACAATAAGATTGGGTCTGGATGGTTGTGAGGCTTTGGATAATATTGTTTTATTGTTGTTTATATTTTATGTATTTTGCTTAATAAAAATGTAACCTTAAGAAAAATAAGTAACAAAAATAAACAGAATAAAGGAAGTGGAATCAGGCAATCTAGGTTTCAATGTAGCCATAAATTCAAATTCTCTTCCCTTATATGAACGGTATCATTATTGATTCTTAAGGCTCACATATCACATTTAGAAGCTGTTAGCATATTGATCAACTTTATAGCTCTGATCAGTAATTAGACAAAAGACAAAAAATAAAAACTGACACGAGATCTAATGAGTTAGTAGAGAGGCTAAGTGACTAATTTTGTTTTGCATTTCATTCGTTACTTTGAATAATATTGAATATTTGTTACAACTGCAGTAATTTCTATCAATTGACAAAATCCAACTCTGAAGAATGGTGTCAGGATATGCTATATCTAATAGGAATGTTTATTTTTTTACTCTTCAAGTAACAACTAAGCTGTATTCCTTTTAGACTCAGATTTGTTAACATTGCATAAATAAAGAGCCTAGATACATATATAAAAGTGAGTGGTAAAAGAAAACTATTTTAACCATTTTGGGGCCAAAATTGATTTATGTCAATTTTTATATGTAACAAATTTCTGTAGCATATATATGTGTATGTGTGCGTGTGTGTGTATGTATGTGTAATGATGAATACTAACTTATTCTGGTTTTTTTCTTAAATTATATTTGTAATAGATTGATGATATTACAATTATATTTTTTTCAGGGAAATCCAGAAGAATAGTTTAGAATATCATTAATAATTATTTGCACTAAAGACTGAAAATACTGAGCACTGGAATAGTAATTACAACATAAGCTACTTGAGGCCAAGATAAGAATATTCTAATAGAACTAAATAGAGAGTTGTGGAGCTAAGTGACTGAGAAGATTATAAAATTAAGGTGAATTACAATCCCATGGTTATATCTACTGGAAATTCTTCTACATTTAAGATTCTCTTTCCAGAGTTTGCTTGCTTTTTACTGAGCAATTAATCTAATGTATATAGTTCCTCACTGCATCTTTACCTGTGTAACTCCCTCATGCCCTGGTTTAGACTTTTAGTCATTACATTAGAACTTTTTATGAGGGCATTTTAGTAATATTATAAGGTTGAATTTCCTTTTTATAAATAGTATGACTATTATTTTTGAGTTGATTAAATTTTTACAACTTCCTAAGGTATCACATTCAAGTATATTCCTCTGCCAAATGCATTTTTGTATACATAACTAACATTTGGGGGTTAGATTTAATGCAAATCTAACAGTTTTCAGGATTGAACAATCATGATAATCAGGCTGCTAAAAATGGTACTCACTGGGGCCCTGAAGCCCAGTGGAAGACTGAAATACAGTTCTGGGAACACAAACAAGACCCCAGGGTAAGGTCATCTTGAAGTGGTAAGAAACAGAGGAAGATAGGGATACCAGCAGGAGAGAAACTTCTCTCTGAGACTTGAGAGGATGCAGAAATAAATGAAATAGAGAACAGAAAAACAATTGAGAACATCAATGAAAACAAAACCTGGTTATTTGAAAAGATCAACAAAATTGACAAATGTTTAGTAATATAGACTAGAAAAAAGAGAGAATACTCAAATTACTAGAATTACTAATGATGGAGAAGATACTACTGCTGACATTACAGAAATAAAAAGATTATAAAGGGATACTACAAACAACTGCACACCAACAAATTAGATAACTTAGAGAAAATGGACAAATGCCTAGAAATACACAAACTAACAAAATTCACTCAAGAAGAATACCCTGAAAAGTGCAAAACATTGTTGAAAGAAATTAAAGGCATAAAAATAAATGGAAAAACATCCTACATTCATGGATCAGAAGACTTGACATTGTTAAGATGGCAACACTCCCCAACTGATCCACAAATTCAGTATAATTGGAACCCAGGTGACTTCCTTGTACAAATTAACACACTGATTCTAAAATTCTTATGGAATTCCAAGGAACTCAGAATAGCCATATCAAAGCCTGAAAGAGAAGAACAAAGTAGGACTCATACTTCCTGATTTCAAATTTTGGCTACAAGCAACAGTAATCAAGACAACGTAGCATTGACATAGACATATAAATCAATGGAATATAACTAAGAGTACTGAAATAAACCCTTAATCTACAGTCAATTTTTGACAAGCGTTCCAAAACTATTCAATGGAGAAAGAATAGCCTTTTCATCAAATAGTGCTGGGACAAATGGACAGCCACATGCAAAAGAATGAAATTGGACCCTTAGCTCACATATTCACAAAAATTAACTCAAAACAGGTCAAACACCTAAATATAAGAGCAACACTATAAAACTCTTATAAGAAAACACAAGGTACCCATTCATGACCTTGAATTTGGCAGTGAATTTTTAGATTTGACAACAAAAGCATGAGCTAAAAAATAAATTGTACTTAATCAAAAGTAAAAATTTTGGGCCGGCTGAGTGGCACAATGGTTAAGAACTGGCTTGGGACGCCAGAGGACCCCGGTTCGGATCCCACATGTGAGGGCCAGTGACACTGCCCTCTACAGCTAAGATGCTGAACAACAGCTCAATCTGGAGCTGGGCTGCCGTGAGGCACCGGCGACAGCATAGGCTGCAGCCCCTGCTGCAGTGGGTTGCCATGGGCTACCGTATGTAGCCAGCAGCCAGCGTGAGCGGCCAGCAGCTGCAGTGAGCGGCCGTCCAGAAGCTGGCGACTGATCTGCCTCGCCCGGGAGGAGTGCAATGATGGTGCCAACTTGGGCCAGTGAAGCAACGTCCTCCACAACTAGACTGAAGAACAAAACGACAGCAACTTGTCTGTTTCCCTTCCCCCAATTTCCCAGAGCTGTTCCTATCCCCGCAATTCCCCAATAAAAATCTTTAAAAAAAAAAATGTAAAAATTTTATGCTTCAAAGAACACATTTAAAAAGTTTAATAAAAAATACACAGAATGCTCAATGTGTGTGTGTGTGTGTGTGTGTGTGTGTTTGTGTGTCAGAGTGTGTGTTCATTCAAATCACATATCTGATAAGGGACTTATCTAGAATATATTTTTTTAAAAAACTCTTATAACTCAATAAAAAAGACAAATAACCCAATTAAAACAATGGGTAAAGGATAAGAATAGACAGGTCTCAAAGAAAGATATATAGATGGCCAATAAATACATGAAACGATGATCAACATCATTAGTCATCAGAAAAATGCATATCAAAACACAATGAGGTACCATTTTATACCTACTAGGATGGCTAAAATCAAAAAGTCATAATAACAAGCGTCAGCAAAGATAAGGAGAAATTAGAACCCTGACACACTAGTGGTGGTAATGTAAAATGGTGAAGCCATTTTGGTAAACAGTCTCTGGCATTTCCTCAAATGATTAGACAGAGAGTCACCATATAACTAGGAATAATTCCACTCCTAGGTATACTTCCAAAAAATGAAAAAATACGACAGACAATTAAGTTCCTGAACTTGTTGCAACAATGTTGCTAACCTTTTCTGATATCAGAGGGATTATTCATTAGGAATTTGTACCACCTGGAAAAACAATTAACCAAGTTTACTATTTGGAAGTGCTGAAAAGGCTGAGTGAATAAGTTAGAAGAAAACAACCTGAACTTTTTGCCAACAATTCATGCTTCTTGTATCATGACAATGCACCAGCTCACAAGGCATTGTCTGTGAGGGAGTTTTTAGCCAGTAAACAAATAACTGCATTGGAACACCCTCCCTACTCACCTGATCTGGCCCCCAATGACTTCTTTCTTTACCCGAAGATAAAGAATTTTTGAAAGAAAGACATTTTGATGACATCAAGGGTTATACAACGACAGTTCTAATGGCCATTCCAGAAAAAGAGTTCCAAAATTGCTTTGAAGGGTGAACTAGGAGCTGTTATCAGTGCATAGCTTCCCAAAGGGAGTACTTCGAAGGTGATGGTAGCGATACTCAGCAATGAGGTATGTAGCACTTTTTCTAGGATGAGTTCGTGAATTTAATTGTCCAACATTGTATCCATCTAGAAAAAAACTGTACATGAGCATTTATAGCAGAATTATTCATAATAGCTAAAAGGTAGAAACAACCCAAATGTTCATCAGTGGAAAATGAATAAACAAAATGTGGTACATATCCTACAATGAAATATTATTCATCCATAAAGAGGAATTAATACTGATACATACCAAAGCATGGATAAACCTTGAAAACATGCTGATTCAAAGAAGCCAGTCACAGAAGTTCACATATTATATGATTCCATTCATATGAAAGTCCAGAATAGGAAAGGAATTAATGGCTGCTTAGAATGGGAGGGGGAAATGGGTAGAAGGCAGGTGATGACAAGATGCATGGGGTTTCTTTTTGAGATGATGAAAATGTTCTAAATTTGAAAGTGGTGATGGTTGCATGTATCTGTCACAATAATAAAAACCATTGACTTGTACACTTTAAATGGGTGAACTATACGGTATTGAATTATATTTCAAGAAAGCTTTTTAAAAAATTAATAATACAGAAAAAAGTTGATAATGCAGTAAATTGATAAAAATTGATAGTATATCAAAAAACAGTACTAATGAAAGAATCAGACATTTCACCAGCATAATGACAGATTTTTAACATATCTTTTCCAACTATTGATAAAACATATAAAGAATCAGCTTACTATGGAAAATTTCAGCAACATAACTAAATATTGAATGAGATGACCCAAATATTAGAGTATACATTTTTCTTAAGCACACATGGAACATTTACAAAATCAATCTAGTATAACCCATAAAAGAACTCCCAAAAGTTGCAAAAAATATATGTCATATAAAACCCTATTCTGTGACTAGAATGCAATTAAGTTAGAAGTTAATAACGAAAATAATTTTTTAACTCTATGTGTTTAGAAACTAACTCTTTGGCTGAAGATTCATAATAGAAAATGTTTAATATTTTCACATATTTTTAAAGAAATCTAAAATGTGATAAAGGTAAAAATGCTACCTAAAAAATAACATAATCAAAAATTTTACAAATAAGTACACTGGAGCCTTGCAGTTTCTCAATAACTGTTAGGCTTACAGATATCATTAAAAATCATTGAGCAAAAAGAAATTTTCTACTTGACAGATAAGAGAGATGACTCAGCTATACACAAAAATTTGGATATTCCTGGAAGACTCCTCTTTAAATGGTTCTATGGGTAAAAAGCTAACAAAGCCAGACTTTTTAAGCTCTTCTCTTGTAAATACATAATTCTCAGTGTCCATTTCCATGGCAGAAGTGTTGGAGAGTTCCGGATTTTTGTGATCACTCTCTCAGCAATACAATTATTCCAATAAAAAAGACATTCAGATATGAAGAGCCTGAATAAACAAGGCTTTATAAACCAGGATTTTTCCTAAGATTTTCCTTTCCCCACCCAAATCAGTCAAAGTTTAAGTACGCCTATTTTAATGGGCCTCCCATAAACAACATCATAATTTCAAAAAGCAAAAACATAACCATATTCTTATTTGGAGGCATTGGTTGATAATTACATTAATACTGTGATATTTTATTGACCCAACTTAAAGTAAACGTTCCCTGGTAAAAATGGTATGTTACATACAGGAAAAGTTGTACAGAACTAATACTTTAAGTACAGTAGTCAGGAATACCACCAATTTAAAAATACTCTTTGTTTTTTTACTTATATAAATACAACTTTCAAGTTATTTTTAGAACAAGAGTGAATGGCTAAAATACGTTAATCATATATCTGATAGACACAACTTAATTACCTACCAAACTAAAATTTCTGGAGTCTAAATTGTCTTTTGACATTTAGAACAAAACTTAAAACCTAGATGCTAAACTATAGCCATGAAACATGGTAGGATTTTTGTTCTATACATGCATCAGGAATATGAAATAATATATAGAACAAAAATATTTAAAAAGCTTCAATGATATTAAGTTACTATTTCAAAATTTTCAGTAATGTTTCAAGACACAGGATGAAGGATAAGATTATTTGTAGATTATAATGGCTTCCTCATATTTGTAGATTATAATGGCTTCCTCTACCATTCTCAAGGACAGGTATATTTGTATATCTCTCTGTTCAATGGTTTTCCATCATGTATACACTAGAGCTGATTCTCTTAACATCAAACATGTAATGAGCACATTTAACTTCTATTTACACTATAATAAATGTCACTAATAATGATGATGACATGTTACCATTAACTACTTTCTTTGTACCAGGGTCTGTCATATGCTTTACATGTTTTATCACTCATCCTCATGGCAACATAACAAGGTACTAGTTGCTATTATTTCATTTTAAAGGTATCAAATCTAAGACCACAGAAGTTGAATTAGGTCACGCACCCTGCACACATTCAATCCCAAGTCTGTAGTTCTTAAAGGTCTAGAGTCATTCCTCCATTCCATGATTTCTTTTGTCTCTCCTTGTTGGTCTGCTATTTATAAAACAAAATCCAAACAGGTATATCTAGACCCCGGAGCATGAAAAATATAATATACACTTCACAGTCTTCCAGACTCCAGAATGAAACACAAGAATTGTGTTGACCTCGAGCCAGAGACTCCCTTTCTGCTTTTGGCTGGCTGTGTCTCCCAGATACTATCCATGCATTCCCCCTGGCTTCTTTAGGGAGTTGGGACTACTGGTTTATTTTCAAATAGCTTCCCATTCTCAGGAACCTGTGTGTTACACTTGGTTTTGAATAACTTTAAAAGGTGAAATCGTGCAAGTATCATTTTTGATTCATGGTTTTCCAATCTTCCATACCCTCTTCTAGAGCAGCAACTTTCAAATTTTAATTAGCATGATAAAGCACGCTGAGAGACTTGTTCCACCCGTTATATCCCAGGCCCTTATTCATGAACTCTGGTTCCATAGGTCTGGAATGGGACTGGGGATTTCCAAATGATTCTGATGCAAGTGACATTCAGATGACACTTTAAGAAAAATGACAGGACTTTATCTTTCTTCATGATAAACTGAATATGACTATAATCGTGTTAAACAATAAAAGTGGCAAGATGAGCTGCAGGTTTGGATTAACGTACGGTTACATTCTACTTCTGCTGCTTTCTAGCTCTGACCTAGGACAAATCTCTTAACATCTCTGAGTCTCAGTGTTGTCAGGATTTAATGAGATAAAAGGGGGAAGTCCTTAACCCGTGCCTATTGTTTACCGAAGTCCTCCAAAAACATTTGCTCCCTTTCACTCACCCCCTTTTTTTTATATAAGATTTTATTGGGAAATTGGGGAAGGGCAACAGTGTTGGGGGATTGGGAAAGGGGAATAACCAAGTTGTTGTCCTCCAGTCTTAGTTGTTGGAGGGTGTGGCTGGCTCAGCTCCAAGTCCACTTGCCATCTGGCCACCCATTGGCAGCTTATGATCGCTCAGTTCAAGGTGCCGTGTTCAATTGCAGTTGCGGGTGGGTATAGCCCACCATCCCATGCGTTCACTCACCCCTTTTAAAGCTCAGATCTTTGTACTTCAAAACAACAAAATGCTGCTTGCTACAATAGAAATGCTAGTGCCCGAAAATGCTGCCTGTCTTCTTAAACTCCTATGCATCAAACCAAGGCTATTCATTGCCTTGATGATTAATCTTCTGTTCGTCACTAGCTGAATTTTCCACTGGCACCAGTTCGTTTGGCATTTTGAGCCTTCTTTGGGCAATCATGCTATTTGTTTGGAGAAAATAGAGAAAGGGTAGAAATTCAACATTTAACAAAACAATTTATAATGTACTATGTCCCAGGCAGCAGGAATTCACCTGAGCTTTGTCATGGAGACGTATAGCTTTTCTGGTTCCTTTCGAATATGGCTGTCAAGTACTTTGAGTCATCCTGGCCTGACCAGCTTTTACTCTGGCTTCAAATAGAAGTAAATTACTTTCTATTACTGGACACACTACAGGAGACCTAAGTGCCTTGGAAGAGGCTAAAAGAGTACATTCTCTAAAGTGGGTAATAGCTGTGCTACGGAAGAGGACAGGAAAGAAATGTAAAAAGTTGGGAAATTTATACTTTAATCTTCATGTATATCCTTGATATAAGTTCAGGTTTGTGAAATACAAAAGAATACTCTCTCATTTATTAACCTCTTAGAGCCTATGGACTTTTCATCTTAAAGGAGCCCTTAAATTAAAATGATTTTCTAATGGAAAACAAATGGCAATAAACTTTAAGAAAAGATAGAATGGTATAGTCATTAAAGCATTTGAAGGAATATGAAACACTTATTTGAAATGACTACTGGCATAAGCAGAAAGGATCTTTAACCTTTCAATAACTTTATAGTCTGAGTCTTGTTTCCAAATTTAGATTTCATCAGCACCAGCAGAAAATATAAGAACAGTAGCCTCAGTGCAGGCTTGGTATATATTTAGGATTTATTCTGCTACCTTTCACTTACAGTGCTCTTATAGACAAAAAAAATAAATAAATATTTGGAAACAAAAATGAGATAAAATGATACTTACTAGTACTTTAGGTTATAGTTTATTTCTTTCAGACAACAGCCTACTCTCAAGGATCTAATTGGTAGTACTTATTTCATCCAGAGCTAAGTCTGAATCCTGGATCTCTTACTTCTAAACCCTGTGACATTGGTGATGTTACTCAACTTCCCTGGCCCTCCATTTTCTTACGTGTAATACAGGAATAATATTAATTCCCTCATAGAGTTATTCTGAGGATTAGATTAAGTAAGCATATAGGACCGATGCTGGATCACAGTGGGCACTCAACAAATAAGCATTTTTAACATGCTAAAAATATTTTTAAATAAATAACAATAAAGATCAAATAGAACTACAAAGGAAGACAGGCAGGGCATTTTTATAGGATGTCTATTTGTTTGAGGGACAGGATCATAAAAACTTAGTTGCCACAGGAAACTTAGGAAGTTAAAATGTTTGCATTTCTTTAGAACCAAATATTTGAGCTTTTGCTGCTTTGAGGTTGAGATCATCACATTAATCTTTAGTTCTAATGAAGTTAGTTATTAGTGTTTCTTACTATGACCACCGTCTGAATCTCTCCTCTATGTATTTATCTACGGAAGAACACAAAGTACCTACCAGTTCATTAATGTAGAGGCCTTCAGAATTGCTTGGAATATAGCTTATTGTACAGTGATGCCTGATATTTAAAAGTACATTTCTGTAAAAAGAATTTATTACAATTATAATAAATTTTAAAAACCATTTTAAAAAATTGAATTGTGTATAGGCAAAATTACTGAAGCCCCAAAATATGCAACAGTTTGGAGTTTAATTGCAACTGGAAAACTATCCTTTGGAAAGTGTATGTAGATGGAAATATTTATGAGTTGGCACGGAGAGCTGGCACAGTACATTTGCAATGGGATAATTTTAACTGTTACCTTGTTTTACAAGCTGGATTTTATCTGGTGGCTCTATAGGAGGGTTAAACAAGTCTATACATTCACTCTACATGCTTAGGTTGCTGTCTTAGTTTCAATTCTACATATGTTTGAAAAGCTTTAATAAACTTTTTACAGAAAAATGATTCAATGAAACAAACTAGGAATATTTTCCACATAATGGCATCATGATATTTCACATTACTCTATTGTTTCATATATCATCAATCTTGTACCAGATTTTGGCAAAGGAAAAGATTTTGCCTCAAGAATTTTTATTTTTTGGACTATAAAAAAACAGAAATCCAAAGTAAACAAAGATCAAACCAAAGAAGGCATAAAACAATAAAAATCACAACCATGACTTGCGTGTAAAATGGAAAAGAAAACCATATAGTAAGTTTTCTGCTCATTCTGATTATGATCAAAGTTTGTCAAAACAGAGTGGTCTTTCCCACAAAAGATTCAAAATTCCTAAGTGTACTTACTCTTAAATATTAAATAGCTACACTTTAGAAATATTAATGCTATGTGTCACCCTCTGAACACATACCGCAAAAATAATAAATTTTAGGAATATATCTTATGGAAATATCATAGATCTACCAAATCTACATACATACAAAAATGTTCATGCAATGTTATTAAAATAAAAAACATATTTAAAAGCCTAAATTTATCCAAAGTAACAAATGAGATACATTCACAATGGATTATTCTGCAGCCATTGAAAAATGATGTTGTAGGGAAATGACATGGGGAAAAGGGCATTTGATCTTAGCAAAAAAATAAATAATGCGATCCTATTTTTGTTCAAAAATTGTGCTTATGCACTGGAAGACTAGTTTTTAGTTCAATTCACCAGTGGTTTTCTCCATGTGATATATACAAACTTATAGTAGTTTATTTGCTTTGAAATTAAATACATATTCTAAAATTTCTAGCAATGTATATACATTTATCTTTGTGATAAGGAAGTACTTATTATAAAATGAAAAACTGTATGTAAGTAGTGACACCTGTCTTTTTACAAATAAGTAGACTCCTTCTCTATTGACCTTTCTGCTTCCAAACACATGTCAGAGTGTTGAGGTGTGTCCATCCGGGACAAATCACCAGAAGAGCCAAGTCATGAATCAAGGAAGGAACCTCAACAAATGCTAGAAGTAGGTAGAACTAAGACACCAGAGCAAAGTCAGAATCCAGTGACACAGGTCATCCCAGTGACCAAAGAACCAGAAGCTGAAACCCAAGAGGTGGAACGCAACTGGTTTTTGCCCAGCTCCATCTTCCATGTTAAAGGATCTCTAAGATTTTAACAGAGTTCTAGGTGAGTCCCAATTTTCCTGAAATTACAAGTATATTAGGAAAGGCAACTTTAAGATAAGTTAAATTCTTGAGGAAACTAATGGCCTAAATTTAAGTTCTAAACTCCAAAGCAAAACATCAGTCTCTGATTCCTGAGTAGTTTGGTGTGCATATTATGAGGAAAAGATGAGGTTGTACACTGTTTGAGAATGCCCCTGCTAATGTGCGCCCCAAACTATAAAGACTTTTTCAATGTTACTATAGTTATGGTGAGAGATAATTACTTAATTCATTTGAAATCATTATCTCCAGATTAAAATAATCTAAGTTCAATTAAATTTTCTTCATAGGCTGACATTTTATTATTCCCCTCTGAATTTCTCTAATTCTTCTGAAAATCAGATGCTCAAAATTGAACCTACCACTAATACATTCAATATCATAAGGATCCCATTCTCAGCACTTTATGATAATTAATCATAAGTTATGAGTAGGCAACAACTTCTAGAACAACTTGTGTTGTAGTTACAAAGATAAAATAGAACACATAAATCAGGTGATAATTTCAACTAATTATAATAATTGTTATCTATTAAATTGGCAATAGTAATGACATACTTTTACTTCACTATACCTCTGATAAAAATATGACCCAAGGGCTGGCTTTACAAGCAGAAGTGTTCCAGCTGGATTATTAAAGCAAAAGATATTCCTGGGTTTCTAGAGAGTCTCATTACATCCTACTGGCAACATTCAAAGATCAGAGCTGCTTCTTCAAACATTTACTCCTGGTCCTAAGGTTCTTTCCTTGTTCTTCCAATGGAATATCCTTCACAGCTCATCTCAACAGAGCTAACTAAAACAGCTACTTCAAGTACAGAAGTCACTTCTCTCCATGTGTAGAGACCCATTTCACCTAAGTACAGGCTGGCTACTCAAATGATCTTAGCAAGGGTTGACATTTAAATCCAGGATTTAGAGCCACCTCTAATTCTACTTCCTAGTTCATGAAATAAGACATTTGAGCACTTAATATACTGGTGCTTAACTACACACCTAATGAGCCATCCTGACTGATTTCAACTAGTCCACTAGGTGTTTACCAAGCAGTGAAGATGCACAATGCCTAAGTCTCCTTAATTAGTTCAGCAAGCAGGAAATGAAAAGGAGCCTAATTAGAGAGACATATGACATTTACAACTTACATAATGTACATATTTATTAAACTATAAAACTACACATAGACACAAAGGTGTTTGAATATTAAACAATATATAAAAATCTACCACAAAACTGCCACCTGACTCAGCCAACACTGTTTATTTAAAATAATTTTTAAAATCAAATTTGCCTTATTTTTTTCCCTTAAGGGAGATTGATCTTTAAAGGAAATCCTGGACCAGTACTGTTCCATTGAACAAGTAATTTATTTCCAGTCTGTACACTTACAAGCTCTGGGTCTCTTCTGTTGTTTATTGTCTGCTGCATGTCAAAACTTGTTATTTAATCAGAGTTAATATGTCTCTTTTAGCCACACACCTCGACTCTGGAATTGACCTGTTGGTCAGAGTTTTCAGGAAGCTGTCTCTGTTCTCATGCTGCAGTCTTTGTTTAAGCTACCTTAGAAATTATCCTCTTGGCTTAACAATAGCTTCATCTCTATATATTTTCTATATGGTAAAAAGAAAGAAGGCAGGTGGAAAGAAACTGAGATTTTTAAACCAAAGACCTAGATTTGAGTACTGATTTTGCCACTTATTCAATACCTGATCCTGGACAACTTTCCTGACATCTCCACGCCTTGGTTTACTTCTTTTAAAAATGGAGCAAATATTGGGCTGTCGGAAAAGTCATGACGTATTTTTCTGTTTTTCGTTGCAAAAATGCGTCATGACTTTTCCGACAACCCAATAGCTAAACTCTCAAGGTCACTGTGAGCAACAAATGAGAGTGTGTGGAAATCATTTTAAAGTACTATACAAATGTAAATAATTAAATAGTTGGACATAAATATATATGTATGTACTATAATCATTTAGTATTAACAGATCGAATTTGAAAGACACATGGGACTCAAGAATATCAGTATTATAAGAAAGGCTACAAGTGCACATTCTTCAGGATCCAACCTTTAAGTTTCTAGAGGATACGCACTTGTGTTAGTAGAAGGGCACACAGATTCACCTGCTGAAGAGATTTCATGAACCTTGGCAGGTCAACATGAGAGAACAAATAATTCAGATCCTCTTCTCTAGAAGTCAAAATTATTTACTAACTGATTACAAATGCCATGACATATGCTACAGAACTTCAGATCTACTGACTTTGTTTTGGATTCTGGTCATCTTAATTGAATCCTAGAAAATACACCCTTCACTGGTTGATTCTCCATTGCATGTCTTTTTTTTTTTTCCATCTATACACTAAAATCAGAGTATATTTGAAATTATTTTAAAATTTTTCATATAAGATCTTCATGTGAAATGTATTTTTTTAACACAAAAAATTAGGATATTCTAAAACCTTACTATTCAAAGTGTGGCCCATGATCCAGCAGCACCAGATCACTTTTGAGCTTGTGATAAATGCGGAATCTCAGGCTCCACCCTCAACCCACTGAATCAGAATCTGCATTTTAATAAGGCTCCCAGGTGATCTGCATACATTTCAAAGTTTAAGAAGCATTGGTCTTGATCATCTATTGTAGGACTTGCAAGGTTTCTTGCAACATGAGATGAGAGCACCAGTAAAAGGTATCATACTTTGATTTTAAAAATGAATCAGTAGTCAAGTGATGATTTTTTTTAAACACTCTATATGGTGAGCTGGCTGGGATCAGCCAGGGACACTGAGGCTGTAAGCTGGCAAGCTACACGCCTCCTTGTTAGGGTGAGCAGCTCGAGAGCAGCTTGTGGAAGCCGGAGGTCTGCAGGAAGGGTTCAGCCTGGCAGCTTACCAGCTGCCAGGCTCTCAGGCCCGGAGGGAGCAGCGTGGGGAAGGTTGCTGGGTAGATCTCATCTCCACTGTGCCGCTGAACAAAGAACAGCCAACGTTACAGACAACCTTGCAAGTTGCAGAGTGGAAAGCCATCCTGTTAACAGTTTCTACTTGCTATGTTTTGCCTCACTTCAGGGAGATTGCTCCCAAAACCAGGGACATTGAGGCTGGACGCTGGCAAGCTACAGGCCTCCATGTCCCTGGCTGATCCCAGCCGGTTCCCCACAATTCTAAATGGGAAAACATTCAGGACCGTATTGCTAAAAACATAACCTGTAAGATATCATAACAACCAAAACATCACAATATTATTAAAGCTCTACAATTTGACTTCAAAATATTTTGCCATTGGCAATGACATACCAGCTTGGACTCTGGAGCTCTCAATTGCAAAAAATACTGGGTCCTTTAGATTGCAGCTTAGTACAAATGAAGAGAATGACCAAGGAGGACTGTATAATGTCTAATTATAAAAGTATAATTAAGAGAACTCGTAAGCTTTATAAACAATTCTATTGCTTGAAGACATAGATTACAGTGTAAACTCAAGTAGAGATTATTTTGCTTTAGAGAAGTTGTTTCAGTCCTCTGCGCCTAATTTTTCTATTTGTCTAATACTCACTACTAACCCTCACTTTACCTGGCTTAATTCATAGGTGCTAACAACACAATGGTCCTATTTTCCGATCTACAATCTGATAATTGATGCATAACTGACTAAAAGAGTCTGATATCATTAGGTGCAAGACCCTAATTTCAATGCAAAGCTTTTATATTTTTATTAGAAAAAAAAATCAAGATTTTTGAGTTCTCAGAAGAATATAGCATGTTTCAAGTGTTTCACTTATTTATTCCTTAAAATTAAAACTGTGTATGAGAGAATTTGATTACCACATTCACATAATTGATTTCTTACTAGAAGGAAAAAACTAAAAATAAATTTTAAAAGCCCCTACCTTTCCTCAGCACACAGTTGAAGAGGCTCCAGGGCTGCTTGTTTGCAGTCCTGACAGGAAGGAAGCACTCAGGGAACCCATTTCCTGTAGCTACTATCAGCAGTCTCCACAGCCATAATGGAGGTCTCTCAGCCCTCCTAGCTTTCAAATGTCCTAAAAAGTCATAGATATGCTTACTCATTATTTTAAAATATGAAAATAAAATATACAAATTAGAGAAGGGACCATGGCTCTTTGGTGGCCAAAAACATGCATTCATTTTTGCTTAAGTCTTAATTTGAAAGTACATTTTATCTCTTTGTTCTGAAATAATTTCAAACTTACAGAAATGCTGTAAGAATTATACCAAGTACTCTTGTGCCCTTTACCCAGATTCACCAATTGTTAAACTTTTGCCACATTTGCCTCATCTCTCTCTCTCATTCTCTATTTATATTTTCCAGAATAATTTGAGAGTAAATCATAAACATTGTATCTCATCACCCCTCTAATACTTCAGTGTGTATCCCTTGAGAAAAGGACATTCACTTACATAGCTCCAATACAATGAACAATTTTAGGAAATTTAAAATTGATGCTGTTAATGCTAATCCACAGTCCATTCAAATTCACCAGTTATTCAGCCACATATTCTCTTAACAAGCAGTCTTAACATATAAACTGGGCATTCTATCTTCTTTAAGGGACAATGAACAATCAGAAGTCACAAAACAACATTTTATTCCCCAGAACACACTCGGTACAAACATAGAATGTAACTTCTCACATGTTGAATATACATCATAGAATGTCTTCTGCTGTTCACATGGAAAAAGAAAATCCTGAACTATGGTAACACAGCCTAGCTACCTACTAGAAATGGATAACAAGTAACTAGAAGAATATACAAATAACAAATAAAATCAATATTTAATAAATTCTTTTACTATATGATAATCATGGAAGAAAAGTGGAAAGGTCCTTTTATTTTCTCTTGGAGTCTCGCTGAATTAATTCAAATATACTTAGAGTCTGTAGGATTCTAATCTTATTAATTCATAAAGTTATTTCACCCACTGCCATTTTTCTAAATTTAACAGTGTGAAGATCTGCCAGTATCATAGCAAAGACTAAAGAACAGTGTTTTCTCAAAGTCTAAGTACAGTACATGGGGCAAAAAAAAGATTTCTTTCTCCTGACGTGTTTTTAGGGTTTAACCTAAAACATAGCCTTCATACCATGACAGTTTACAATGAAATCACCAATGTGGAAGAAATGAGATTAACAATTCAGTCAATAAGGGAATTGCTAGGAACAATCTATTTAAAAAAACAAAATATTCTTTGCATGGCTGTACAGACTGTTCATGAAACCTTGAGAGGTGTCCCAGGAGATAAAAGTACTAATGTTAAGGCTGATTCTAGGACAACTGTATCAAATACAAACATCATGGCCACTTCTCTGAATAGAAGAATTTCCTGGTGGAGCAGGAAATTCCAGCAGCTTTCAGTAAAAGATGGTCAACATTTGACTTTGTAAATGCATAAAATACATTCATAAATACTCTTAATAAAGTTAGAGCATTCTAGTCAAACAAAAATGTTACTAGAACAAAGTTTAACCTCATGAACAATGGTACTGAGGGGGGCACAGGGCCTGCAAGCATCAAGTATGAGTGAAAATCTCACTTCCCTTACTTCACTGGATAAAATCTTTCATTTCTCATTAAACTTTCAGAATTTCAGCCACCAAAATATCAAATTTCTTTGTATCTGCAATGGAATCTCTTATATAATATAAAGAAAAATAATTGAGTTATAACTGACTGCATCACAATTGTATTGCACAACATGTATGTGGTATAACTTATGCTCTTTATACAATGAGCTCCCAAATTTTTCCAAGAAAAAAAATAAAGAATATGTACACAGTGGGTATTTATATCTGACCAAGGAGTTTTCACTGTTACTGCCACTGCACTTTAAAATTGTATGCATATATTTAAAAACTTTTATACAAATTCAAAATTTAAAAGATTAATTTTTAAAGATAGATACATCATGCCCTCCCCTAAAAAAAAAAATGATTCTGTATTTCAGCCACTTTTTTTTTTTATGAGACCACTTTTTAAAACTATTAGTTGGGAATTATGCAAAAAAGTGTTTATAATCATTTTAATCCCCTCTATGTAGATATGTAAAGAAGTATTCTATTTATTTTGTGTAATTACATTATTGAAAATATTTTGTTAACAAAAGTATGTTTACCGAAGTTGCAAATAAAGATAACAACTTAAAGGGACTTGGCAGATAACTCAATTGGAATGTTCATTCCTACAGAAAAGAAGTTTTAAGTAAAGCGAGACAGCAAAATGTGCAAACCAGATCAAATGCTGATGCCTCATCAGTGCATCATATTCACATGAATAGTGAGGAAGGTTAAGAAATTTAAAGACAGTACACAAATTTTAATGCTTAGTTCATTCTTAGCTTCATTTTTAAAAATAATTAGGCCTGGTTTTAGTTTGAAAAATTCTTCTTTTAAAATGCATTGTCTGTTAATGCTATTACCAACAACTCTGTATTAACATATCCCTGGAGCCATCCCACCTCCAGAGAGCCCAACCTACATCCTCCCTGCCTAACTCAACCAACCAATTCACATCTCTAAGTTGTAATACTTAATCCCAAATCAAATTTTTAAAAATAATAGGCAAATGAAAAAAAATAAAATCAAAGCTTCTTGGAACAGGGTATGTGGAAACATGGTAACAGCTGCGATTCACAGATGAAGTCTTTTTGGTTTTTATCCAGAGTAGAAAACCATTAGACTCCAAGAAAAATCAGAGACACCCTTGATTTTCTGTGCTGTCTAAAAGCTTTACTGCATCTCCCAGGAAAGAAGTAGCTGCCTTTATCATGTATTTGGTGGCTATTTACTTGCAGCAGAAATTGAAGGCACCTACCAAGCAGAATGAACCAAAAGTGCTGCATTCTCTGAGTTTAACCTCCTCAGATTTTGAATGCCCACTACCTCCCCTGCTTTCAAACCTGTATCAGTAAAGAAACACGTGGGGGAGGAGCTGACTTCACTACAAACTGGAATGGCTTAGGCGCAAACAATCTAAAAAAACCAAGATGAGTTCTTGACTTACCAAGCTACTTAAACTGCTCATAAAATAAATCCCTAATCTAGATCATCACTCCTCTGCTGTGCATTTTTCTGAAGACTGAGAATCTTTTTTTTTTTTTTTTTAAGATTCTATTGGGGGTTTGCGGGGAGGGGAACAGTGTTGGGGAATTGGAGAAGGCCAACAGACAAGTTGCTGTCCTTTTGTTCTTCAGTCTAGTTGTGGAGGACTTCGCTTCACTGGCCCATGTTGGTATTATCATTGCGCTCTTCCCGGGTGAGGCAGTCGCTCGCTGGCCATTGGACAGCTACTCACGGCAGCTCATGGCAGCTCAGGCTGGCTGCCAGCCACTCACAGTAGCTTACGGCAGCCCATTGCAGCTCCACTGCATCCCCTCTGCAGCCTACTTCGTCACCAGTGACTCACGGCAGCCCAGCTCCAGGTCGAGCTGTTGTTCACCATCTTAGCTGTAGAGGGCGCAGCGTCACTGGCCCATGTGGGATCCGAACCAGCAGCCCTGCTGCTCAGAGCTCCTGCTCCCAAACCAACTTCTAACCAATGAGCCACTCAGCAGGCCCAAGACTGAGAATATATTCTGTTTTCAAAGGTATAAATTCCATAAATGTGTGTGACTTTGTCATGGGGACATTTAGTGAGGAAAAACCCAACAAAAAAGGTTCTACTGCATTTGGACTCCAAACAGACATAAGTTTGTATGAATTTCATCAGTGTATTTAACAGCATTATGTATTAGAATCTGACAACTTGATTCTGAATTACAACTCTAGTGTGGGAAAGATCCCAGAAGAACAAGTGACTTAACCTCTTCCCATCTCTTAACCTCACTCATACATAATATTGAGCTCATGTTGTAAGGATGAAATTTAATGTGTCTACCTTTCATCACATATAATAGTACTCAAGCATGCTTTTAGCTGCAAGTATCAGAATTCCTGAATAACAGCAACTTGAACTCATATGTCAAGTTGCTAAGTGGACAGTCGCACACATGGGCTCAATGACTCGACCCTATGAAGGTCACATCTGTATTAGTCTCTTGGCACTTTCCCGGTATTTGTAAACTCATGCTTACAAGATGCCTTACTTAGTTCTGATCATCACATTAGTGTTCTCTAGCCAGCCCCACCCTCCACACGCAGCTTTTATTAACTGGAAATGTCACATGCTTAGCTTCAATAGAGGCTAAAGAAATTAGTATTTAGCTTTTGCAACTTCTGCAGTACAAGTGCCCAAGGGAGAGAGGTGTAGGAATGGATGTTGGAAAAAAAAAAACCAACAGTATCTACCATATATCCTTTGGAGAACTCAAGGATTTTAGTAATGTTATTAAATCCTCCTATAACAAAATATTTTGTGTTTACTCTACATAGTGTATTGTACATTTATTTTTGCTCTGAGGTTATTACCTTATCAGTTCCCAAAAGAGTCCCTCACTCTGATCTCAGCAGCAAGTGATAGCATGTGCTTTGTTTATGTCTTGTTTCTTTTCCACAAAAGCTGATTAATCTGCCTTCTGTGAAACCTGTCAGTAACCAAAACAACAGAATGGGCACATCCCAGGGGCACCCTCAGGAAGGAAGAAAACAAATATGCCTAATTATTTTGTTCAAAGTAATTCTTTAAAATTTTAATTTTGTAATAACTTAATTATTAAATGAAGTACGTAACTCACATACAGCATTTCCTTTAAATAACTATCCTGTAAGTAGTTGAATGTGGTAAAATGTCCTGCCTGAGGCTGCAAAACCTGACTCTGCCTTGCACTTTGCTTCTGCTAGCTCACACATGCTTAATCTTTATTGCCATCTTCTGGAGGGTTTGCTTTTATATGCAAATAGGTAATAGTAGGCCAATATAGCTCCTCCCTTACAGGGATCTAGAACCACAGGTCCTTTTTAGTGTCTCAGATTAAAAAACAGGTCAAATATCCAGAAATGGAGCTGCTGGATCATATGGTAGTTCTATTTTTAATTTTTTGAGGAACCTCCATACTGTTTTCCATAGTGGCTGTACCAATTTACAATCCCACCAACAGTGCACAAGGGTTCCATTTTCTCTACATCTTCAGCAATGCTTGTTTGTTGATTTATTGATTATCCACTCACTGTGGTTTTTATTTGCATTGCCCTGACGATTAGAGATGCTGAGCATCTTTTCATGTGTATTGCTATCTGTATATCCTCTGGAGAAATGTCTGTTCAGGTATTCTGCCCATTTTTTAATTGGATTTTTTTTTTTTGGTGATAAGTTGTATGAGTTCCTTATATATTTTGGATATTAACCCCTTATCAGATATATCATTGGTGAATATCTTCTCCCATTTAATAGATTGTCTTTTCATTTTGTTGATGGTTTCCTTTGCTGTGCAAAAACTCTTTAGTTTGATATAGTCTTATTTGTTTATTTTTTCTTTTGTTTTCCTTGCCTGGGGAGCTGTATCAGAAAAAAATATTACTAAGGGGAACGTCGGAGAGTTTACTGACTATGTTTTCTTGTAGGAGTTTTATGGTTTCGAGTCTTAATCAATTTTGAGTTTATTCTTATGTATGGTATAAGAAAGTGATCCAGTTTCATTTTTTTTGCATGTATTCATCCAGTTTTTCAACACCACTTATTGAATAGACTGTCTTTACCCATCATATATACTTGCCTCCTTCGTCATAAATTAATTGACAATATAGGCATGGGTTTATTTCTGGATTCTCTATTCTGTTCCATTGATCTAAGAGTCCATCAATAGGCAAATGGATAAAGAAGAAGTGGTACATATATACAATGGGATATTGCTCAGCCATAAAAATAAAATAAAATGAAATCTTACCATTTGTGACAACATAGATGGACCTAGTCAGTATTATGTTAAATGCAATAAGTCAGAGAAAGACAAATGTCATATGATTTCACTTATATATGGAATCTAAAAACCAAAATAAATGAACAAACCAAACAAAAACAAACTCATAGATACAGAGAACATTTTGATGGTTGCCAGCTAGGAGTGGGGTTGGAGGAGTGGGTCAAAAAGAAGAAGGAATTAAGATGTACCAATTGGCAGTTATAAAAATAGTCATGGTGGGGGCTGGCTTGGAAGTTGGCTTGGGACGCCATCTCTGAGCAGCAGGGTCCCTGTTCAGATCCCACATGAGGGCCAGTGACGCTGTACCTTCTACAGCTAAGATGGTGAACAACAGCTCAACCTGGAGCTAGGCTCCCTTGAGTCACCAGCAATGGCATAGGGGCTGTGGGCTGCCGTAAGCTACAGTGTGTGGCCGGCAGCCAGTGTGAGCGGCCCGGCAGGCAGCATGAGCTGCCAAGAGCCGCCGTGAGCGGCCGCACAGAGGCCAGTGGCTGATCGACCTCACCCAGGAAGAGCGCAATGATAATACCAACATGGGCCAGTGAAGCAATGTCCTCCACAACTAGACTGAAGAACAAAAAGACAGCAACTTGTCTGTTCCCCTCCCCTAATTTCCCAATAAAATATTAAAAAAAAACAAAAAACAGTCATGGGGATGTAAAGTACAGCATAAAGTTACTGTAATAATTATGCATAGTGTCAGATGGGTACTAGACTTATCGGGTTGATCACTTCATAAGGTATATAAATGTCTAATCACTATGTTGTACACCTGAAACTAATATAACATTGTAGGTCAACTGTAATTGAAAAATTAAAATATATGTATGAAAAAAAAAAAAACAGGTCAAATGCCACAACCACAGAGCATCTTAGCCTGGGCCATGGAGGCAGTCACCTCAGAGTGCATTTCATAAATAACAAGAAAGACACCTGCCCAGAAAAACAAGCCCTCATTTCCAAGCAGAGGCCTGCATTTCCACTATTAGAGTTCCTTTCTAATGGTATAAGAGTGAACCATGTCAAAAGGCAGGTACCACTGAAAATAGTGATCTTCTAAACTGATATCAACCAAATCACTTTAGTATAAATGAGTTTGGAGTATTTTCCTACAATGATAGATCATTAATGGGGTGTAGAGGTGAAGAATACAGTACATGAGTTACATGAATGTTGTATCTCTAAACACCCAGCACAGCCCTGCTGCCCAATAGGTAGCCACAAGACAACCATAATTTGGAGCTGGAACTGCCTAGGGGAGGGAGAAACCAAGCTGTGAATACAAACAGAATGAGAATTTGCAGCATGGTAGTCATAGCATGGCAGCCCAAAGGGTATGGCAACCCCCATTTGTAAGCAGCTCGCATCCAGGAATCTGAGCTCAACTCATTGGCCATCCCATACAACATGTTGAGCAGTCACGGGGAAATTCAGTGATGGCCATGGTCAAATTTCAGGCAAAGAGGCTGGCAGCTAGAATCAGAGAAATCCATCAGCAGAGAATAGCACCCGAGCCATCTAACCAGGCCTTGAAGATAGACCCAGTCTCTGAGTCCAGGGCTATGCAAAGTAACCCTAGAGTTATTGGGCTTTTGAAAGTTTATGACAATGGTTATCAGACGAAGACAGTGCATTTCAACCTTCTTGCTTCTTGGTTTACAAAGAAAATGGGTGCTGCTACTGACAGAGTTGGCCCTGGGCACTGAGCACATCTGTAACCCTCCAACTCCACATACCAGATGAGAAGCTTCAATGGAGAGGAGACCTAAGCCTGGTTCTCTGAATGGAGCCCCAGGGGAGACAGAGGAAAGGAAGTAAGAGGGACTTAAAGCTCAGACCAAAAGGTCAGGGAGGGATCTAGGGTTGTAGCTACACTCTGAAGGAAGGCAGGTGGCTCTTTTTATGCAAAGAGAAGGCCCAATAGCTGCAGTGTCTTTGTTTTTAAGAAATATTATCATATTGTCCAAGCATTCATTCATGCAACAAAGATTTATTGAGCCTGTACTATATGACGAGCATCGTGTTCGGCACTACAGATACACTGATGAACAAAATAAAAATGGTCTGGCTTTAAACTATGAGCTTAAGCCTACTGAGGAAAACTGACATTAAGTAACAAATCCAAATCTTTTCTTGTATATTGCAATAAGTATTATAAGGGAAAAGAACGGAAAGAAAGGTAGGGCCAATTGGCCAACTACTTTAGGTTAAGGGACCAAAAACGATCTAAGGAAGATTTTCAAAGAACATGCAGCAGAAAAATGTAAGCAATTATTTAATATTTTAAATACAAATTTCATATTATATTTCATATTATATATGTACATGTTACATATAAAGTAATATATAATAACATATACAATTCATTACTATAGAGGGATTATTGTCCAATAAAGTCAATTATTTTTTGACTGGTTTTACTATGAAATATAACATACTATTGCTGGATTCCTTTTTTTTTTTTAGCTGAGCCATCCTGCCACCTGTTGGCAGCTCAGCTCAGGCTGGGAATCGAACCAGCGATGCTGGATTCTTAATGACCTTTATTCTCATGTGAAAGAACAGTTAACCTTTCAGAAAAACATTAGAGACCCAGAAGATAAAGAGGAAAGAGAAGGTCACAAACATTACTTACTTATAGATGTGCCTACTTCTTAAAAAGCAATATTTAATCTTGGTTACTATTCATGCAAACTGAATACAACAGCTGAAATCTGGACAGACAAACTCAAATAGGCACCTATGTTCAAGATCATAGGCTTCTAAGTGGATAGAAGAATTCTGAGCACTCGCGGATGTACCTAGCTCTGGGAAAATTATCAAAGTAATTTACAGAGTAAGCAGACAAATTCACTAGGGTATAATGTATAATCAAATTTCAAATGTTGTCAATTCCCAAAGAAGGGTGAAAATCTAAACTTTGAAATAACAGCTAGAGATTCATGGGCCCACAAATTTTGTTTTTATATACAAAAATTTGTAAACATATAGAAGGAAATCAAAAGGGGTCCTCTGGGGTTTAGATAATATGGTATGTTCAATTTGGGAAAATTCACCAAGTGTACACTTACGATTTATACAAACTTTTCTGTTTGTATATAATATGTCAATGAAAAGCGGCTTGTTTGGGTTTTTTTAGTTTGAAAGAGGAAAAAAAATCAAGTCTAGAGACCCTTTAAGGGGGACACTAGAACTAAATCTTAAAAGGAAAGCTTAGAGCAGCTTTTCTAATACAGGAAATTAGTTGGTACATCTCCATGCACGTTACTTATTTGAAATAATGGGAGAATATTCAAGAGGTATACAAAAGCTAATGAAATAAAAGATCACTGTATTTACCTAAAATAAATTTTAACTTTAACTGTCAATTTTAAGAATCGGTGTCATCCTTTAATCTGTATTCTAATCATAGCTTTATCTTCATATACGGTCTCGTTTACACACACCTGGAAAGTTTTATATTTGCTGTCTTGCAATTTAAATTGCTGATGCCTAAGGCAAATATTCATAAAACTATAAACACTGCACTTGCCTCTTTCAGCTATTAAGTAAAAATAAAATAGGATGCTTACTCTATAAGAACAATAAAGGGAAATTTTAAGTTGCACTTACTCTATATTTATGAAACAATCTAAATTAAATCAAAAAGTATTTCTTTCTTGTAACTCAATTTTGCTGTTCTTTTCTCTACTTTTTATATTTTACATATATTTTCAGACATGAAACAACTTCTATCAATTCAGCCTAATTCTTCTATATTTCCCATTTACTAATGCATTTTTTCAGATCTTTTAACCAACTTGAAAGTCTGGATTTTCAAATCACAGGTAATTATATAAGAATTAAGGTTCTCGTCCATTCTATCCTCCACTACCAATTGACAGCATGAGTTTTTCTTGGATACACATAAGATTGATGATGATTACTCCCTCTGAATGTGTACTAGCTATATAGCTCTTGATAGGAACTGGGGTCAAATTTATCTCCTAAGTGATATATCATGATTCTTTTAGAACTTTTTAAACAATAACCTAGGATACCAGTTATACAGATTCATAACAGTCATTTACTTGTGAACAAGAGAAAAAAGAAAAGAGCAGACTTTGTGTACTGTGGAAAATTACAGTTTTCAATATCCATTATTTTCTTCATGAATAAAGCCTTAAATTCATTTGGGGAAAAAACCCTGAGCATTTGCTTATGTTGCAGTTTATCCCAACAGTTCTTTCAGATCAGATCATACAATCCTTCATTGACTTTGTGAAGCCAGTTACTCATGATCACTCAATTTCTTTCTTATTGGACCCTAACAGAGGCCTTCTCCAGGCCTATTGTTCCCAAAGGTTAAGTATCCCCATGTGCCACTACATCATTGCAAAAATATGTCCTGGTCACAGGAACAAACTCAGCAATATGACCAAAAACTCTTGGAGAGAGAGTGGGGAGACCTGAATTTTAATATGATCTCTGCAATTAACCAGATAAACTCAGCCAGTTATTATTCCATCTTGAGTCTCTGCCCCAGATATATTTTTTTATTAAAAAAAAAAAGAGCAGTTGTCTAATACAGCCATTTCTAAGATGTGTTCCAAAACACTAAATTGCTTCACAAAAAGTCTGGACAATTCTGAAACTTCTTGGAGATTCACAAGGAACATTAACAAAGTAAAGGTTCTGAGAATTCCTGCAGTTCTGCTTAACTTTGTTCAACCCACACAGAATGTTTTACATTTTTTTTGTACCCTAACACCCCTAAACATCTGTGGAGCCTGCACTGAGAAATGCTGCACTGGCAATTTTCAAACTACGTTCTGCAAAATCCTCTTAGGGTTTACCAGGAAACTGTAGTGAGGGGAAGTAAGGAGGCAAAAAGGAAGCAGTCTGCAGGTAGGGCCCACTCCCCACTTCAATCTTTTTACTTTGGGGCCTCAAAAGACAATATTCATTTAAATAAATGAATCTATGACTTAAAAAAACAAAAAACAAAAAAAACCTTTGTTTCCAAAATTATCTGACTTACAAATAATTTATTTCAAGTCTGAATTGAATGTTGAGCTTATTATGGGATTGCCCAGAATGGGTCCACAGTAATTCCAAGATGGGTTCTTACGGTAGATTGAATGTCATTTCCTCCTCACCCTTGCTGTGCTTTCCTGGAGGCGGAGTTCACTTCTCTGCCCCATTGATTTGGGGCTGGGCCATGTGACCTGCTTTGGTCAACGGGGTGCGAGGGTCTAATGTACTTGTATGGTTTACTTATGGCCCTCTTGACCTCTTTTCACCATGAGGAGAGCATGCCCCAGACAATGGCTACTCACCAGCCAAGCCCAGGAATTAGAAGACACATGATGCCCAGCTAATACCAACAAAGCTAAGGCCCAAACCACAACCCTCATGTAACATGAGCAAGAAATTAATGTTTATTGTTGTAAGCCTCTGAAATTTGGGAATTGTTTGTTGACACAGCAAAAGCTGAAATTCAAATCAAATCTAAACTGATTTGATTCTAAATCAAACATCTGCAATCTTAATTCTTGAACAATTTTAGACTAGATAATCAGGTCTAAGATAGGAATTGCTGAATTCACTAGTAGCTTTGTAACTACTTTGTATAACTTTAAAGAAGTGCGATAATGCTATATTTCCTCTTTATATACTCAAATCCCAGTCTTCACCCTCCAAAGGTAAATGTTTTACCCTCGATTTACAAGATGATCAATGGTTAACAACAATGCCAATAAAACTCACTATATATCATTTTCCACTAGGGGAATTAAAGAATTTTCCCTTTGTTCACAAAGCCAAATACTGCTTTGGAGTTGGAATTTAATAAGAAAAATTCTAATATGAAATTATATGCCTATAATTGTTTTCAGACAGCTTAATCAGGTCAAAATTAAAACCCAGCTATTTAATCAAGCTGTAAATCAAACAAGAGCCTTCCCAACCAACACACATGAAAAGCAGTCTAGAAAGAAAAAAAGCTATATTCACTTCCACCCTAAAAAATGAAACCACATCTATTAAAAACAGGTACATGGGGAATGAATAAGCTTTCAGTTTATTCAAGTTCTTTAAATTTGCAGAAGTTACATGAAAACAGCGTTCCACAGTATATAGAATGACCATGGAATTACTACTCCACTTAATATAAAATACAGTTGCAAAAACACTTACCTCAGAGGAATATTCTACTAGTAAGGTATCAACCCATGGTCATGTATAAGGAAACAAATAATGAAAGGCTTCTGGAAGTAATCTATCCTGAGTTAAACTTCTGTACAGAAGGCCCACACAATCAAAAGGAGAATTGTATAAAGATTATAAAAGAGAAAACAGCAGCAAGATTCAAAATTCCTAAGAAGTGAACGCTAATAATATGTGTAAAGCTTAGAGTTCATGATTCTTTTGAAAAATGAGAAAGGGATTTGTAATCTACTGAGGGAGAGGCAGTTCTCTCTTACCTAAATTAATTAAAAATAATGCCAACTACTTTTGATTAAGCACCAACAATGTGATAATAAGAGTTGAATAAAATAATGTTAAGTAGCAGACAGCAACTTGTCAGTACATGATATGCCCATTTTACAAATTCTATAAATGAATAGATTAAAACTCAAGTGTTTAAGTAACATGTTCTTACAATTATTATAAAGTAGATTTTTTCAAAGATCAATTAAATTGATAAACACTATTAACCACATTACTTCAGAAAAAGAGGACTCAACTAAAATCAGAAATGAAACAGGGGACATTATAACTAATGCCACAGAAATAAAAAAGACCAGAAGAGACTATTATGAACAACTATACAACAACAAATTGGACAATCTAGGAGAAGTGGATAAATTCCTAGAAACATACAACCTACCAAGGCTCAATTATAAAGAAATAGAAAATATTAACAGACATATAACTAATAAAGAGAATGAATCAGTAATCAAGAACCACCCAACAAGGACAAACCCAGGTGGCTTTACTGGTGAATTCTACCAGGCATTTAAAGAATACCAATCCTTTGTATACTCTTCCAAAAAAATAGAGAAGGAACACTTCCAAACTCATTTTATGAGGTCAACATTACCCTGGTAACAAAGCCAGAAAGCACACTACAAAAAAAAAAGATACCTCTGATTAATAATGATGCATAAATCCTCAACACAATACTAGCCAATCAAATTGAACAGTGTATTAAAGTATTATATATCATCATAACCAAGTGGATTTGTTCCTGCAATGTAAACAGTTCAAGATTTAAACAAAAATTAATCAATGTAACCAATCACATTAACAAAATGAAGGACAAACACCGCATGATCTCAATTGATGCAGAAAAAGTATTTGACAAAATTCAACACCCATTCATGACAGAAAGAAAAAAAACCTTCAACAAACTAAAAATAGAAGGACACAACCTCAATATAATACAGGCCATATAATACAGGCCATGTATGAAAGCTTCTGCAATCCACTGCCCAACAACGTGAACAGACTTAACACTATTGTACTGCACACTTAAAAACGATAAAGATGGTAAATTTATTGTGTTTTTTACCACAAATGTTAAAGAGTAGAGAGAGAATTCAAATCCAGGTTTTTTCACAGATGTTTTCCTGCAACACACACTTGGAGGTGGATGAAAGGAACGGCAAGCAGTCCAGGTGGAATGAAGGAAGTGGTCAGATGAACAAGTGTCGACAGTTATACGTGTTAAATGTGAGTAACATGATAGGAAAGCAGAACTGTTACATAAGTACCAATATATACAGGAGCCTGCAGTTCAAATGTCAGAATACATACGTGTATAAGAGTTTTAAAAGACTCAATACTTTTTTTATTTAAAGATTTAGTACTTAACTTCATTTTCACTGTATTAGTTTGTTAGGATAGCCATACAAAATACTACAAACATCTTTTTCTCACAATTTGGAGGCTGAAAGTCCAAGTTCAAGATGTCAGCAGGTTGGTTTCTCCTGAGGTCTCTCTCCTCGGCTTGCAGATTGCCTTTTCTCTGTGCACATGCTTCCCTATGTCTCTCTCTGTATGTCCTAATCTCTTCTTAAAAGGACAGCAGGCAGATTGGATTAGGGCCCACCCTAATGGGCTCAATAACGAAAATTATCTCTTTAAAAGCCCTATCTCCAAATACAGTCATATACGGGGTTTAGGACTTCAACATACCAATTTAGGAGGAACACAATTCGGTCCATAAACACTCACACACAGAGTTTAATTTCCTAGTCAGTTGTGCATGTGGTTTTTGCTAAAGAAAAACAGAAGAGCTGTGGACAAACAGTTCAGGGCATATGCTATCGACCAGGGAAAATAAGACAATGCAATTGTTTTATGTTCTCTACATCACCAGCCACTTATGTACTTCAAACCGTACTTTTGAAGGCGTTCACTATAGGCAATTTCACAAATTATACATTTCTACACATCAAACCTTTTTTTTTTGTTTGGCTGGTTGGTTAATTGCTTAGCTGTTCTACGTTTTACTCAGTTGCAGGGAAAAAAACATCAAAAAGCAGGCTCTCAAGGCTAAATGAAAGTTTGGGAGAACATTTCTGTAATTCTGCAAGTTTGTTCCCAAGAGATTTCACATCCTTGGGGAAATCTGAAAGAAAAACTTTTCCTCAAAAGGTTTTAATATTCTGGCCTCCAGACTTACTCTGGACTGGGAAGTCCCTAAGTAGTTTTAAATGAAATTTAAAAGAAATCTACAAATATTTAGGAAGTTGGGGTTTTTTTTTATATTCTAAATGAAAATATAATTTAATTTTGTCCCCTGGGAACCAGATGTTTCCTTATTTCCAGGTTCATTTTACAGTCATTTCTGTAACATATTCAACAGTCATTAATTTTCTCTTCTGAATTTTTAACTGATTTAAATTCTTAAGAAAATTATGTTCTTGCACACATTAATTTTCTCAGTTGTCACTCACATCAGTAAATATTATAGAAAACCAGATGGATAAGTTGCTTTAGCTAAATATATACACCTATTATATTCTTGACAAAATCAAAGTCTGGAGCTGTTTTTAAGTCAAGGGCCTAATTGGTGTGTTTAAGTGTATACTGGTAAGTGTGTTTATTTTGTTGGTTCAGTTTCTCTTAATGGAAATTCACACAATTGGGGAAAACAGCCCAATTCACAGCTTTCTATTATTTATGAAAAACTATGAACCAATATATGCCCTTTTCAATAATATGAGACCTGGCACATCTTTTAATGTGTAGAATAGAAAAATGTATGATAATAATTTAGAACAGTCTATAAATGGATGAGAAAATGAGATTGCTTAAATTTAAATAATATTTGAGAGACCAGTTCACCATACTAATAAGAACATCTTTGTTTATACAGATTTAATGTATCTATTTTATTTTTTAAAATACAAACTCATGAACTTTACAACCAAATACTGTTTATAAAGTCCCAAGTTTTTTCTTCCTTGATTTTATCTTACAAATATCAATCTATATTAAAAGTTCTTTAAAATGTTACATATTTCTATTTGTAGATCAAAGTGCTGATTAAATATTTCATTTAATCTCCCTACTACACCAATAACATTCTTTTTTTATTTTAATTTAATTTTTATTACATTACTTTCAGATGTACAAAACAACATAATGATTAGACATTTATACCCCTCACAAAGTAATAACTCCCCCTGCCAAGTCTACTACCCCTCTGATGTCATATATAGTTATTAACACAAATAACATTCTTAAATACAGTTTACTACATTAAAGAAAAAAGTCACTTTAGTTCAACAGGAATATCAACTAGAGAATTGAGTATCAATAATCATAATGTTCAGATGAGGTTATCAGAATGTTAAATTTCAAATAAACTGATACAATATCAGTTTTCCTCTAACAACCTGGAGATGCTGGCATGGTACTACTTTTCTACTTTCCTGAAAAATCTAGAAAACAAAGAAAGCATTCTCATGTTAGGAATTTAAAATGATGCAACTTTCCTGAAGACACAGAAAAACCATTATTTTATGACTTCCAGATTAGATTGGACTCTTGTGTTCAAATAGAATAAAACGGGAGAGGGTGAGTTGGAGATACTGTATTGTCAACTTCCATCTAACACTGTGAACACTGATGCCTTGTTGGTGGCTGGAGTCTTCCTAACCAAGTAAGTATGAGAGCACTAATACCAAGAAATGTTCCTATCAAACATTCTAAAACATGAGAATAGAAGCCTAAAACAGCTGTTAAAATAAGCCCTCTTTCTCTACATAAGGCTTACATAAGGCAAGCATTTTCATCTCCTAATTGCTTCTCTGCCACCCAATATACTTTTGGACTATCTTTTATCATCAATTTTATGGCTTTATGAAATGTAAATTAATTTTAGCATCAGATTAAGAAACACTGAAATGAAAATATAGAGCCACATATAGTGCATAAGAAGGTCAAATAAAAATGCTTTTAGATGGTTTTTGCCATTGCTTACTTTCTGGAGTGAGGAGTTGATTGCATTTTATAATTGATTTCTGTGCTTCTATCTCCCCATTAAAACACTACCAAGTCATCAATGATTCTGCTTTTGGTCAGAAAGTCTCTCCTGCCCACACTCCTATCTAATCTTACAATACAAAAATGGCATGTTTATGTACAAAAGCTGATGTTATGACTACGTTTGGTGGTTGGCAGGAGCTAAAAAGAAAACTCACTATCCAACAAGCACATTACTAAGGAAGCAGGCTCCTTTTGCCAGATTTATTGCTAATTCTTTTGGGGTTAGAAAGCAAAATGTGATAAGAAGGAAGATTGCTTCTGACACCAGGTACATTCCATGAGCCTCTCCCTAAGGACTCTGTTATCTCAACAATCACTTTTATGTGGATGATTCTAGCCCATCTCCTGCCCTACCCTCCAGACCTACATTTCAACCTCATGGTTGACACTTCCACCTGGCTGGTCAATTAACACCTCTGGCTCCCAAACATGTTTAAAATGGAGCCTCTCATCTCTGCCCTCCATCTACCTCCCTTCCCCCTACCTCCATAAATGTCCTTTCTCACTTTTCTATTGCCTATTTGTTATCATTATCTTTCACCCATCTTTGAAGTCATGTGTAGGTTCTTCTTCCATTGCCTCCCACCTAGATTTCACATCAGCCTGTCTTTTCCCAGCTAAACTCTTATTTTTGCATTTACTATTGTCAAAGCCTCCACTCTCCTTGAAGCAACTGGTCCTATCTTCTGCTTTCATATGTGTCTACAGACAGCACAGTTGTCACAGGCTACCACTGAACTATATGGTGCTGTTGTAATAATCAGAAAAGGTACCCCATCTTCGAGACACTGGACTTCCATCTATCGGAAAAGTTGTCATAATGTAATATACTCACAATGACTGAAACATGGTCATAATAAATATAGAAATATACAGTTACCATGTGAATGGGACTCTCTAGGATTTGCAGCGCACAATCTGCACGCAACACTGGGCTGCGCTATGAACCTGCTATCCCTCAACCCCACACATTTTAGTGGCCCCACATCATCTGTGAAAATAACTGCATATCCGTCAGCCTAGTACAGGAGACTCACCATGCTTGGCTTCAGCCTGTATTTCCAGTCTGATCTCTTATTTCTTGCCTCCTCACATACCTATGATCCACTCTCACTGACAGACTTTCTCAGAACCGACTCACACTTGCCTATTGTCTTGCCTTCAATCATTTGTAAGGCTGGTATACTCTATCTCCTTTTTTTTTTTATTTCACCTGTAGATATCCCACCTATTTTTCAAATGTTATTTCTTCCATGAAGCCATATTTTTCCCCGCCCAAAACAGGAATTGAGAATTCTGTCCTTTGAGCCCCAACTGTACTTTGTTTATACCCCAGTTACAATATGTATAATATACTACCTTTTATTAAGAGTTATTGGCTTATTTGATGGATCCTGTACCAGATTATCAGAAGTAAATTTCTTGAAGTAGATATTATGTCTCATTTTATGTCTTCTCCAGGGCCAAATCCGGGGTTTTAAGCAGAATATATATTTTTAATTTGCTTAATTGAACTAAATCAGTAAGTCTAACTCCCAATAAAGATGCATTCGATTTCTGTGGTTAAAAGTTTTCCTTAATCCTAAAACAGACACACAGAACAATAGAACAGAATTGAGAGCCCAGAAATAAACCCACATATATATGGGCAACTAATTTTAGACAAAGGAGCCAAGAATTTACAACGGAAAAAGGAAGGTCTCTTCAATAAATGATGTTGGAAAAACTGGACAGCCATATGCAAAAGAATTAAACTAGGCTACTATCTTACATCACACACAAAATTAACTCAAAATAGATTACAGACTTAAATGTAAGACCTGAAACAATAAAATATATAGAAGAATACATAGGCATTAAACTTATGGACCTTGCTCTAAGAGGTGTTACTGTGAACTTGATCCCAAAGGCAAGGGAAACAGAAACAAAACAAATGAATGGGGCTACATCAAACTAAAAAGCATCTGCACAGCAAAAGAAACCATCAATGAAACAAAAAGGGAACCAACCAAATGTCAGAAAATATTTGGAAATGATACTTCTGATAAGGGGTTAATATCTAAAATACATAAGTAACTCATACAACTCAACAAACAGAAACAACAAAAAATTCAATTAAAAAATTGGCAAAGGATCTGAACAGACACTTTTCCAAGGAAGACATACAGATAGCCAGCAAAACTATGAAAAGACATTCAACATCACTGGTTATTAGGAAAATGCAAATCAAAACATTGAGATATAACCTCACACCTGTTAGAATGGCTACTATCAAAAAGACAAGAAATAAGCGAGTGTTGGATAGGAGGTGGAGTAATAGGAACCCTAATATGCTGTTGGTGGGAATGTAAATTAGTGCAGCCACAATTGAAAATAGTATGGAAGTTCCTCAAAAAACTAAGAATAGAACCACCACGTGACCCAGCAATTGTTCATCTGGGTATTTACCTCAAACGTATGAAAACACTGATTTGTAAAGATGTATTTACCCCTATGTTCACTACAGCATTTACAATGGCCAAAACATGGAAACAACCTAAATGTCCATTGATAAAGATATGGTACACATATACAATGGACTACAACTCAGCCATAAAAAAATAAAATACTGCCATTTGTGACAATATGGATGGATCTTGAGAGTATTATGCTAAGTGAAATAAGTCCAATGGAAAACAAAAACCCTATGATTTCACTCATATGTGGAATATAAATCAAATATGAGGGTAAAGGAGGGCCAAACATATGGTGATGGAAGAAGAATTGACTCTGGGTGATGAACACACAATGTGATATGTATTATAGAATTGTACACCTTAAACCTATGTAACTTTATTAACCATTGTCACCCCAATAAACTTTAATTTAAAAAAAAGTAACAAACTAATTAACAAATAAACTCATAGATACAGACGACAGAATGGTGGTTACTAGAGGGGAAAGGTTAGGGGGAGGGCGAAGTGGGTAAAGGAGACCAAATATATAATAAGGGATGAGAACTAGACTTTGGGTGGTGAGCATGCAAGAGTACACAGATGTTGAATTATAATGTTCTATACCTGAAATTTATATAATGTTTTTAACCAATGTTACCCCAATAGATTTAATTTTAAAAAAAGAAATAACATTAGGCTACAACTAAAAATGAAAAAACACTTCCTAGTGTCAATCAATGGTTGTTGGTGCCAACTCAATGCCAACAGGTATTACCAATTTGGGGTATGGTAAAGAAGGAAACTGTGTTCAATACAAACAGCTCAACTCTGATACAGCACAGCTTTGGAACAGCTCAATAATGTTACAGCTCAATTATGGAATAGCGGGACTGCAGAACAACATGGCCGTGAAGTGGCACAGTTAACCAGTTAACTGGGCTTGCAATATAATGTTTGAGGAGCTATTTCTCAGAGAAATGAAAGAAAAAAACACTAGAGAATCTTACATTCTTAAATGCTTTAATTTTTAAGGAAATTAAACCAGTTTTTGAATCAATATCCTACACATCCTAAATGTGCCATTGTTTTGAAGACTGTAACAGAGTTTCCTAACATATTCTATTACTAACTACAAGCCTCTCTCAACCTCAAGACTCCCTTTCCTTTCCACTTTGGCACCCACATATGGGACTTACACTCTATCCTCATGGTTACGCTCCATGCTGCTCTGACAAGGGATCGCACATTGGCAGTGACTTATTCTGCAGTTCATCGTTTTATCCCTGACAAGTATTAAAAAAATCCTTGGACAGGGAGTCAGCAGTCTTAAATGTCATATCAACTACTCCACTTATTAGCTGTTTGACTTTGAGCAAATCACTGAACCTCATACAACTTCAGCTTTTTTGAGTGTTTAATGAAAATAACACTTTGCTCATTTGCTCATTCAAGAAGTATTTATTGAGGGCCTCCTAAAGCCAGATACAGTCTTGGATGCTGGAGACAACTCTTGAAACTAGACTAGACCCTGTCTCTTCCCTTGAGAGGTTTATGGTTTAAAAGGGGAGAAAGGCATTTGAATTGGCAAGCAGAGTACAGGCAATGTCAAGCAAGAGGGAGGCCCCAATGACCTCCCTAAAAAATAAACATCCTCAGCATTACTTATAAAAGATATCCCTGGTACTTAAACTTGTAGCAAAACAGATACAAATATGACCCCACTAACAATGTTAAAATGTATACAAGTATAAACCAAAAAATAAATTGGAAATTGTTTAAGGCTGCTAGAAGGGTATCATGTGGATATATGACTGCATTTCAGAGAATCACTAAAAATGTATATGAAATTTGGTGGGTACATGCATTTTTAGAAATAGAGTCCTTAGCTTTTATCAGATTCTCAAAAAGTTGAATGACCCCAAACCCTAGGAATCAATGCTATAACGTATTGGTTCATCGTAAAGGTCATGACGCATGTTTGCAACAGATGGCACTAGTTCATTTTTAGAAGTACTAGAGTCATTCACATCTATGTTATTGCTATGTCATTTGACAACTGACAGTTCTAGCTTCATTCTAAAAAAAATTGAGTGACTTGGTTGAGTTTTGGAGATTATAAAACAAGTTAAAGATGGAAGACCAAACTGTGCATTTTCCCCATATTTTACTCTTTTACTTCCATAAAGGGAAGAACGTGTGTCAAACTTGTGAAAAGTTGCATAAAGTTTATGGTGACAATGCTCTACAAGAACATTAGTGCCAAAGATGGTTCACAAAATTCTATGGTGGTGATTTTTATCTCAACAACGCTCCTCAGTCAGGGAGGCCCACCGACGTTGATGATGACAAAATAAAGGCATTGACTGAGTCAAACTCAGGTTACACAACACAAGAGATTGCAGAAACACTGACTATCCATCATTCAAATGACCATCATTCAAGTGTTCCTGACCATCTAAAGAAGCTGGGATATGTAAGTAAGCTCAATATTTGGGTTCTGCATGAACTCAAAGAAGTTCATTTGACGGCACATATAAACATCTGCAATATGCTCATTAAACCTGAGGAAAACGATCATTTTTTGAAGCAACTAATAATTGGTGATGAGAAGTAGATTGTTTACAACAATGTGGTGCACAATCGGTCTTGGTTCCGACGTGATGATTTGCCTCAAATGACATCGAAAGCAGACATTCATCAGAGGAAGGGTGTGCTCTCAGTGTGGTGGGATTTTAAAGGTGCCGTGTTTTTCAAGCTCCTACCAAAAACCAAACAATCAATTTGAATGTATACTGTTGGCAATTGGACAGTTTGAAAGAACCCATCATCCAGAAACGTCCAGAACTTGTTAATTGTAAAGGAGTTGTGTTCCACTGCGACAACACAAGACCACACACAAGTTTGATCACCCGTCAAAAATTACTGGAGCTTGGATGGGATGTGTTGCCACACCCACCATACTCTCCTGACCTTGCGCCATCAGACTTCCACTTGCTTAGCTCTCTTCAAAACTCCTTGCATGATATAACATTCAATTCAGATGAGGCTGTAAATCAGCACCTTGTTCAGTTGCTTGCAAATAAAGACAGGTCCTTCTCTGAATGAGGAATTATGAAGCTCACTGAAAGATGGCAAACGGTTATCAAACAAAAGGGGCAATATATCATTAATTGATCTTTGTTCTTTATATAAATAAATGAACTCTGAAAAATATAAAATACGTCATGACTTTTCTGACAACCCAACAGATACATTTTGGAGGAGTTGTAAGTGAAATGCTTAGGTTCAAATACAGATAATACACAGATGACAGATGTAGATGATAAGTGATAGATGACAGATAGATAATCTTTTGCCACTAGTTTACATGTTCCACAAATTGCTGATGTTTCTGTACTTACTATTATATGACTATTTTTTTTAAAGATTTTTATTGGGTAATTGGGGGATGGGAACAGTGCTGGGGAATTGGGGGAAGGGGATCAGACAATCTGCTGTCCTTTTGTTCTTCAGTCTAGTTGTGGAGGACGTTGCTTCACTGGCCCAAGTTGGCACCATCATTGTGCTCTTCCCAGGCGAGGCAGATCAGTCGCCAGCTTCTGGACAGCCGCTCACGCTGGCTGCTGGCTACACGCGGTAGCCCATGGCAACCCACTGCAGCAGGGGCTGCAGCCTACACCGTTGCCAGCAACTCATGGCAGCCCAGCTCCAGGTTGAGCTATTGTTCAGCATCTTAGCTGTAGAGGGCAGTGTCACTGGCCCTCATATGTGGGATCCGAACCGGGGCCCTCTGGTGTCCCAAGCCAGTTCTTAACCATCGCACCACTCGGCCGGCCCTATATGACTCTTTAAATATGTTAAATATCTACACTCTTAATTTGTTGAAATTTTTTTTGAGATTTGCAGGTAAAGTAATATCTAGCTCACTTTCACACAAACAAAAATCTTGTCTTGCCTAACCACTATTTCAACAAGAAAGACAAGTAAATTAAAGTGGTTACATATGGAGATGTCCAGCAAACTTTTCTCTTACAAGGACATATGTAAAGAAAAAGTAGATTCATTTTGTTGGATAACTGAATCTGATTTTAAGCCATACACTGCTAGATATCAAGAGAGGAAAACATTAACTTTTCCAAGTAAAATTATTAAATTCCTATAGCCTAAAAGAATATTTATATAAATGATGCACACACGTGTACACACACACACACACACACACAGAGGATCCTTGAGGATTCCCTCCTACCCTCATTCCCTCTGAATCCCTTGGTGCCAGTGTAGGTCATGAGGAACGAGAAGCCTTTACAACAAGTTCATATATCTAGAAATCTCCCGCTCCTAATGCTGCATTTTGCATCTGAATGAGGAAGTGTAGCTCTGGGATAAATGTGTAGGGTGTCCTAGAAGCCCTGCTTATTTAGGAAAGCAGGCCACCAGCTCAGACATCTTCCCAGATTTCCTCATATTCACCTGGATATGACTGTGGCATCCCATATCACCATGCCCACTGCCACAATATTCCCCGAGAAAAGAAAAAGCAAAGACAGTGTACTTTGCTCCATTTCAAATCATTTCTTAAAAAAAAAAAAAATTAATCTTGTATTATCTAAATTCAATTCTAAATATGAAAATCACAGAATCCAAATATGGCCCAACTGCATGACTTTGGATAAGTCACATCAATGAAAAAGTAATATCAGAAGTTTAGGTCTTCCATTTCCAAGTTCATCATTCTTTGCACAGTGCTTCTTGCCTTCTTAATTACATCTGTGATACTTCATGAATCAAACCATAGTACATATTTTAAAAACACTGGAGTTGAATGTTAGTAACAGAGTGTTTTCCCTGTAATAGTCATACATATGATAAATTATCCACATCATAGTCATGGTGATATTTTTCAAAAGGCTTTTATTCACATAGCAAACATTTCCATAGCTTTTAGAATGTGCCAGGAACCATGCAAAGCACTTTGTAAACACTAATTATTTTGATCATCATTCTAATCTCACGTTGCAGGTATCATGATTATCACATTTTACAGGTAAGAAAACAGAAACACAGAGAAAAAAATAACTTGCCTAAAGTCACCCAGCTTATAGGTCATGGAGCCAAGACAATCGAGGCAGTCTAGCTCCGCAGTCCATTCACTCCAATAGTGTCATTTCCCTGCCTGAAAACATCCATTATCTTCCCATCGCACACAGAGTGAGAGTCAAAGTCCGCACAATGCCTTACTAGGTCCTCTGTTGTGCTGGCCTACCCATGATGGACAAGCAGGCCCGCCACACGGCCTCCACCTGAAGCACTCTTCTTCCATTCACAGGTTTGGCTTGCTCTCTTGACTTCCCTATTTCATACCCAGGCATCACCCATCTTCCCAGCTCTGCTTTATTTTTCTCCAGAGAACTTATTTCCACCTATATATGTATTTCTTGCTGCTGTCTATTCTCTCCCCCACCCTCATTTAAAATGCAAATTCCATGAGACAAGGGCTTTGTCTTTTGTTTGCCTCTGTGTCTCCAGTGGCTGGAACAACGGCTGGCATGTAGCAGGTAGTCAATTACCATCCGTTGAACAACTGAATAATGATTTGTGAATGTGCAGAAGATGTATATATACATGAAAAAAATTAGGAAACTTTGATTCTACTCTTTCTAGACAACCTTTGTGACCCCAGTGCTACTTGACCTGATAGTTTGACTATGCTGCTTGCTTTTTGCTTCATAAGGACCCAGACTACAAAGTGATTTCAAGTATACAGAAAATTATCCTTGTAATACAATAAGCCAGTACTGAACTTAGAGTAATCCTAAAATATTTGTGGTGGAATTAGTCAGTTTTCTCACGATTTAGATAAAATTTAAATATAACATTTTAAATAATTTATAATAAGTATTGCTAGTAGATATAATCAACATATTCTATTCATGGTAAAAAATTTTACAGATTCAAAACTGACTAAAACTTATTATGTCTCAGTGATAGAATTTATAGCTACAAGAGCAGAACAAGTAATAATTATGTTTCGTACAAATAAACAATAAAATATAAAGTTGACAGTGGTTAAGCCTGTACATTTTATTCAGTTTTTATGGTTCCAGACACTATTCTAAGAGCTTCTTAAATGTAATTTATTAAACCTCCCCATAGGGTTAATCATAAAGTTGTCAAAGGCTATTATAAAACATCTTGTGAGTTACATACTAATATTATTGCTTTTTATAGATGAGAGCAGTGAAATACAGAGGAAGTAAGAAACTTATCCTGAGAGACACAGCAGGCAATGGCAGAGGCAGGTTTGGAACCCATCAATCTAGTCTTTGAATTTATTCTATGCACTGCTCCCTTCCCAATAAACTTAATGACTATAGCAAAAATAATTTTTGAAAATAAAATGAAAACAACTTTTAAATGACAATAGAATGCTATACAAACTAGTTATCAAAGAGTGAAACAGGTTTTATGGACTTTGCTCTTGTATACCAGCTGGGATGAGCTAAGCAAAGCTGTGGTAACAGATGACAACCACATTTCAATCATTTCAATCATGTCAGTGGTTTGAAGCTGAAAAGGTTATTTTTTACTCGTGCTACATGTCTGCCACATTCCGGCAGGGATCTGTGCACCCATTGGCCTCTCCTCGGACTTGCACCATCTGGACTGTCATTGGTTGAGATGACAAGCATCACTGCTCATATTTTATTAGCCCCAGCAAGTCACATGGCCATGACTATTTCCAAACAGGTAGGGAAGTCCCATTTCTCTGTATACTCGGAAACAGAGGGGACCGATTTAGTGAGCAGTTTTTCAATCAAGATTATCAGCACATGGCTCCCAGATAAATACACAAAGTCAGTACTCAGACTACAAAAAGATGGAGCGGCAGGAAATGTCTAAAAGTGTAGGCAACCAACATTTTCTGCCACCATTAATGCTGAGAATAATAATAAACATAATAGTAGCCAACATTCATTGTGAACTCACAAAATGCTGAGCACTGGTTTTTGTATGCATTTCTCATTTAATCCCCAAATCCCAAAAGGAAAGTGCTTTTTGTCTATTTGACAGAAAAGAAAACTGAAGAACAGAGAAGTAAATTACCTTTCTGGGCCTTAAAGCTAGTAATTGTTGGAGCTAGGACAAGAAACTAGACAATCTCATAAATACCCCCTACTAGAACTGCTCCCCTATACTGCTTCCCTTATTGTGCTGTACAAGATTCAGAGTTTAGAGTACTTTATCTATGAGTATTGCAGGCTTTGCAACTATATTCATCAGTGGATCTTGAGTGCAAAATAGATTTGACCCCAGTGGTTTAGCTATAAATGGAAAAGACAACTTCTACAAAATTTTCTCATAAAGCCTGTTGCCAAGATTGTTGAGAACAGCATGTGCTTTTCCAAATTACAGTGATAAGAAGGTCGATGTTGCTGAGAGCCACAAGTAAGTCCTAAGGAAGCAGCAAGCCTCCAGGAAAGGGATATTTTCTCTGGCTTCCACAAAAACGTGTGTAGTGGTTTTCTTGAGGAGAAGCTGGCTGAGACCACCGGGAAACCACAGTGAAGAGATTCCATGCTGTTGGAAGGGTCGTCAACAGGAAATAGTCAATAGATTGCCCTAAATCCACTGACTGAGCTTGCAGAGGGGTGCTGCTGCAATAGTCTGGAGATCGCCACGCCCTCCATTCACTTGAAGGCTAAAAGACCCCTTCCATTTAAAGGGAGACTAATGGGAAAAAAAGGAGTCTCTGCCTAAAGAAGTTGTATTCAAATTACTCACCCACACCTGGAGAGTTATACCAATCATACCCCCAAAAATGTAACTTTTACAATGACTGGTGTCTGCTGAGCTGTAACTCTCTTCAACAGGTGTGTATTGTTATAGGCTGGCAGGTGCTGATGATAATGGCCTCTAGCCTTTATCACACCATACACATATACACACGTGTGCGCACTCCATGTGTTTCTTTGTAGCCCCAGGTTCCTTCAAGTCCACTGGATCTCTCTCAACAATCTGCACCCCCATTAGATACTTTCTCTCCCCTCTGGGATACAAGGGACTCCGTGAAAAAGTCTTCAGAGCTAGTAGTTCAGGCTCTTCATCATGCCATGGCTGGTCTGCTATTCCAGCCCTATGATACCCACTGAGCTCCTAACAGGCTTTCCGTCTTCCCTGGCTACGTCTTGGAACCCTGGGCTATCATGTACCAATTCCCTTTGGCTTGGGAAGTGGGAGTGAGGGAACACAGGATAAGTTCTGGGTCTCTCTCATTAACTATTACATCATTAAACATTCTGAAGATTTTTGGCATAATTTCCATGCCTTATTACCTTCAGGTCTTTGGATTCTGATATCCACAGCCAAGTTTTTGAATTTTAAAACACCCTGTCTCAAGTACTTGGCTTTTAGGAATTTAAAATTCTTAAAATTTGCCTCTGCTATGAGTATCAAAATCCATTCATCAATCCAACTGATGTCCCCTTTCTAAGTAAGCTATACCTTGCTCCATCTGTGGGTAGTATATAAAGAAAATTACATTGTGGGGAAAAAGGTAATGGGTTCCAGGCTGCACGGTGGAGGAGCAGGAAAGTAGGCTCAGGAACTCTGACTAATGTATCTCAAAATACTATTTGTTGGATATGGTTTCTGGAATTCTGGGTGTTTCCTCCTATTTTGAGACTACTCTGATAACTGTAATAGCTATAGTTACTATGTGCCAACACCTTAGATAACTTTATCCTCTAATCCTCACATGACAGTATGAGGTGGACCTTTTATCTCCCTTCTCAGATAAGGAAAGGGAGTCTTGGATATATTTCTTAACTTGACTAAGTCCACACAGGTAGTAGATGGTGGAGCCAGGCACTATGTTAGTTCCTGAGTGTACAAAGATTAATGATACAAAGATGAATAATATAAGGATGGATGTACCAAGTGGTATAAGCATCAGACATTTAAATGGATCCTGACAGTCCAAGTGGCTAGGATTGGTACTGAGGTTTACACAAATAGGAGGGGCATTTGACTAAAGATTAGAGAAGATTTCCTACAGTGATTAGCACTCAAGTTGATTCAAGAAGGATAAGCAGGCAAGTTAGACAAGTGGAAGAAATAGGAGACAAAAAAAAAAAAAGAAGAAAAGAAAAGAAAGGGTATTTCAGGCCCAAGAAACAGAATCAACAAAAGCACAGAGGCAAGTTGAAACAGAATGGTTTACTCCTAGTCAGGACTGTTTCTGCAATTATCTACAGTTGTATAACAAGTTACCTGAAAACTTAGTGTTTTATAACAGCACTTATTTTGCTTATGAAACTGCGATTCATGAGCTTTGTGGGGACACCTCATCTCGGCTCTTCCCAATATGGTCTGGGGGAGCTCAAAGGCTGGGGCTAGAATCAACCGAAGGCTCATTCGTATGTGAGTTGATGATGACAACAGGCTGAGACATTAGCTGGCTCTGTGGGCTGATAAACCTACCCCTGGCTTGTCCTGTGGCTTGAGTTTCCTCACAAAACGGTGGCTGGGCTATAAGGGTGAACATCCTGAGAAATATTAAACCAGGTGAAAGACATATCACATTTTTTACCTAGCCTTGAAAGTCATACTGTGCCATTTCTAGCACATTGTCATTATCAAGACAGCTACAAAATATCACCCAATTTCAAAGAGAGGAGAAAAGACCTGAACCTTTGGTGGGGTATGGCAAGGTATTAGAAGAGTATGTGGAACTGGAAATACAGTTGTGATCATTTTTTATATATACAGTGTGACACAACACTAAACAAGAAAGAAAAATATAAAATGCAGAAGCCATCTCCCATAACACTGCTCTTTTCTCATCTAATCACACTATTAGTAGCTGCAATGAGATCACTGATTGACTCATTGCTTACAAGGAGGGGGTTACCAGCATAAAGCCAAAAAAAGAATTTGTCATTCACAAGGCTTCAATGTGACTTACCCACCCAGCAGGCTGGGCACAGGAAAGTCCTGTCATCACTGCACAAAATACTTGTTGTGTTATCTTGGCCACATGGCACAAACAACACATTCATGAACTGCCTGCAACAAAGACTTAGCTAAAAATTATGTCCAAAGGCTTGAATTTGATTCTTGCAATTGAAAAACCATTTCAAGCTATTTATCTCAGGCTGCTGTAGATGCCTCTATTACTCTAGGCAGTAATCTATAAGTCTCAACCAAGAATCCCTAATGATTTTGCAGAGTCATTTCAGGAAAGGTCTTATTGTTTGTGGAAGTATCCTCAGAATGGCTGGAACACTTTCAGCTTCATCTCATTTACTAGGTACAACAATCATCGTTCCATGCCATTTAATTGTAACAGACTGCAAGACACTAACATTTCTATGTCCTATAAGGCAAGTGGCTCAGGATTGCATGTCATGTTAACAAAATATAAAGTTTCTTTTTTCAGGTAACTTGGAATGAAGCTAAAATGGATTAGAACCCTCTTATCTGGAGGAATTTAACTCCGAATTCTCAGCTTCTTAATCACCTCTCCTCCGCCGACCCCCCACCCCCATAGGATCATAAGAAACAGGGTAGAGAAGCAATGATTTTTGCTGTCTCTCCTAATGATTAGAGTAGAAATCATGGTGACCAAATGTAGACAGGGACCCTGTTACCAGAGAATTTACACTCTAGTAGGAGGGCCAGAGGTTGGTCAGTCAACACACACACGGGATATAACTGAGAAGAAATAAATGCTACAAGGGAAAAGCACCTGATTCTATGAGCGCATATTATAAAGAAACTGACATATACATGGGGAAAGCTTCCCTGAGGACGGAACCATTGCGCTGAAGCTGAAGAACGAGTATGCGTCAACCTGGCGTCAGAGGTGGGGGGGTGGGGGGAGGGGCTGAGGGGACTTCCAGGCGGAGAGAACAAAATGAGGACAGGGCCTCTCGGGCCGGGCAGGGGGAACTCAAGCGCGTAACAGAAGGACGGAAGGCACGGCACACAGGACGCCTGGAAGTGCGGGCCCAGGTGAGGCTGGAGGGCCTTGGTCTTGAGAACAGTGAGAAACCACCGACAGGGATGAAGCCTCCAGATGTTTAAGCTCATGCGGTCCAGAACCCTGTAACCTAGTCAACTGGAGGAAACCGAGTGAGGGCAGTGCGGTCGTTTCTGTGTTGACCCTACATGTTTCCTGCCACAGCTGGGTCCTCGGGCCCTACGGATGGACGTTGTCCACTTGGTTTAGCAACTAGATTGGCCCTTTCACAACGCAGGGGGTGAGGGACACCAGCTGCCCACGTGGTGAAAAATCCACACATGGCTGCAGTCGGCCCTCCGCATCCACGGGTTCCCAAACCACGGATGGAAAATATGCTTGTGCTCCTTACCAGAAACCGCTCCCCACATGTTTCCATCCTCCACACCGCCGTGAAGACATCAAGGCCTTCCTGGGCTGCGGGCGCCCAGGATAGCAGTAGCGGGAAAGCAGACACCGGAAATGACTGGGCGTTACCGGAAATGACTGGGCGTTGCCGGAAATGACTCTGCATTGCCCGAAGACCCGGATCTTGAGGTCGCAAACCTGTGTGAGAGCCCATCCGCGGTTACCACGAGGACTCAGTTATGGACTTCTGGAACACATAGGTCATCATCTTGCCTTTTCCACTGTCTTGGTCCTTGGCAGCACCTTTGGGCCTCATCTGCCTGATGACAGGATGCAGAACAGGGCCCACCCCGAAGCTGAGAGGGTCGTGAAGTACCAAGAGGCCAATGGCCTCCCGAAATTCAAGTGCTTCGTCGCCAGCAAGATGCAGCCGCCAGACTGAGGATGAGGACTGAGTGGTTGCCGAATGCTGCCCAAGCAGTGCCACCTCTCTGCCCTCTGCCCGCCATTCTGCTCTCACCTCAGAGCACCTAATAAAGGTCCTGAAAGTCTAAAAGGTTTTATTTTTGTTTGGGTTTTGTTTGTTTCTTTTTTGTTGTGGTTGTTTGGTTTGTTTGCTTTTATGCCATCAGAACTTGATTGGGCAGAGTTTGGGCAAAAGAGACAACCCCTGAAACAGTCACTCTCCTAGATGAGAACAACTGGAAGAGAGGAGCCTTTGCTTGAAGACATGTTGCCACTGAGGTGAAAGCATGGGAGGCTTTTTTTGTTTTTTTAAAGGGGAGCTGACTGATTGAACCTCTCTGAGCGCAAATTTCAGATTATTTTAAAATTAGGCACGGAACAGAATAGAAAGCCCAGAAGTAAATTCAGGCATATACGAGCAGTTAGTCTATGACAAGGGAAGCAAGAAGTTACACTGGGGTAAGGATAGCCTATTTAATAAATGGTGCTGGGAAAATTGGACTGACACATGCAAAAAAA